>NC_089583.1:6892474-7247001 GCF_019320115.1 Miscanthus floridulus | reverse complement strand
TAAAAACACAGTGTCCAGCTAAACTGAATTTTAGACTTCATGGCCCTGACAAGTTCTGCTTAACTTCACTCATACTCGAGCACAACCATGATTTGAGTCCAAGCGAGACAGGAGTCATTGTGTGCCGGAACAAGACAACTGGGGTGAGTGCTAAAAGAAGAAGGCTAGAGTCAAGTGGCAGGTCAGAAGTTTGTGCGAACAATGCGCAAGGTGGAGGCTTTGAAAATCCACAGCTTGGTGAGAATGAGTGCACAGGCAATTCTAAAGAGGAAACATGGCTGAAGTTTAGTGCCGAAGATACACATGTGCTTTATCGATACTTCTTCCGCATGCAGTCCAAGAATCCAAACTTTTTCTATGCCATGGACTTTGATGAAAATTCCCGGCTGAGGAATGTTTTCTGGGCAGACGCAAGAAGTAGGGCTGCATATGAATCTTTCTCGGATGTTGTGAAGTTTGACACGGCCTACCTAACAAACAAGTATGAAGTGCCTCTTGCCTCTTTTGTTGGTGTAAATCATCATGGACAACCAATTCTTCTGGGCTGCAGCCTACTGTCAAATCAGAACACAGAATCTTTTGTATGGTTGTTCAAATCCTGGTTAGCTTGTATGTCTAACAAACCACCAAAAGGCATGATTACCGATCAGTGCGATGAAATGCAGGCTGCTGTTGAGCAAGTTTTTCCTCAAACTTACCATAGCTGGTGTCTGTTGAGTATCATGAAGAAAATCCCTGAAAAGCTCCGTGGACTTTCAAAGTTAGAAGACATTAAATTCACTTTCTCAAATGTGATCTATGAATCACTGACAAAAGGTGAATTTGGGAAAGGTTGGATTGAGATGATCAGCAAGTTTGGCCTTCAAGGCAATGACTGGCTTATTCAGCTATGCATTAATTGGCAAAAATGGGCACCTGCTTATATAAAAGATACCTTTTGGGCTGGCATGGCTGTCACAAAAGAGTGTGAAAGTGAATATGCTTTGTTTGATGGATATGTCAGTTCCGTAACAACAATAAACCAGTTTCTGGAACAATACAGCAAAGCACTAAGAGATATGGCTGAGAAGGAAAAAGATGCTGATTTTAAGTCTTCTCAGGAAGTGGCATCTTGCATCACTCATTATGATATTGAGAAGCAGTTCCAGTTATTATACACAAATAAAAAATTTGAAGAATTTCAGGATCAGTTAAAAGGTAAAATTTACTGTTATCCAAAACTTGTGAAACAAGAAGGTACATCTTACACATTCAATGTTGCTCAAGATGTTAAAATCAGGGAGCAACAACTTACATTGGACTTCTGTGTCTGGTTTAACGGAGATGGGTGTGATGTGAAATGCGCATGCCATCATTTTGAATTTCGAGGAATCTTGTGTTGCCATATCATCTCTGTACTTACTCTAAAGAAGATCAAAGAAGTGCCCTCCAAGTATGTTCTGCAGAGGTGGAGAAAGGATTTGGAGCGTAGGCACACCTCTATTGCGTGCTCGTATGATGGCTCGTATGATGAGAATGTCAACGCACCAATTGCACAGCGTTTTGATATGTTATGCAAATCGTTCTATGATGTCGCAGAGAAGGCTGCGACATCTGATGCACTGTTCGAGTCAGTGATGAATGGCCTTGCACAGCTGAAAGGAAAGGTCAAGGCACAGGATGCTGCCCGTAACAGTCAGAGTGGTCATGCATCAGAGCGTCAAGACATGGAGATATGATGATGAGTTCCTTTCTCCTGACGTGACATGAATATCTGACAGTTTTCTGTTGTTCCAATGCACTGTAAAGATATATCTAGCGTCTTTTATATAACCATGATCAGATGGTAGGATGATGTCGAGTCTGTTTCTCCTGACATGCCATGGATATCGGACAGTTTTCTGTCGTTCCAATGTAGTGTAAAGATATATCTAGCGTCTTCTATATGTCTAAGTTTTCTGTTGTTCCAATGAACCATGAGTGGAACTTGAATTCTATATTTAGCTGGCTATATATATGCCTGAATTTCTGTTGTTTAGAGCTATTCCCAGCTTCTCACGGCAAGCTGATCATTTTGCCGTGTTGCCATTAAACATGCATATAACTAAATTTAGCTTCATCGTTTTATTTTAGATCCTTATATATATCCTGGGCAATCTTCCATCTCTGTTTGCGGCCCTCCATTTTGCTGGGTTTGGAATCTCGATTCCACGGGAGAAAGTCACAATGAGGCCTCTCGGCTCCGTGGCTCTCCTGGCCATTTTTGTGTCTTTCCACCTCCATCTTTGTGCATCCTCACGCCTCCTCGCCGAACGTCCAGCGGCGGCTCCAAATGGCCAACGCCTTCTCGCCGAACGTCCTGCGGCGGCTCCAAATGGCCAGGCAGCAGCAGGTGCACCGGCGCCGGTTCCTACCGCCAGGTCGCCGGAGAGCATCCGGGCCAACCTCCCGGTGAGCACGCCCTCCAACAAGCCGGCCAATGTCCCAGCTTACGGTAACCTGCCACCGGAGGTGCTGGCGAAGCTCCCGGCCAACGTCCCGCCGGACTTGCTAGCCAGCATCCCGCCGGAGACGCTGGCCAACATCGAGGCGTCGCAGGGGCAGCTGCAGACGAGCGAGATCCTGGCCACCATCCCGGCGGTGCAGGGCCAGCTGCCGGCGAACCTGCCGCCTGAGGTGCTGGCCAAGCTCCCGGCGGTGCAGAACCATCTGCCGGCGAACATCACGCCCGAGATGCTGGCCAGCCTCGTCGCGGCGCAGCAGCAGACTGCCGGCCAGCCTGAGGCAGCGGCTCTCCCCACTGACATCCCGGAGATCCCCAAGATGCCCGACTTCTCCGGCCTAGCTAACATCTCGTTCCCGCCAATGCCGTCGGGGCCTAAGATGCCGCAGCTGCCGCCCAACTTCTCGCTGTTTGGGTACGAGGTCCCCATCCCCAAGTTCATCAGCAAGATGGTCGATGGCAATGGCTGTGGCGATGGGGGCGGTGGCGGGCAAAACTGAGGCCAAGCTTGGTCCGATGTCAGTGCCTCAGTGGCACCTAGGCTGTCAATTACACATTAATAACAGAAGTTTCGCCATGCTTTTGAGGTTTACTTAATGTGATCATTTTGCGAATCTTTTGGTTTGGGTGATGTCTGGCTGCAATCTGATGGACTATGTTCTTGTCATGTGTAACATCTCTGCAGGTTCAAAAGCATTGCAATTTTGCTAGTCCTTGCAATGCATTCTTGTCTCAGTTGAACATCATCTAAGTACGGAGTCATTAAGGTTTCATTTGGATTTGTAAAGTTCATAATCGATTGTTGTTCAAACTTGGTCCTACTTCAACAAATAGATTCAGGTAGATACAAAAGAAAACATAACTCTGTCAACGTGACCTTGCATAGAGATCGAATGGTAGATGAAAGATATTATATATGGAGATGGTTACACGCGTGCGTCCGATCGGCCAGCCGCCGCCGTTGACGCACCGCGGCACTCGACCTTAAGTCTCTCATCCACTCGTCCTGTCCACTGCAACGCCGTGACAGGGCCACCTCGGCATTCTTCACGCCGTCCGGGCTCCAGCCAGCATTTCCACCACGCCCAACGTGGCTGCCTTCCTCCCTCTCCATGGCGCCTCCTGCCTGCCGCGGCCGCCTGCCTTTCTCTCTCTCTCCACTGTGTCTCTCGCCCATCGCGGCCTTCTCCAGCGTGCGGTCCGCCTTCTCCATGGAGGTATCCGTTGCGGCGTTCTCCATCAGATCGGCGAGCTCCGCACCACTGGGGAACTCTACACACCGACGGGCCTCTATTCCCAAGCATAAAGGAGATGTTGCGCTGAAAACGCATGTTGCAGACATATATTTCAGGTGTTTCAGAGGTATGTTGCAAGTGTTTCGTATTGATGTTGCAAAAGTAGATTGAGATGTTGCAAAAGTAGATCGAGATGTTGCACAAGTTGCAATGGCTAATACATGTATGTTTCAAGTATATGTTTCAAATGTTTCATCTGTATCAGACGTATGTTGCAAGTATTTTCATCTGGATGTTGTATATACATGCATGTAGCAAGCATATTTTTCAAGTGTTCCATACGTCTGTTACAAGTGTTTCATCTGGATGTTGCATATGTTTGCAATGTGTTTCAGGTGTTTTTCAGGTGTTTTTGCAAGTGTTTCAGACGCATGTTTCAAATATTTCATCTGTCTTCTTTTGCATGCTGCAACTGTTGTATCTGAATGTTTTAAAAGTAGATCGGGGGTTGCATATGAGATACGCGTAGGAAGCGTCCGGCGGCGTGGATTCGTTGCTGGGGCGCTCACTCGCTCGGTGAGCAGGTACCATCCGACACTAGCGGCCCAATGTCCGGGCGCTAGCAAGTACATATTATATATGCAACATATATCGATATTCCTCGTCCAAAGACAGAACAATCTAATTCAGGGGGATGAGGTTTGTTTGGTGTTTGGATACGGTAAAGCGTCGTGACAAGTTGCCCACGTTATACTGAGCCCGTGAGCTGACCCGACTTCATCCTGTCCGAAAACTCGATCTTTCTGGAGCGAATCTATAGTAAAATTCTGACGCAACTCACCTCTTAAAGTATCCGGGAAGAACAAAGTGCTCCCTCCATCTCCTTAAATATGATGTAAATATTATAACGTACTGGATTTCTAAAAGTCAATTTTTCATCGACAAATGATTAAATTATATATACATGTGCGTATTTATTATTTATTGTCTAAAGTTATACCAATAGAATGCATTTCATCATATCTTTTAATTCTGTCCGTCTAAACTGCTGTTTAGTCCATTTAAAATGGTAACACCCGTGTCGTTTAGACCATAAACTGTGAATTAAATGGTTCAACCATTTAAACCCGTTAAAAACCATCTAAATAATCTAAATAGAATTGAGTTATACGTGATTAAATGAGCTAAATGACCATTTAACTCAGCATTTAGTCATTAGGAGGATTACAACTATCACGTTTGGCACTCAACTAATTAACATTGTAAGTATAAGAGGTGGATTGGGATTTAGTTTTCTTCCAAAAAATCATTTGGTAGAATAATGTTTTTATATGTATATACTTTATAGCATATTTATATACATATGTATATTTTAGTGTTATTACAACAAACCGTTTAGACCGTTTGAAAGCTCTAATTTGGTTTTGGTAAATTGATGAAACTCTAAGTGCTAACCTAGTTTATCAAGTGATCATGAGATAGGTAGCACATTCCAAGTGGTGAAGCAAATGAAGATCATAACATGATGATGGTGATGCCATGATAATCATCAAGTGCTTGAACTTGAAAAGAAGAAAGAGAAAAACAAAAGGCTCAAGGCAAAGGTATAAATGATAGGAGCCATTTTGTTTTGGTGATCAAGACACTTAGTGAGTGTGATCACATTTATGATTGATAGTCGTACTATTAAGAGGGGTGAAACTTGTATCGAAATACGGTTATCAAAGTGCCACTAGATGCTCTAACTCATTGCATATGCATTTAGGATCTAGTGTAGCGCTAACACCCTTGAAAATGTTTATGAAAATATGCTAACACATGTGCACAAGGTGATACACTTGGTGGTTGGCACATTTGAGCAAGGATTAGGAACTTCACTGGAGTGCGGACAGTCCGACGGTGCCACCGGCGCCCTATACAGAAAAGACAGAGGTCACTGTAAGTGACCGGACGCTGGTCTCGAAAGGACCGACGCGTCTAGTCAGTAGCAGCAGCGAAGACGCTGGCGTCGGTCTCTGACTGGACGCTGGGTCACTTAGTGACCGGACGCTGGAGGGGTGCGTCCGGTCCTGCTAACGTGGCAGCACACAGGGGAGACGCCATGTGACCGGACACTGGATGAGTCCGGTCGAGCATGACCGGACGCGTTCGGTCGTGAAAAATCGTTTTTGGATGCTTACTGGAAATGACCGGACGCTGAGGTCCAGCGTCCGGTCACTTTGGAGCAGTGCGTCCGGTCATCACTTGACTATTGGGATCGGACACTCAGTAGTTGAAGAGAGGGGACACATGGAGTGCATCGCACGACCGGATGCTGAGGTCCAGCGTCCGGTCACCCCGTGTTGTGCCCAGTGAAGGGGTACAACGACTCTATTTCATGAGGGCTTCTATTTAAGCCCCATGGCCGGCTCAAGCTCATTCTCTTAGCCATTTTGCATTGACATAGCAACTTTGTGAGCTTAACCAAAGCCCTCATACTCATCTCCATCATTGATTCATCATCTTTGTGAGTTTGGGAGAAAATCCAAGTGCATTGCTTGAGTGTTTGCATCTAGAGGCACTTGGTGTTCGTGTTTCGCTGCGGGATTCGCTTGTTACTCTTGGTGGTTGCCGCCACCTAGATGGCTTGGAGCAGTGAGGTTCGTCGAGTAGAGAGTGGTGATTGTCTCCGGCTCCGATCGTGGTGATTGTGAGGGGTTCTTGACCTTTCTCTGGTGGAGAGCCAAAAGGTACTCTAGTGGATTGTTCGTGGCTTGTGTGATCCTCATCTTGTGTTGGTTGTGCGGCACCCTATTGAGGTTTTGCGTGTGATGCCAATTAGCGCGTGAACCTCCAAGTGAGTGAATCACCACAACGAGGACTAGCTTGCCGGCAAGCAAGTGAACCTCGGTAAAAAGTCATTGTGTCATCATTTGATTCCGAGGTGATTGGTCTTCATTGTTATTCATTCTTGTGATTGATTGGCCCCTTCCTCGACACGACGGTATAACATTCTTGCTCACTCTCTTTACTTTACCGCAAATTAGTTGTCAAGCTCTTTAGTGTAGCTAGTTATGAAAGCTTGTTAGTTTGGTTAGTGTGGCTCTTGAGTTAGCTTTTGAGAGCACACTAACTTAGTGTAGTGTCATAGCTATTGTGTGGATAGAAACTATATAAACTAGAATTGTGATAGGTGGCTTGCTTTTTAGTAGGCTAGCGCAACACTTGCTTCGTCTCATAATTGTCTAACCGATTTGTTAAGTGTTATTGTAGAAATTTTTAATAGGCTATTCATCCCCTCTAGCCATTAGGACCTTTCACCGTTTAACTTCATTTAAACATTGTCTAAACAGGCTAAACGCTAAACAAAGGGTGGCCAATAACTATTTACCGTTTAGCTATTAGGGTAGCACTGATACAATATATTAGTTTAAAATTTGTAACGATTGATAGTATTTTAAGAGTAATTAATGATAAAAGTATACTTAAGACTTTCACATCTCTATGGCCTATGTAAACAGAACGAGAGAGTAATAGCCAAAAACTTATAAAAATATCCTTGTGTCCTGTAGAAGGCTTTATTACAACATCAACTTGCATGCACCAAACGTTTTAGTCCGTCTCATTTAGAAAAGAACATTGCAGTAAATACCGTAAACAGCATATGCATTTTGCGATGAAACATTTTATTTCGATCTCAATGGAGTGTCGGCAACTTAAATTTTGTCTCCTATATATGCGCATCCTGATTTATCATCATGGAATTTTTAGTGAAGTTGCTATGTACTCCCTTTGCCAAATTACAAATCCTTTTGGTTTTTTTTAGATACATAGCTTTTACATAGCAACCTACATATCACTTCGACTTTGTCTTAAATTAAATTTCTTTAACTATGACTAATTTTTAAAAGTACATTAAGTCATTAACTTCTTCAAGTTCAAATAAGTGCATTAGCAGGGGTTCGTAATCCAACAAGCTCCTTCCAACCAACAGGTTTAGGTCAGTCACAGTAGGGGGTTTATTTTACTGTTTCAAAAATTTTCATGTCAGTTTTATAGATCTAAATTGAGAAATAAAACTGTCTCTTTCAGTGCTGGATTTTATTTCACTGTTTCATAATCAAGCTCTAGCAATGACAACACTCTCTGGTATATATCTACCCTGAATAAAAGAACTTTGCTGTGGAGACACTAATCTACTTATGATCTTACCTAATAACCTAAGAGTAAGACTTCGGAGAAGATTTTAAAATACAATTAATAAGACTAATGAGTCTAAAGTTCTTCATAGACGTAGCCTCCTCCACTTTTGGAATGAGAGATAACATTGCGAAATTTAGTCTGCACAGGTCTAAATTACCCTTAAAGTAATCCTCAAACATGGCTAACAAATCCTTCTTAATAAGATCTCAAAACTTAAGATACAACATAAAGGAAAGCCCATCTGGTCCTGGAGCACCTTTAGCATAGCAACTCCAAACGACATCCTTTATTTCATGCTCGGAAAGAGGAGATATCAACAAATCATTTTCACTAACTAGCACTCTGTCATCTTGTTCCCAAAAATCACGAGGTAAGGAAATCTTCAGTCCATCTTCCTTTTTAAACAGGTCTTTATAAAAAGGCTAAAGCAATGTCATGGATGGAACATTAGGACCTTCTAAAGCATCCACCCTTTCATTCAAAAAAATTGCGAACTTTAAGGTAAGATGGAACACCTTAGGAGCAGAGTGGCATTGGACATGTCATGGATGGAACAATCCACCGACTTGGTGGACTTCATGAAAGAAACATATCGATCAACATGGTTGTCGCTAGAAAGCGTGGTGGAACAATGAGCTTATTTTGACGAGGGGAAAGTTGTACAGAGTATATTTGAACTCTTAAGTTGTCTTATAGCTGGTTGTCAAAACGAGTACTTCTATTGTGATTCCCAGTAGGAGGGCCAAAATGGGTCGCTAAAAAAATCAATATATTCTTGGAGCCACTTTAGATACAAATCTATTAAAATGAGTTTTATTTCGTAAACTTGTGTATAATTTGACTATTTGTGAGTCAAAATTCATAAAATGTGAGCCAAATAAGATCCACTAGCGTGTGGTACAACCAGCAGGTAGCCGTAGACGAGAGCAGAGACACCATGAGACAGTGCTGCCAAACGGGGAGAGCCTCGCGATCCGACGTGGCCCAATGGCGCGTCGCGGAGCCTTATCCCGCGGCGTCGTCCCTGATCCAAACTCCATCCGCTCGGCCGCCGCGCACCACAAGTAGGCGCGCCCTGGCGACCCCACCGCCACCTCCCCTCGTTAACACGCCGCGGCCTAACACACCCGCGCCCGCCCGCGCTAGTGCCATCCACGCAAGCAAAGAAAGCAGCTTGGTAGCCATGGCGTCCACCTCCTGCTTCCTCCACCAGTCCACCGCCCGCCTCGGCGCGTCGCCGCGCCTGGCCGCCCCGCGCAGCAGCCAGCTGTTCGTCTGCAAAGCCCAGAAGCCGGACGCCGCCGCGGATCAGAGCGACGTCTCTCGCCGCGCCGCGCTCGCGCTCTTCGCCGGCGTCGCCGCCGTCGGCGCCAAGGTGAGCCCCGCCGCCGCCGCCTACGGAGAAGCAGGTAACCAACGGAACCACCGCCGTGGCGTCCTTAATTCTCTTCTTACCTTAATTAATTAGCCTGATGGAGTGCCTGACGACTGATCCGCGTGTGCGTGCATCGATGGATGGGCATCGGCAGCCAACGTGTTCGGCAAGGTCAAGACGAACACGGACTACATCGCGTACAGCGGCGAAGGGTTCAAGCTGCTGATCCCGTCCAAGTGGAACCCCAGCAAGGAGCGGGAGTTCCCCGGGCAGGTGCTCCGCTACGAGGACAACTTCGACTCCAACAGCAACGTGTCCGTCATCATCCAGCCCACCTCCAAGAAGACCATCACCGAGTACGGCTCCCCCGAGGAGTTCCTCTCCCAGGTCGACTTCCTGCTCGGCAAGCAGGCCTTCGGCGGCAAGACCGACTCCGAGGTCCGTAACAACCTTGCTAGCTAGCTACTTTGTGTTGTGCGCCTCGCCGGCCGCCATGGCCATGCTCGTCGTCTCTGTTTGGCTCTGCTTGCTTGCTTGGTGCTTATTGCCTTACACGCATATTGCTATATGCTGCTGTTGCGCAGGGTGGGTTCGAGACCGGCGCTGTGGCCACGGCCAACGTCCTGGAGAGCTCCACCCCCGTGGTGGACGGCAAGCAGTACTACAGCGTGTCCGTGCTGACCAGGACGGCGGACGGCGACGAGGGCGGCAAGCACCAGCTCATCACGGCCACCGTCTCCGACGGCAAGCTCTACATCTGCAAGGCGCAGGCCGGCGACAAGAGGTGGTTCAAGGGCGCCAGGAAGGGCGTCGAGAAGGCCGCCACCTCCTTCAGCGTCGCATAATAATATAACTGTGCATCGATCGGGATTACTATGGTTTCATCAGGGGATGCACGCACCGTGTGTACGTAGAGAGCATGCTTGTGTATGTGTTCCTTTGATTGTACATGAGAACAACAAAGACTAAGGAGATCGAGCCCCATTTCAATGCAAGGATCGATTTGTTCAGTCATGCAAGTTGTTTAAGCAATCTTAGTACTAATAATCTTTTTAGATAAGGGAGCGAAGTTCCAGCCTCTACCATCCGGCTATGGTACACAGGTTTTTTTTTTTATGTTCCCTGCCATAGCTCTGTTTGTTTTAGGCAAAGATTCTAATAGGCAGTTTGCATGAATTTTGGGAAACTAATAGATTGTGTGGAAACTGAGGGTTTTAAATCTCAAACAAACATACAACACCAATGCAAGTAAGGATGAAAACGGTCGGAAACGGTCGAAAAACTCCTAAATTGTTTCCTACTTTTACATTTGAAATACGAAAACAAAAGCGAAAATGGTAAAACCGGACATGAAAACGAACGTGAACTTACGAATTATTGAGAATTTCGAAAACGAACCAATTCGAGCGGATTTATGTCGAACACGGTCGATATACGAAAACTCAATACAGAATACCGACCTGTAGACCAAGTGATGACTAAGTGCATACATGATCAAGTTCAAGTGCATATAATAATTAACAAGTGCATATTACAGAAATATGAACTCGAACTGAGTCAGAATAATTTTATTAATCTTTTTAGAATAGATGTAGTATTTTATTTTAAAGATTTATTCAGATTTTTCTTTTGAGTAACAAAGATTTATTCGGCTAATGCAAAAACTATCAAATGATTGACTTTGCAGGTGGGTTAAACCGATGAGCTTGATGGGCTATGGCCTAGGTGGGCTTTCGTGTAGATGTTGCTGGTTTCCTGACATTTAGCACCATCTCGTGAGGTGAAGAGAGATAAGGCTGGGCGCCGTCTATAAGAGAGGGCAGCTGGCCACCAGTAGAAAAAACGTAGCTGCGTGGTGAACAACCTGTAATTGGGTTGTATGACCTGTGCAGTTGGCCAAATTCGGTTTAAACCGAATTTTCAATTTGGAATATTTCAAATTAAAAGTAGAAAAGTAGAAAACGGTCGAAAAATGTCTAAACCGTTTTCTCCTTTTACATTTGAAATACGAAACATCTGAAATGCGAAAGCGAAAACGGTAAAGTCGGATAAGAAAATACGGATTCGATCGGATTAAATATAGAAAACGATGCGGTTCGGTTCGGGATATTTTCGTTCCGTTTTCATCCTTAAATGCAAGGTTTTGTGTGAGTTGGGCTTTTGTGTAAGCAATTTGGGAAGGGATTCGATCGAGAACAGAAACAGAATTGAGAGGAAGATGTAGTTCGGAGGAATGGTTATTAGTACAAGTTTTATGTCTCCAAAAACAGCTTATCGTTCCCTTTCCAACTCATCTCCTTTATAGCTATTACACAAAATCTGAGTGAACCTGAAAGCCTGAAATCATGGATGTCACTGTTGACACCGTTTTAAATGAACTGACTGACAAAATTGTGGAGCAAAGGGAGATGCGGACTGATACCGTTGGTTCTTCATGTGGGGGTAAAGAAAAAGCGGTGGACAATACTCCGGTTGAGATCGAAATGCTTCAAGCTGAAGATGCTTCTTTTGTTAAGGAAAGTTTGGGGATTGGGAGTTATTCTGTTTGTGGAGGGGAAGGGTGGCTCAGATTTGTTGCCTGCTTCAGCCAGTATGGCATATATATTGAAGCTGGTGCAGATTTGGCTGCTGCACAGAAATTTGATGCGGAGGAGTCCAAGAACAATACACGAATGCTAGCTGCTGCTGCTGCTGCTGCTCCAGAAGTTATGGTCTCCACTAGTGCAAGTCCAAGACTAGTACGCTCATCTGATGACCACACTCTTTCAGAACAGAACTTAATTTACATTTGATTTTTTTAAAAAACAGTGTATTTTTAGTAAGTACGTCGTTCCATTTCTGATACTTCTATCCATACCTGTTTATATTTATATTTGATTTTTTAAATATAAAATTCATCCAGTTGGATCGGATCAAGTTCCGCCTCTTTTTCTTGCACATCGAGACAAAACACTACTACACAAAGGGGCTTCACAGCTGGGTCATAACCCTCCTTCTAAATTGGTCCCAGAAACATAGGCAAATGCTCCCAGAAACCGAATCCATCCAGTTGAGCTAGAAACGGTATTCAACAGTGACCTACTGTGAACTGATTTGATTACATGAACCGGCTAGAAACAAATAAATTTTAATTTCAGTCAGGCATGTGAACAGAGTACTGAGCCAACCGAAGAACCCAAAGCAGAAAAATACAGTGTGTAAAAAAACACTAATGCAGAAGAGGCCGAAAAGACAGTACTGGATTCTCTCAGTTAATTGCTAGCACTGGGTGTCTGGGTCTCCTGCACAACTTCTTGATGTGGTGGCATCATCATGGACTGGAGAAAGGGACTTCACATTCTTGTTCTTCTATGACTAAATCATCATCAGTATCGCCCAACTGGAAATGGAAATTTTGTTAAAAAGAACAGTGGAATCATCTGTTCATAATTGGATGGAACTAAACACAAATCCATGTGACAGGGTACGTGCCGTATAACTTCTAAGGATATCTTCATTAAGCAGCGTCCAATTAAGAGTAGGGTTATTGGGATGAACATCGATTGCATGAATCAGCTCAGCGTCCGTTTCGCATTTCCTCAAGCACCACTACGAGTGGACCTCAAACGAGAACTCTTCAAGGTTCGGCATGACGGGTGGTGCTCTTCTGCACTTATCCTCCTTTCTAGAGCCAAACAGGCAAACACTACATCGTCTCTTCCATTCCATAGGGTAAATGGAACACTGCAGTCATCATTGAGCGCGAGCTGAACCATTGAGTAAAGGGCCCTTGAGTAAATAAACTTGCAGGATCTCAACTTCTGGAAGCAACCATCAGTGGCTATGTTGGTCACTGTTACCGACCGTGGACTCCGTAGTCAGCAGTAGCACAAGGTGACGGAGCTCTGGCAACCCACCAAGGGTTTGCATGCTCTGCTCATCCATGTCAATCGCATACAATTCCAAGTGGGGGAGTTTGACAAGGCATGAGGAGGGATTAATGCACGAGGGGAGCTTAGAGAAAAGGAAACGGTACTCTGACACAAGCAAATGTTTGAGAGAAAACATGACAGCAGGTTCAATGTGAAAAACTAACAAGCCAGCAGCAGTTCAATGTGAATAAATATTACAGGTCCAAAGCATCAGTAAATTGAAAATTTTGTCAAACTAGGTTCTTGCAAACAGATTCGAAAAGAAGCCATCACCGCACAATTCTGCCACCGATCCATCATAAGTTGACAAGCCTCACTAACATCAGTCGAGAAGCAAGACCAGCTTTGCATCTGCAAGAGAAAGCAAAGTCATAAAGAAATCTGTTTATTCTGCAGTGTATACCTTAGAAACACAACGGATCAACTTGCTTATCCCTTCACACCACAGAGGATGCATTCTCTACTGCTACGTTCTTTGTTATTAACTAGAGTGTCCGTGCGTTGCTACGGGATAACTAAATCTTTTATACTAAAAACACACGGATCGTACGATAAGATAACAATACTGTTAAATTAAATACCGACGTCAAAGTGACATTTAATTCAAAAAGCAAAGTTCGTGAAATTAACACAGTCACGGAGAGCGCGACGTCGCAGGCTCACAAACTCTACTATATAGACTTTTTCGTGATACGGCTAAGATAATATTTTATATCGGTAAAAAGAATTCTACGATATCCATTTCTTTCATGCGCCAATAAATCCATGAATAAGTTTCGCTGCATCTCCATATAATCATGTACACACAGGTTCGAATATATATGCAAATAGGTTCGTACCCGTGCGTTGCTATGGGAGAACTAAACTTTTGTACTAAAAACACATGGATCGCACGATAAGATAATAATACTGTAAAAGTATATGACCGACGTTAAAGTGACATTTAATCCAAAAGGCTAAGTTCGTGAAATTTACACAGTCACAGAGAGCGTGGCGTCGCGGCTCACAAACTCTACTGTGTAGATCTTCCCGTGATGCGGCTAAGATCATTTTTTGTACTGGCAGGAAGAGATTTTCGATATCCATTTCTTTCGTGCGCCAACAAATCTACGAATAAGTTCCACCACATCTCCATACCATCCTGTATACGGCGCTGGCAAGCGAATTAGCCACAACTTATGTAATTAGTTTTATAATTAGCTCATGTTTAGTCCTCCTAATTGATATCTAAAAATTCAATATAACAGAGACTAAAGTTTAGTCATAGGATTCAAACACCCCTAACTCTTGACTCCTGTTGGCTGCTCACTTGCACCACCATGCCTATGTGTCTGCACGTATATACTCCAATGCTAGAACGTCTAAGATGGTCTTTATTGTCCACCCTTTGAAAATATCATAACTTCAAGGTTGCCATTTGTGTATGCTGTAGGATTGTGATGCTTTGCACTGATCCATGAGGGTGTCCATGAGAGTCGAAATTTTTTATGTCATTATGATGTCTAAGCTTACCAATCAGACAGAGACGAACTTGATTGTAAAAATATTTTCTAACACTGTTTTTATATACTCTCTCTGTCCCAAAATAGAATTCATTCTCGCTTTTCGAGAAGTTAATTTTTTTTTAACTTCGACCAATTATATATAAAAGAATATTAATATTTATAATACATAATTAGTATCATTACATAGAACATTGAATATATTTTCATAATAAACTTATTTGGAGATATAAATGTTAGCACGTATTTTTTACAAACTTAGTCAAAGTTGAGAAAGTTTGACCTGCACGTATTCTATAACGACTTATATTTTAGGGTAGAGGAAGTATATGCTAATAGGAGTAGTCAACTGAAAGTGGTGATTAACACAACAATACTTTCATATTATATGCTAATGAGAGCACGAAGAAACGCAGGGGAATGGACCTATATACTAATGGTGGAAATATTCGTTTAGGAAATTGCAGAATGTTCACCAGTCTCACCATGTATAACCTACACATCTTTTATTTGGCACCACTGATATTTTCTTCTATGCATGATTATTGTTTTCTTCCATGCATGATTATTGTTTCATGCATGATTATTATTTCCTTCCATGCATGATTATTGATTCCTTCCATGCATGTGGCCTCAGGTCATTGATTTGTTTCTTTCAAAGCAGGCGGGGATCACAGGGATGATAATTTCTTTTTCTATCGCGCCTTTCCTTTTCTCGCTCGCTCATTGGATAGCGTGGGAGGTGGGATCGGTCGCATGAAGTGGTAGACGGACGAACCAAGACAATTGTCGCACTAAAACGATGTCCACACTTTGTTCTTTTTAGTTGTTGGAGATATTGCAAATGACCAATCCACTAGTGCAGAATCAGTGGATGCATAGTATACGGGGCAGATTAAAAGTGATAAAAAAACATAAAAAAGGTACAGATTTTCAAGCAAAACAAGAGACAACCAATGAACAAAGACATAATCCATCTAGTGATGATCTACTGTGAACAAAGTTTAATCAGTCATCTGCATGGGAACTGTGAAATATGTGAACACAGTACGGATCATGTTGGTGATTTGACTAAGAGGCAACGCTACATGTTACGTATTGGATCTATACATGGGCTAGGATAGGATATTGACCCATGAGGGGTGAGAGTCCTAATGGTCTTTCAGGCCCATTAACATAGTTTATATGTTTGAGGAGGCAGGGCTACAGGCGAGATTAGGTTTGTCCCATCATAAAACCCTAGCCAAAACCTCCTCTCAGCCTCCCCAAGAAACCCTAGCCAAAACCTCCTCTCAGCCTCCCCAAGAAACCCGGAACATCGTCGGCGGTCTGCGCTATCTAGTCCTCACGAGGACGGACATTGCGTTCGCCGTGGGCTATGTCAGACGCTTCATTGAGGATCCTGAGAGGTTCACTAGGCTACGGTGAAGCGGCTGCTGAACTACGTCAAGGGGGCGGTGGATCAGGGGATCGTCTTCCCCAAGACCGATGGAAGTTGGCTGCAGCTCACTGTGTTCAGCGATGCAGACATGGCGGGGGACATCCACGGACGGCGGAGCACCTCTGACGTGCTCGTCTTCCTCAGGTCGGCTCCAATCTCATTGCTATCGCTGAAACAGAAGGTGGTGGCGTTGTCCACGTGCGAGGCAGAGTACGTGGCGGCGGGCACAGCGACGTGCCAAGTTGTGTGGCTGCGTCGGCTGCTGGGTGAGCCGACCGGTGTGGAAGCTCACCCACCAGCACTGATGGTGGACAACCAGCCCGCCATCGCCCTCGTGAAGAATCCTATTCTTCATGACCGGAGCAAGCACATCGACGTCAAGTTCCACTTATTCTGGGACTGTGTCGATGGAGGGCAGATCGTCATCGAGTTCGTCAAAACTGGTTGGCAACTCACGGACGTCCTCACCAAGCCGCACGTCCGTCTTCGGTTTACGGAGCTAAAGAAGATGATCGGCATGGTGGAGGTTCTAGGGTTAGCAGTAGGATTAGGGGAAAAATTGTTAAGTAATCTGCTGCTCTCATTTGTACGACGCGGCAGGGGCAGGCGCCGAAAGGGCTCCCCTGCTGCTACACTTTAGCCGCGGCAGGGGCAGGCGCCATAAGGCTCACCTGCCGCACTATAGCCACAGCAGGGGCTGGTGCCAAAGTCAGCCCTGCTGTCACATCTAGTCACTGTAGCAGCATGGCAGCCTGACATGTCTGTGCACTAGGATTAGATGGGTAGAGTTATATATATAGCTTCCTACTGCAACTCAGTAAAGAGAGCGAGTTCAGTTTTGCCATCTCCTCTGCAGAGCTCCGTCCAACGCTGGTGCTTGTGCTGTGTGTGCGCGCGCTCTGTTCTTTCTTCCTTCTTCTACCTCTAGCCATAGTGTGTGGTCGGCAACGCCGGTGAGTGGTTGGCTCACCCGTTCCGGAGATCCAGGGCCAACAAGCATTACTGCATCAAACATTGCTCTATCATCTATCATACAGACTAGAGAAAACTGAATGACGACCCTCCAGTTTTATACTCTTTATCTTGTGATCTCCTACAGACTGCAGAAGATCTGATAGCATGCTCTGATTCATCCCAATAACCTTAATCGTGAGCACCCTGAGTCCACTCAGGTTCCTCAGTTCCTTAAACTTGTCCCCTTCACATTCTATCGTCAGCTCCTCTAGGGACGTCAGCTTCTGGATTATCCCATTTGGCATGCTCGTCCCCCAATCATTCGACCCCCAAGCATGTAGGCACACCAAATTTGTTAGTTGGCCTAAGCTCGTTGGCAGTTCTTTTGTGAAGTGATTATCCACCAAGTGCAGTGTCTGCAAAAACTTCAGAGCTCCTATTTCTTTTGGGAGCTCAGGCATACCTGTGCGTTTTAACCCAAGGTACCTCAGATGAAGTAAATTCCCAAGATTCTTTGCATCGTGCCAGCTGTTCATATATACACATCTAAATATAGCACATGCAGGAGTTCAAATCTCCAAAATGGGAGCTCCTTAACATCATGATAGCTGAAGGCAATGAGTGACCTCATTTTCTCCATGGCGTCCCTATTATTTTCTAAGCGAGCATCTGCTGTGCCCTTTTGGTAAGCTAATCTGCGTGCACTGCTTACTGATGATCTGCCTACATCATTACCTAATACAGTGACAAAGTTTTCTTCTCTCGACAAAGAACGGAGAAGATCAAGCACCATATCATGAACACGACAGCTATCTATGATACCATCGTGTTTCAACTCCACTGCCTGGATCAAGCTTCTATTGACAAGATCATTGAAGTATCCCTCTCCAACCTCAAATAATCCAATCCCTTCTTTCTTTTGGACAAAACCTTCAGCTATCCACCTCCATATCAATGAGTTCTTATCAATAATATGATCTTCTGGGAATGCACTTAGATATAGTAAGCAAGTCCTTAGATGAAGGGGAAGATCATAGTAGCTAAGAGACAATATGCCCATAGTATCTTTATCACGAAAACCAGTAGAGTCACACACTTCAAGCCATTCTCCCATTGACTTACCCACCAATAAACTAGCCATAGTGATGATAGCTAATGGTATACCACCACATTTCTTCAGAATTTTATCGGACACCTCATTCACTTCATTGTCAGGGTATTTGTCTTCACCAAATATCCTTGTGTAAAATAACCTTTTGGAGTTATCATCTGAAAGTGCTTTTGGTTTGTAAACCTCGCTACTACCGGCGACTTCATATTTATTTCGAGTAGTTATGATTATTCTACTGTCTCTATTCTTATCAACCAAAGCCAGTCTTATTGCTTCCCAAGATTGTTTTTCCCATACGTCGTCGACAACAATGAAGTATCTATGACAGTGCAAGAGCCTGAGTTAGTAAGCTATCTAAGAATTCATTAAATAAATAAATAAATATGTGATAAGATAAAGAACCAAACAGTGAAATCAATGTATAAAACATGGATGTGACCTAACATGAAAGAAACTAGCAGAAATAAGATGTATTTGATATATAGTATTTCCTATAATGCCACTCCAAAAGCCTAATGCCGTGTTATGAGATATTGCATGAAATTGTTCTAAGAAACAAACAATCCATCTATAGTTAATGTCAAAATAGTTCTGCATGACCATCAGATAAATGACAACAAAATAATGAGGACACTTCCTACCCCAGTGAAAGATCATTTGCTGTATCTTATATTTCGGATGTTGAGCCTAGTTGTTTGTTTCTTCTTGAAGACACCAACTCTTGCTCTATTATTTTATTTAAGTAAGATTTTTATTTCGTGAAATTCCTAACGCAGGCGGGCATTTGTGCCCGTCTCTGTTATTTTGATTAGCGAAGGCGGGCATTTGCGCCCGCTTGCTTTATTTTGATTAACGCAGACACCTTTCGTGGTAGGCGAACGTGTTGCTCAGCTCGCCTCGGTAAATCTGTTCCTCCCACCTGGGAAAAGTTCTCTGTAGTGGTGTAATGTCTTGGAAACAAACTGATTTGGAGCAGTGGCACAGAGCCTAATGATTCCTAATTAATCTTTCTGACCGGATGGAAATCAGCTACCAACTTTTGTAAGGGGCCCCTTTTTGTAATATCAATTGAAACCTTAAAAGAAAGTAACCACTCATTAGAGGTTACTTCAATGCATAAGAAAAAACAAATAAACGACTCGCTGATGTATGCTACGGTTGCATGCACATCAAACTAAAGTAGGTAGTCTTGGCCCAAGTTCACTTCGGTTCTATCCTAAGTAAAACTTCTTTAAATTTGACCATGTTGTAAGAAAACATATTTTGATATAATATATGCATGAAGAATCTAGTGAAATACAGTTCTGAAGGGAGGAAGTAACAAAGTTGTTAGATTAATTTGAGCCAGGCCCATTATTTATTCTAATTAATTAAATAAACTTCAAAGGCCCACAATTATTGTTAAGTGGAAAAGTGATTAGTACAATATGGGAAATTCACTAAAAAGGTTCTCAACTTAAATAGTGAGTCTTAGAACTCTCACATAGACAAGTTGAGAGGGAGAACCGGGAGGCCACACGCGTGCGCCGCCGCCGCCGAGCCGAGCTACCCACGCGCGACGCGCCGGGCCGGGCCGGGCCGGGCCGAGGGCGTGGGCGTGGGCCGACAGGGCCTAACGGACAGATGGGGGAACTGCGCGGCTATAAGGGGGGGGGCGCCCCTGTCCGGCAGGGATAGACCCGACTCTTCCTCTTCCTCCTCTCCGCAACATCTGAGCGCTGAGCTGTTCAGGCCTCCGAAACTTCCCCCGTCAAGCGTTACCTACACGGGTAGGCGGGGAATCAAGTTTTTGGGGAGCGCCGGCTTCCCGGTGCGACTGCTGCCCCATCTCCGCTTCTGCAGTTTCCTATTTAGGGGCTTCTGCTTCCTGACGGGAGAGTCTCGTGCTACTGCTCCGACACCGCACCTGCAGGAGCTTCCCGTGCCACTGCTCCGACACCGCACCTGCAGGAGTCTCTCGGCGTGACCTCCTCTGCAACATGGTGGACACGAGGAGGACTGGTGGCCGCACCAACACCACCGACGGAGAAGATGGTGGCTCACTGTCCGCGGGTACCGGCAGTCTCACCTTAGGGTATAAATCTAATCCCATTGTGCGCTATTGTTCATATGCTATTCTGTTAGCGTTGTTAGCGTACTTGGTTGCTGCACTGTTAAATTCTATCTGCAGTAGTGGTGGTGTTACAGTATGGTTAGTGGTACTGTTACTATTGTTTAAGTCGTTTTTATGGATTAATATAAGTCGTAAATTGACCAAATGTTCAACAATCCAAAAACTCGATAGGTCTTTTTCGGCTGCTAGTTTTGCTGCGTCACTAAAACCACCACCATTGAAAGATGATGGATCCAACTATAAAGTGTGGCGTGTCCGTTCCAAGCTGTGGTTCACTAGTATGCGTTGTGAGCACGTGATCAAGGGAAAGCGCATTGAACCTCCTTTCTCTCACGAGGAGGAGATTAAGTTCAATGAGGCAGATAACTTGTTCAAGGGGGCTCTCATCAACATATTAGCTGAAAGCATGGTGCAAGTGTACATGGATATGGACACTGGCAAGGACATGTGGGATGCACTTGAGGCCAAGTTCGGTGTTGCCGATGCTAGCACTGAGTTGTACATCATGGAGAAGTTCTATGACTACAAGATGGTCGATGACCGATCTGTAGTAGAGCAGGCTCATGAGATACAGATGCTGGCAAAGGAACTCCAGAACAATGAGTGTGAGTTGCTTGACAAGTTTGTGGCCGGCGGTATCATCGCTAAGCTACCATCTACTTGGTTGAGCTTTGCCACTACTCTAAAGCATAGGAGGCAAGTGTTCAGTGTGACTGATCTCATTGCTACTCTTGGTGTGGAGGAGAATGCTAGGGCAAAGGACACTCATGGCAAGAAAGCGCATGAGGAAGGTTCTAGCGCCAATCTGGTGCAAAAGAAGAACTTTCATGCCGCACAGAGGAAGAAGAAAAACAAGCCTGCAGTCAAGCCTAAAGCTACAACTTTTAAGAAGAAGGGCAAGGAAAAAGAAAAGGGCCTTTGCTTTGTCTGCGGTGCATCTGACCATTGGGCAAAAGAGTGCCTTGACCGCAAGGACAAGCAGAAGAAGACCGCAAACATGGTTGTTAGCGAATCTGGAGGATCTGGGTACGGTAATCATCTATCTATAGTTTTTTCAGTTTGTCTCTTGCCTGAGTGGTGGGTTGACATGGGTGCTAACATTCATGTTTGTTCTAATGTTTCTTTGTTTTCTTCTTATCAGGAACAAAGAGGTTGCTCCTTGCTGATGGGAAATGGTACGCATGCTGCTGTACTTGGTGTTGGTACGATCAATCTAAAGTTTACTTCGGGAAAGATCGTGCAGCTAAAGAACGTGCAGCATGTCCCCTTCATCAAGAAGAATCTCGTTAGTGGATCTCTATTGTGTAGAGACGGCTTTAGACTTGTGTTTGAGTCCAATAAATGTGTTGTATCCAAGTATGGAACCTTTGTTGGAAAAGGCTATGAAAGTGGAGGCTTGTTCTGCTTCTCTTTGATGGATTCTTGTGATAAAATTGTGAACCATATGAGAAATGATGATGAGTCTAATGTTTGGCATTCCCGACTCTGTCACATCAATGTTGGTTGTATGACGCGCTTAGCTAGTTTAAAATTAATCCCTAAAATTGATCTGGTCAAAGGGTCTAAGTGCCATGCTTGTGTTCAAGCGAAGCATCCTCGCAAGCCTCACAAGGCTGTGAAAGAGGCGAGAAATTTGGCACCGCTAGATCTCATTCATTCTGATCTGTGCGAGATGAATGGTGTATTGACCAAAGGAGGAAAGAAATATTTCATGACTCTTATTGATGATAGCACTAGATTTTGCTATGTGTACTTGCTAAAAACAAAGGATGAAGCAATGCATTATTTTAAAATCTATAAAGCTGAAGTAGAGAACCAATCGGAAAGAAAAATCAAACGGTTGAGGTCTGATTGTGGGGGAGAATACTTTTCACATGAGTTTGATTCATTCTGTGAGGAACATGGAATTATTCATGAGAGGACGCCTCCATACCCCCCCAATCCAATGGGATTGCCGAACGAAAGAATCGCACTCTAACTGATTTGGTTAACGCCATGTTAGACACTGCGGGACTTTCCAATGAATGGTGGGGTGAGGCTATATTGACGGCATGTCATGTCCTGAATAGAGTTCCTACAAAGAATAAAGAAGTAACACCATTCAAGGAATGGGAAAAGAAAAGGTTGACTCTCTCATACCTACGCACTTGGGGATGCTTGGCCAAGGTGAATGTGCCAATCGTCAAAAAGCGCAAACTTGGACCAAAAACTATAGATTGTGTGTTCCTCGGTTACGCTTTACACAGCGTCGGCTATAGATTCCTAGTTGTAAGCTCTGGAGTACCTGACATGCGTGTTGGTGCAGTGATTGAGTCCAGAGATGCTATATTCTTTGAGAATGAATTTCCTATGAGAGGAAATGTACCTAGCACATCTAGTCAAAAACCTGTTGATTCCCCCGTGGCGCCAACAGAACATCTTGAACAAACATGTGTTGAGAATCCTGAGGAGGATAATAGTGGAGCTACTCGAAAGAGTAAGAGACAGAGGACTGTAAAGTCTTTTGGTGATGATTTCACTATATACCTCGTGGATGACACTCCAAGCACCATTGTTGAGGCATTTTCCTCTCTCGACGCTGACTACTGGAAGGAAGCAGTGCGAAGTGAGATGGATTCAATTATGACCAATGGAACTTGGGAGATTGTTGATCGTCCTTATGGGTGCAAGCCTGTAGGATGTAAATGGGTGTTCAAGAAAAAACTTAGGCCTGATGGTACGATTGAAAAGTACAAGGCAAGGCTTGTGGCTAAGGGTTATACCCAGAAAGAAGGCGAGGACTTCTTTGATACTTATTCACCAGTGGCCCGATTGACCACAATCTGAGTACTGCTTGCCCTGGCTGTGTCTCATGGTCTTTTCGTTCATCAGATGGATGTTAAGATGGCTTTCCTAAATGGAGAGCTAGATGAGGAGATCTACATGGATCAGCCTGATGGTTTCATAGTAGAAGGTCAAGAAGGAAAGGTGTGTAAATTATTGAAGTCTTTGTATGGCCTAAAACAAGCACCTAAGCAATGGCATGACAAGTTTGATAAAACTATGACATCTGCTGGCTTTGTTGCGAATGAAGCCGACAAATATGTGTACTACCGCTATGGTGGGGGAGAAGGAGTAATCCTGTGCTTGTATGTGGATGACATACTAATCTTTGGGACAAGCCTCAATGTGATTGAGGAAGTCAAGGACTTTTTGTCAAAGAGCTTTGACATGAAGGATTTGGGAGTGGCTGATGTGATACTAAACATCAAACTACTAAGGGGAGAAAATGGTGGGGTAACACTTGTACAAACTCACTATGTGGAAAAGGTACTGAGTCGCTTTGGTTATAGTGACTGCAAGCCTGTGTCCACTCCCTATGATCCAAGCGTGATCCTGAGAAAGAACCGAAGAATAATGAGGGATCAGTTGAGATACTCCCAAATCATCGGCTCGCTAATGTACTTGGCTAGTGCAACGAGGCCTGACATCTCATTTGCTGTGAGCAAATTAAGCCGGTTTGTTTCAAATCCGGGAGATGATCACTGGCGTGCTCTTGAAAGAGTATTGCGCTATCTAAAGGGAACATCGAGCTTTGGCATTCACTATACTGGGTACCCGAAGGTACTCGAGGGCTATTGTGATGCAAATTGGATATCTGATGCTGATGAGTTAAAAGCCACAAGTGGATATACATTCACACTTGGAGGTGGCGCTGTTTCCTGGAAGTCTTGCAAGCAGACCATCTTAACGAGGTCAACAATGGAAGCAGAACTTGCAGCACTTGATACCGCTACTGTTGAGGCTGAATGGCTCCGTGAGCTCCTTATGGATTTGCCGGTGGTTGAAAAACCTATGCCCGCAATTTCTATGAACTGTGATAACCAAACAGTAATTATCAAGATAAACAGTTCAAAGGACAACATGAAGACCACTAGGCATGTAAAGCGGCGGTTAAAATCTGTCAGAAAATTGAGAAACTCTGGAGTAATAGCATTGGACTATGTCCATACGTCTAAAAATCTGGCAGATCAATTTACTAAGGGACTATCGCGTAATGTGATAGATAGTGCATCGAGTGAGATGGGACTGAGACCCACATGAAGTTCTACCGTGGTGGCAACCTATCCTATGTGATCGGAGATCCCGTGAATTAGGATGGTGAAACAAGCTATGGGTAGACTGAGGGAAGAGACCCTTTTTAATAAAGGTCAATCTCTTGAGTAATGCACTTCTCTTCCTATCTGTATGGCAGGTTGGTAAATACCTCAATGTGATCCGAGTGGCTTAATGAGAAGCAAAGATGTCGGCCTACAGGGCATCTTAAAGGAACACACCTATGTGAGTTCGATTGCTAGTCACAATCTATGAGATTTGGGTGATCTCTAGATACTCGTGAATAGGCCAGGAGTATGACTTATATGCTCCAACCAAAGGGGATGCTACAGGCAGCCTAGTATCAGTAAAGGAATCGAGTGAGCCTCACTTTGCACAAAACTGTCAATTCAAGGCATAGTCCATTGGTCAGTTGTAAATGAGTGTAAACTCCTTTTCTAGATGGATGTTCAACTTAACAGTCTCCATCGAAACACTGGTATATCAAACAAGCTCAGAACTGAAGACATTAACTGTGGACTTCTGAAGTTTGGTGGGAATTGTTAGATTAATTTGGGCCAGGCCCATTATTTATTCTAATTAATTAAATAAACTTCAAAGGCCCACAATTATTGTTAAGTGGAAAAGTGATTAGTACCATATGGGAAATTCACTAAAAAGGTTCTCAACTTAAATAGTGAGTCTTAGGACTCTCACATAGACAAGTTGAGAGGGAGAACCGGGAGGCCACACGCGCGCGCCGCCGCCGAGCCGAGCCGCCCGCGCGCGCGCGCGTGCGCAACACGCCGGGCCGGGGCGTGGGCCGTGGCCTGGCCTGGCCTGGTTTTGTCGCTTGGCCCAACCGAAACCCTAGCCGCCGCAGCCAACTCCCAACGCCCAAGCACCCTGTCCAGGTTCATTCCCCCGACAGGGCCTAACGGACAGATGGGGAACTGCGCGGCTATAAGGGGGGGGGGGCGCCCCTGTCCAGTAGGGATAGACCTGACTCTTCCTCTTCCTCCTCTCCGCAACATCTGAGCGCTGAGCTGTTCGTCTACATCTCCGACCGGAGTTCCCTGCGCGCACAGGGAGCTTTGGTAGCAGGCCTCCGGAACTTCCCCCGTCAAGCGTACCTGCACGGGTAGGCGGGGAATCAAGTTTTTGGGGAGCGCCGGTTTCCCGGTTCGACTGCTGCCCCGTCTGCTTCTGCTTCCTGACGGGAGAGTCTCGTGCTACTGCTCCGACACCGCACCTGCAGGAGCTTCCCATGTCACTGCTCCGACACCGCACCTGCAGGAGTCTCCCGGCGCGACCTCCTCTGCAACATGGTGGACACGAGGAGGACTGGTGGCCGCACCAACACCACCGACGGAGAAGATGGTGGCTCACTGTCCGCGGGTACCGGCAGTCCCACCATAGGGTATAAATCTAATTCCACTATGCGCTATTGTTCATATGCTATTCTGTTAGCGTTGTTAGCGTACTTGGTTGCTGCACTGTTAAATTTTATCTGCAGTATTGGTGGTGTTACAGTATGGTTAGTGGTACTGTTACTATTGTTTAAGTCGTTTTTATGGATTAATATAAGTCGTAAATTGACCAAATGTTCAACAAAAGTTACCCCACATCATGTCTAACGTGTGTTTTCAGTAAATGTAGAATTACGCTAACCAAAGATACACTCATCACCAGCGTAAAATGAAAGCAATTTTATGGCTAACTAATTCGTACCTCTTGCTCCTAAGGAAATCTTTGAGTTCGTCGATGAGCTGCTTTTCATCCCATATCAATAACTTGGTATCCGTGTACTTGTGCTTGTCAAGTTCTATGAGGATGTCCCTAAAGACTTTCTTCAAATCAGGATTCCGGCCAACCGGCACAAAAGCCCCACAATCAAACTGCGACTTCATCTCATCATACACTGCTTTGGCAAGAGTAGTCTTGTCCAATCCTTCGATTCCATGAACCGAAACTATCTTTATCTCGTCATTGGGCTCCTGTCCCCTCTGGAGGGACAGCATTGATATGAGCTCTTGCTTTGCTCCATCGATGCCAACAAGCTTTGTCACCTCTTGGTACATAGCTTGAAGGCGTGGATCAATTGCCGAACTTGAAGCAGTCTTGGAGACAATCTCGTCGACTCTGTACCAGGGTTTACAGTACCAGTAAGAAAAAAAAAATTGGTCCCGGCGATAAATACGAAATTTCAAAAATATCGGGTCAAATTTAAATAATTCAAATTGATTTTTTTAAAAAAAAATTGGCATCATTTCACTAGTAAGACTCTCCAATCCATCGTCCATCACAAATTTATATATCATCCACAAAATAACACAATATATCATAGAAGTAGAGCCGCTGTAATAGAGCTAGCGGGCTGCATATGCTAGTGTTGTCAGATGTGCTAGTGAGAAAATTAAATAAATTTGAAAAAATTCAAGACTTTGATAATACTAGAGTATATGAAGGGTCATTTTAGTGTGGTTTCGTGTAATTTTGGAGTGAATGATGAATTTAACCGAAAAATTTTGACCAATATAAAAATTTTTCGGACCACAGCAAAAAAAAGGCCCTGCGAGTCTGTACCTTGTGCGCCGCTCAGCCACCAGTGGTAGCTGATTCTTGATGTCCTCAATTGCGCTTGCAACAATGTCGTGGCGAGCCTTGGCCCTAGTGAACAGCTTGCTCATCTTCTTCACGGCTCTTTTGAGCGTGCCGTGGCCAGTGTGCTCTTCCTTAGGGCACCCCTCCACGCGAACCAGGAAGGTGTCGAGGATGTCCTCCATGTCATAAGATGCCTCCCTGACTTGACGCGCCCAGATCTTGACCTGCTCATCAAGCTGGTCAGGTGGCACGGCTGCCACCTTGCCAAGTGCGGCATTGATGCTCTCCAGCTCCTCTGAAAGAAACTGAATTTTCTTCTTCAGGCCCTTGGGCAGCTTGTATTCAGCTTGGAGAAGCTGGAGTAGCTTGGGGGCGAGGATGCCAATCGCCCCCGTCACCAGATCCATGCTTCCCAGCTCCTAACAGCACTAAGGAGCACTCAATCTTCTCTCAAGGTGTAGGTGTGGTGTGGTGTGGTGTGGACGATGAAAGTGCTTCTTGTACATGTTGCAACTAGCATATAAGCTTACCAAGCATCAATGAGACCTTAGTGTTTGCTGCTTCCTTTCATCTCCGCTTCGTACTGGCCATATCTGCGGACCAACTATGAGTAACTAAATGAAAGGTCGCCGCCGTTGGCATGTGCGTTGCATGTTCAGCTTCAGCGTCAATTGCGGATCTTGGAAGGTTTGGATGCTAACAAATCTCTTCGTCCACGTCGCCGGTCGTCGTTAATGATGGAACAGACAGATAGATTATTCCAGTCGCCAACCCGGCTATCCAAGAAGCATTAATTCGACAACGTGACAGCAGGTCCGTAGAGGGAGGAGAAGCCTCAGCTCTTGTACTTCAGAGGGGGTTGACTCGTACAGAATATCCTGCTCGTTCGCTAATGGAATACATAGACCTACTCCAGTGCAGGGTTCAGGCGCGGCCCCTAAAAACACCGGACAGTATGACATTGTCTATTTGATGCTGGATGTCGTTGATTGAAATTTGCAGAACATTTTTTCATAGGTGTTTATTTTGATTTTACCTTCTGGAGAAGTTGTTATTGCACGTTTGGTCTGCATTGCTCGTCCGAGTGATACAGTTGGCCAATAACGTTGTCCTCGTAGAAGTAGGTGGAAGAGGCAGAGGTGGCCGTACGAGTGTGCAAGTCGCGAGATTAAAATGAAGTAATTAACAAGGGCACATGTAAAAAACGTGTCCTCCCCAAGCACCGCGACCACCCCCAATGGGCCACTTGGGGGGTGACCACGCCGCCGCCCTAAGGCCCCTCTCCCTGGCTCCCCTCTGGCCACCGTCGCCGCCCTCCGGCATGTGGTCCGCACACACCCTCCCTCCCCCTCACTCCTCCACCACCCCCGTAGCTCCTCACCCTCCTCAACTCCGACGAGGATGAGCGGCTGGTCGAGCAGATCCGGGTACCATGGTGCCAGATCTAGCGCCTCCACCTTCCTCCACCTTCCCGCGCTCCTTCTTCGTCGTGCACCCCTACCTTCCAGCTTCGTCGTGGCGATGGCCACATCCGGTTGGGAGTCGGCGGCCTGTGCCCACCGGGGCTGCTGCCGGCTACAGGGGTCGGGGCCAGTAGCGTCGGCGGCTTGGCTAGGCCGAGTGCCTGCCCGCTGCTTGGGGCTTGGGTCCGTGGGTGGCCAGATCCTGCATTGGGCGGCTCTGGGCGCTCGCCGGCAGCCGTGCTAGGCCGCGCATGATGGTGGACAGCGGCAGGGGCTGTGCCAAGGCAAGGCCAGGGCGGCTAGATTTGGCGGTTCAACAGCCACCATGCGGCGGTGGCGGCCAGCCTACCCTAGCCGACCAGTGGCTGGGACCATGGCCGGCCTCCCCCCTACTAGGGGCCAGGGACGGGGCGGCAGAGGCCTGCTATGGTCAGCACCAGCCAGTTCCTGGCAAGCCAAGGCCCTAGCTACTCCTCTCCCTATCGGCACTCAGTGTTTAGATCTGGTGGCCACTGCTAACCAGTGCTGGAGGCTCTCTTTGACATGGGCAGCGCCATCGCCTGTTGCACCTCGTTCGCAGGTCTACGGTGGCAGCCCTCAGTGTGGCTGGTGTGTTCGGCTGGTAGCTGATGTGGTGCTATGGATGCTGCTATGGTCTTGGTGCCCGTGTTGGCGGCTTCAGCCCTTTGCCATCAGTGCTACCATTACCTGTGCCATGGGTGGCCTGCGTCTCTAGGTGGATAGTCTTTGGGTGAAAACCCTGCCCAGTTTCCCGAACTGGTGGTGGTGGCGCAGCCTATGCTATTTACCTTCTTGGAGGCATCGTTTGAAGTCTCAGTTTGTCTAGGGCGGGTTGGGGTTGAAAGTCTTACCCATGTGCTTCTACTAGCGTTGTTGGCGTCTACAGATGTCAATATCCTTCTTGAAGGCAACGTTGGAGCACTTCTATAGCCCATCTCCCGCTACTCTTGCTGGAGTTGTTCCTTCCTATGTTGTGTCTGTGTGCTTCAAGCTCCTCTTCGCAATGGTTTGTCTAGCCTACTTGGATGTTCTACACACTAGCGAATGTTCATCACCGAAGAGGGGCTTATGCTTGCCCCCTCCCCCCTTTCCTAACATGAAGAGGGGCGAACGTACCAGAAACAGGGGGCAGAAGCCCCTCTTCGGTGACGATCTCATGACGAACGTTCGCTAGTGTGTAGAACATCCGGAGATGCTCCACCACGGTGGGGTTTGAGACCAGACATAGTTGGATCTTACAAGGCAACACCTTCTCAAGTCGGCGCATAGGAGGTTTGCTGGGGGAAACACCACCGGGGTCTCGCTTTCCTCTGACGAAGTTTCCCCGAAGAGGTGGAGGTTGCCACTATGGTCAACAACATAGTCCAGACTCCTGAAGTTTAGAGCCCAGCCAGGGCGAAGGCGCTACTGGCGAAGATGATCTCGCTGGAGAAGTGTAAGTCGCCTTTGGGGGCGACGCCTCCGACTCTGGGGGCAAGGATGGTGGCTCAAGCTGTTGAAGGGCGGTGACCACGTATAACACTGCCCCCTACTTGGCGCATCAGATGTGATGGGTTCATAACCATGGAAAGCATCATTTTGTGAGATGTGGGTCAATGTGTGTGTCTATTGTGGCTGTGAGCACTCAAAACACTCAAAATACTAGGGGTTTAGCCTGGTTCGAGCCTCTGAGCCCTTATTACTAAAGCAATCCTAACCGAGGCTGATAGAAAGCCTTAATCGAGGCGGTTTTTCCAACAGCCTCCGCTGAAAGGTCATGGTAAATCGTGCCTTAACGGAGGCAGTTGGCCGCCCGCCTAGGTTAATCAAATGAAAAAACAAAAAAAAAATGAAAACCTATGGACAAGCCCAGTGAGCCCATCCATGGGGTGTCGCCGTCGCCGTCGCTCATCGCCAGGTTCGGTCTCCCCGCCACCAGATCCAGCCTCATGACCATCGGATCTAGCCTTCCCACCATCGGATCCAGCCTCATGGCCACTGGATCCGGCATCCCCGCCGCTCGTAGGTCCGTAGCGCCCGCACCGCCAACCTCGCCCTCCACTGGATCTCGCCCTCCGAGGTGGAGCCGCCACTGTTGGGGAGCCATGGTAGAGAGGGACGCCGTAAGGTAGCCCAAATCCTATGGAGAGGGAGGAGGGGTCCAGGGGTCGCCCCGTGCCTGGCGTGCCGCCACCACCACGCCGATGGAGAGGGAGGAAGGGGCCTAGGGCCGTGCGGCGCCAAGATACAGTGGAGAGGGAAGAGGGGGCCGGGGTCACCCCGCACCCGACGTGCCGCCGCGCCGGTGCAGAGGGAGGAGGGCGCCTGGGGCCACGCGGTGCCAAGATCCGGTGGAGAGAGAGGAGGGGGTCGGGGGTGGCCCCGCGCCCAGCGTGCCACCACCACCGCCATGCTGGAGGAGAGGGAGGAGGGGGCGTTGCTCGCTCTGGAGGGAGAGGAGTAAGGAAAGGAGAGGAGTGAGAGAGGGAGGGAGAGACAGAGGGATGCGCCGCACGGTTGAGGGAGAGAAGAGGGAGGGAGGGAGGCTAATGGGTGAGTGGGCTAGGGTTTGATCTGGTATATATAGTAGAGTGTTGATGTCGGGCTAAGATGGGTCGAGATGGATGTGAGTGGGCTCGGTCACTATTAACTGAGGAGGGCCTTATAAGAGACCCGCCTCCAAAAATAGGGGTATATAAGGCCCGCCTCAGTTAATAGATTTTAGTAACCGCCTCTATAAATCAATTTTGCGAGGCGGTTGATTGTGACCGCCTTGGTTAATAAAAATGCCCGTCTCGGTTAATCCCAGGCATTAATAGAGGTGGTTGAAATGCCCGCTCGCCTTTGAGGCCCATTCCCAAACGCCTCACATAAGTTTTTCTATAGTAGTGCCCTACGTCTAGCAGCAGGGTGCTCTTCATGTTATAAATGCTCGAATTGAGAGTTCTTATAATGAAAGAATTGAGAAAGAAATGTAGGGGGTAGCACTATGCTAATGTAGTCTTTTCGTCAGGTGTGATGGAGTCTCGGTGAACTTCCCATGACTGACCAGTGGTTTTTATCGGATTTCGGTTGATCAATGCTCAGATCACTTGTCTCAGAATTGATCCACCTCTATGAGAGCCTAGGCCTTCCCTTATATATTGAGAAGGCCCTTGGGTACAAAATGGGTGGTTCCTTGTAGGGTTGCTCACTTTAAGCTTTGGTCTTTTTCTCTGTCTTGGCATCACTAGGACCTCATTGGTCTCGAGCTAGGGACCGACAAAACCGCAACCACTCATTGATGCCCCAGCTACATCCAGGTGTTATATGCTACAACGGCGTGTTCCCTGAGTCAGACTTCTCCTAGGTTCCTTTGCACGCTAAGTTCCTTCCCTTGTCCAGAAGGGCTACCAAGCATCCTGAAGCCCCTTGCTTCGTGGGCTTGGGAAAGTTTTTTTTGTCTTCACACGTCATGCCTCGGGCATGAACCTACTGAGGGAGTGGCCGATAACACCTCACGACTGTGGAACGGGACGATGGTGTGGCGCCTCTACGCTAGTTAGGCTCTAGGTGTTTGATAGATTATGTAGCTGGTTGATTGTTTGCCCTGACCCAAGGTTGGGATGGGCGTGTGGGCCATGGCTCGGACGAAGCTCCCCTTAGGCTAGGAATCCCAGCGTCTTGATCGAGCCCCCGAGCCCTGAGCGAGGGTGACCCGAGCGGTGGCTTCTCTTTTCTTGGCTCAGCCTCTAATATCATAGACTCCCTCGAGACAGGGCCATTTGTGGCCTGCCGAATTGTCCCTTACTTGCCAGAGAGTGCACGCGAGAGCACCTGACGGGTGTATCCCTCGAGCCCCTGGCTTATTGGCGAGTCAGTTGGGGGGTTTAGTCGGACTGTCGTGTCCTTAACATAGGGACTTAACATATCCCTATGTTAGACTTTTGTCAAAAACTTTCTCGTATCAATGAACTACTCATCGTGCCAAATGAGTAAGTGAATCCAGTAACATACAACCTTCTAATCACATAGCATATTCTAATTTTCACTATCTTTCACACTTTAAATGTCACATAGAGTCAAGGAAGATATTGACGGCCATAGGAACAACCTTTTTGAGGTTGATTATGTGCAATGCGGTGTGTGTTTCCTCGGTGCGCTATTGCTACGCCATAAGGGTTAATGGTGAATTAACTCAAACCTTTTATCCAACAAGAAGCATTCGGCAAGGAGATCCAATCAGTTCATATTTTTTCCTCTTGTGCGCTGAAGGATTGCCACGCTTATTAAAAAAGAAGAAGGCTCTTTGAAAGGGTCAAGGAATGGAATTTTAGGGCCATCAATATCCTATCCCTTATTTGCATATGACAACATCTTCTTTACACGGGGGGAGGGGGTTAAACGAAGTGTGTCAACACTAAAATCAGCACTCCAGTGTTATAGATAGTGAAGGGTCCGGACAGAGAGTCAATTTACAAAAGTCATCCATCTTCTTTGGGAACCGATGTCCTGATGATTTAAAAGAAAGAGTAATGAATGAGCTGAACATGTACGGTGAGGCACTGCAATCTACTTATTTTATTTAGGTATGCTGACTTGTATTAAAAGATAAAACATTAGCACCTTTGTTTTTCTGCTAGAAAGAATGCAGAAAAGAGTTTATGGATGGAGTCATAAATCGTTATCTAAAGCTATAGATGTCCAACGGGCCAGCCCGGTCCAGCACGGCACGGGCCCAGGCCAGGCACGACCCGATGGGGGTCGGGCCAGCACGGCACGCTGGGCCGCTCAGGCCGTGCCGAGTCAGGCACCGTGACTGACCTACGGCTCAGGCACCGCCTGCTGGGCCATTTTTCGGGCTGGGCCGGCCTGAGAAGCACGACCAATCCAGCGTGTCAGGCCAGCCTGCAGCCCATGAGGAAGCGCGACCAGCCAGAGAGGGGGGAAGGGGAGGATCTGGCGTCAGGCGGAGCTCGAGGCTGGTGAGCTCGCTCTTGGCACCGGATATGGTGTCGGGCGGAGCTCGGGGCTGGTGAGCTTGCCCTTGGCATCGGATCTGGCATCGGGCGGAGCTCAGGGCTGGCGAGCTTGCCCTTGGCACCAGATCTGGTGTCACAAGGAGCTCGGGGCCGGTGAGCTCTCTCCTATGGTAGCCTAGGCTGGTTCCACAGCGGCGTTGCTCGAAGAGAGGGAGAGACAGAAGCCGTCGGCGCTGTGAGGAGAGGAGAGGTCGCGCGAGGAGCCGAGGACGCTGAGGAGAGGGAGGAGGCATCCCGGTCTAGCGTCCACGGCTCCGCGCTCGCATCGCCCGACGGCCTGAAAGGATCAAGATGCCCAAGAGGGGGTGGTGAATTGGGCTAATTCTAAATTTCTTTGCAATAATTAAACCCTACGGTTAGTCCAACTTCACCCCTTGTGCCTAGAAAGTGTTTCTAATGTTCTACCGCACAAAAAGTCTTACAACCTAAGTTCCAATCCTACTCTAGCATGGTAATTCTATGAATGTAAAGACAAGAATTGAATTGCTCAAAGTAAGGAGAGAAGGAGGAACGCGGCGATGTTTTGCCGAGGTATCGGAGAGTCGCCACTCCCCACTAGTCCTCGTTGGAGCACCCGCGCAAGGGTGTAGCTCCTCCTTGATCCGCGTAAGGATCAAGTGCTCTCTACGGGTTGATTCTTGGATACTCCATCGCGGTGAATCACCCACAACTGCTCACAACTTGAGTTGGGTCATCCACAAACTCCACTAGATGATCACCAAGCTCCCAATCACCACCAAACCGTCTAGGTGATGGCGATCACCAAGAGTAACAAGCACGAACTCTCACTTGACCATGACAAGCCTAATGAGAAGGGTGGATGCACACTTTGCTACTCTTGTTTTCACTAATGAGGTCTCACTCTTGGATTCTCAAATCTCAATCACCTCACTAGGACCTTGCTCTTCTTAGCACTCTCAAGGGTGTTTCTTAACTATTGGAATGGACAAAAGTACCCCCTCACACGAATGGAAGAAGTATTTATACACCCGTGTTCAAAATGAACCATTATGTGCCTCTGCGGGGTGACCGGACGCTCCGGTCAGTTCTCCCCGACTTCCAGTGTTTAAGTTGTGATCGGACGTGTCCGATCATGATTTTCCCTCTCTGGAACCTTACTGGAGTCGACCGGACGCTGGGACCCGGCATCCGGTCACTCACCTCTCAGCGTTCGGTCGCACCAGACGACTTCACCTTGATCAAATGAACTGACCGGACTCCATTCACTTCTAATTCTCAATCATATGTGAATGAAGTTTGCTCCAATTGATCTAAGGGTTTTTTAGGAGCTACCTAGTGCTAGATTTAACAAGTGTGCACCACACCTAACTCACTAGACTCACCTAGGTCAAGCTACCCGTCCATACCCCCCTTAATAGTACGGCCAAAGGAAAAACAAAGTCCTAAACTACTCTAAGTGTCTATTCAAGTCCAAACGACACTTAGAACTAGTCCATCCTTAACCTTGTCGTCCATCCTTTGAAAATCGAAACGATTTCCATCGTAGGGGCATGACAACCATGATTGCCCAATCAATCTCCATTACCATGACCTAACTTAATTGCCTCTGTAAAACACATGTTAGTCATAGTAATTACGTATTGTTATTAATCACCGAAACTCAACTAGGGGCATAGATGCTTTCACGACCAATGCGAGGGAAGGGGAGGGGGCGTCCATGGCACCGATGTAGAGGTGAGAGACTGAGAGGAGGAGGAGCGAGTGCGGGCGTGCGGCACTGCAGCGTGGAGAGGTTGGGAGGGGGCTGTGTGGGGGGAGGGGAAGGGAAAGGGAGTTAGGGTTCGAGGGGTGGGCCGGTGAGGCACTAGGGGAGTTGGGGGTGGGGGCTGGGGCTCTTAGCAGGCCGGCTACCCGAGCCGCGCTCTATGGACTGGGCCGTGCCGTGCCAGCCCACGTGCCTGAGTAGCGGCCCAGGCACGCCCTGCTCCACCGGGGCAACTGACCATTGGGCCGTGCAGTGCTTGGGCCAGGCCAAAATTGCGTGCTTCGTGCCGGGCCATCGTGCCTCGGACTGCATAGACATTTATATCTAAAGCCGAGAAAGAAGTTTTGCTTAAATCTGTTGTGCAAGCTATTCCTATATAAATCATAAGCTGCTTCTAGATACTAGTTGGCATTTGTGATAAAATGAGATCAATTGTCTCTAATTGTTGGTGGGGGCATCGAGAATGGAAACAAGAAATAATTACTCTCATTAACCACCCGTGAATCCCAGCGCTTCGGCACTGTTGAGCACTGTTCATTTTAAACCCCCCCCCCCTTTTTGCTTTTTCATCCTTTTCAGCCACTGTTTATTTTCCTTTTCTTTTTTTTTATTTTCCCTCTTTTAAATTTTTCTATTTTTTCATTTTCCCCTTTTCGTGATTTTTTTATCCCTCTAAAAAATCTGGCGCAGTGTAGCGCGCCTATCGTCTTAGTTGCATTGACGCTCTTGGGAATGGCTGACTGCACCAAAAGCATTGGGAGGAACGGGTTTTAGGGATATGGAATTATATTTAATTAAGCATTTCTAGCAAAGCAATGTTGGCTATTACTTAGTGTGTCTGACTCTTTATGTGCTAGAGTGCTTAAAACATATACTTTCCTGATTCCTCCTTCTGGGAGGCAGCAGGTTGCACTCGTAATGCCCCATACACTTGGAGAAGCTTGAATTTTGGGAAGAAACTTTTGATGAATGGAATTGTATGAAGAGTTGGCAATGGTAAAACAATACCTTTATCTGGTGTTCATTGGATACCGTGTGTTTTACAACAATTTGTCCAACCAATCATACCACTACCAGAAGATCTTAATGGATTTTCTACGCCCTGTTCGATTGACTTATAATCCGTACTTTTTCAACGAACGAATAATATTTTCCTCTTACAACAAATCAGCCAACGGTATTTTCAGCCATGGCTTATCGAACAGGGCACTAATTGATGAATGACAAGGACACTGGAATGAGGAGTTAGTGCAGGCGTGCTACTCTGAGGAGATTGCTAATTCGATACTAAAAGTTCCTTTAAGTCGTAATACATGTGAGACTTTGTGGCTTGGGAAAACACCACAGACTGTTCGGGTGATGCTAGCCAGTAGTGTCCAAACCGGTTAAGCTGTTCCAAAAAACCGGCTAAACCGCTTCGCTGACTTTTCCTAATTTTGTGCTGCGCTCAACGATTTGGTACATATCACTGGGAATAAGCATGGATCCTTTCTTTGTCTTCCTTGAAATTATTAAAAATGGTAATTATTTAGAAAAGAGATGCATATAATTTCAACTATGTTGTGACTCTGTCTCTGTGGTGTTATCTGTAGAAGATGTTTGGGCCTATTTGGCGAAGCCCCCTGCCCCTAGGGGCCTGGCGAGACCTCGAGGCCAAGGTATAACCAATCACGAGGGTTCACGTCTATGGAGGGTTTGGATACAATCATACAACTGGATGACAACCTTAGTGTCCACTTGTCAATGGATGCATTAAGGTATCATATATATATATGTAACAAATATATACACCTTGCTAGTAGTTAGTCTGATACTCTTTTTTTTCTTATCTTGACTCGGTGTTGTCAAAGGACTGGGAGTCAAAGATAAGCTTTTCCTAACCACATTATGTTTAACAATGTTCCTATATACCAGTCGCCTGGTTTTTTTTTGTTCTGTTCAGGCGATGTGTGGTCCATCGATTTGTCATCAAGGTTTGTGCGCCGTGGAGCTGTCTATTTGCATCTATTCGAATCGGATGTGATCCATTACCCGATAGCACCCAGCGTTTCCGGATACGTTTGCTGTTCCACACTGTTCCTCGGACTGCGTGTTAGGGAAGGGAAGGAAACGGAGGCGACTTCCTCGAGCTCGTCGCGGTGCGGCGATTGCTCCGGTGGAGTCGCGGATCCTCGCTGCGGATGCTGTCGGAGGTCTCCAGCATTGCTCTTCTGGTGCGTGGTCGCTCTATGTTGTTCGTATTTGTACCTGCCTTGCTCTTTTGTTGCTGCAAGTATCGGATCCCGTTTCTGGATGTGTGCTCGATTAGTTCGACTGGTAGCTCGAGGTCATAGGGTTAGGGATTGGTGGTGTAGGGGTGTTCTGTGCTGCCGCCTCTACCCCACGCCTCGTGCTCGCTGCCTACGCGGTGCGCCTGCTTGCCCCCGCCAGGCCACCGAGCGCTTCCGGCCCTGCTCTGCTTCGCTGCTCGCTGCGAGGGTGCTGGCGCGTACATTGGGGGCGTGCACGCGCTGGAGTTCAGGGTTGGGGCACTGGACGATGGGTTCGTGGGGACAGCGCTGGTCGGAGCGTATGTGGCGTGCGGGCGTGTGGGGGACACAAGGAAAGTGTTCTACAGGGTTAGCCTGTTCGTTTGCTCGTAAACGATCCTAAATTTCCAGCCGGGAACAGTGTTTTTCTCTCACACCAAACCAGCCAGCAGTAAATAATCCACGATACGATACGGCCTCCCGAACAGGCTGTTTCTGCAATTGTTTGTGAGAATTGGAACAAGTGGTGTTCCGTACCAAGTTAATTAGGTCCACATTCAATCAGATGATTCGGATTTGCTCTGCCCAAGTGCCCATTATGTGAAGTATAATAACTCTATCTTCAAATCTGGAAATGTTGTAGCCAGAACTTGACTTGGCATTTATTATCTTCAAAAGTACCAAGTTTGAACTTTAGATAAACACGTTTGTTGCTGACAATAGAAAAGAAATTAATCATAATCACTTAGTTAAAATAGTTATCAGCAGCTGTTATTGCAATTTGAAACCGAATGTCTAAAGGACAGCGTTTTTGTCAAACTTTGAAGCTCAATTAAAATGGATTTCACCTATAGGCCAATACACAAATTTGGTGTTGTTCCCAAGTGTAGTGTATGGGATGATGAAAAATATTATTATTTGTAGAAATGGTACAATAATTGGATACTAAATACTTGATCAAAGTAGCTCTGTCAGTAGCTCTGAAATTCAGTTAAACTGACTGAACTTTAACTGAACTCGAGTTTCAGTTAAACTAACTGAACTTTGGAGCCCCTCTACCCCTTAAACCGTGAGGAATCAAACCTTGGTCCTTAAACCAATGTTGTAGATTATAGATCGAAGAACAACTTTTGGAGCTGGACGTTGAGATTTTCAGACCGATTGGCATCATTTGCTATATTGTGCCACTGATGTTTTAATGTTCTTTTCAAAATGGATGACACTGAAAAGATGAAATAGTCATCATCATCCAACGACGAATCTTCCAATTCTCTTTGGAGAAATGATTTGTGAGAACTCATATCTATCAATTAAGTATGGCCAAGGATTTAGATAACTTGATCTAGCCACCTACAGCCTGTCTGATGGCGGTTACGACTGGCTGGGAGGTGGCCGTGGCCGGCTGGAGGGATGCAGGGCCTCATGGGCAGAATAAAGTAAGGCCGATGGAGGCTGGGGGTGGCAGAGTGCGTGCGTAGCTGCCGGCCGGGTGTTGCCTGATGGGGCGTGGCGGCGGCGTCATTTCCCTGTCACTTCACGTTGATTATTCTAGCGATCTCCCGCATCCCCATCACGTCGCGTTGTTGGAGGTCTTCCAGAGGTCTCCCGCATCTCCATCTCCTTGCTCTTTTGGTCATGTCTGTATTCAATCTCGTTTCCTAGTGCCATTTCGTGTGTATTGGTTTAATCTGTAGCGTGAGGATGGCACTTGGATGGAGAGTTGTCTGTTTGAGGTCTCCTGGCATAGGAGTGCGCGATTTTGGTTGAGCGATTTTGGTGACATTTTTTTGCAAATGAGGTGGTTTTCTTGTAGGTGTCCGTGTTAATTAGGGTTTGTTTTGATTTATTGTTCTAGGATTTGATGGTTTCTGGGATTTATTTTTTTGGTTCGAGGCCATGGATGATCGAGTTGTGTTGCTTTCGCCTGCCCGCTGATGCCTTGGCTGCATATGGCCTTGCCAAAATCTGGAACATTCTGCTCAGATCTCACTAGTTTTCAATAAGAAAAGAATTTTACAATAACACTTTTGCCTATCCGGAGGGTAACACAATAGTAGTTGTGCTTTCCTTTTCTCCTATCACTGTAACTAATAAAAACAGAGAAAGTGATGGATTTAGCCCCACGCCGCGCAACTAGATGAAACAAGTGCAGTTTTTCCCTAGTGCCTTTGATAAATTCGAAGCCAACATGGTAGTGTATCTGACCTATGTAGTCAACTAGTATTTGGATGCTGACATCTTTGAACTGATCTGCTATGTTCATAATAGAGAGAAAAGTCCATTGGTCAACATTCAGCGCCACTTATTTGTCTTTGAAAAAAATATACTACAGTACTGCTCCTTTCTATACCACTGAACTATGTGATCCTAATTTTTGTTTATTTAATATATTTCAGTACCCCTCTTGTTTCCCTAGAAAAACATATACATACGCAAAAAGCTCAATTATCTAGGGCTCTTGCTGGTCAGTGTTGTTGTCACACCCAATTTTAAGGATAAAATTGAATGCACAAAACTCGTGTGTGCCCAGGGATCAATCACACATACAAGCTGACAAATTACATAAAGTATCATCTCGGTGTCTCATACATCAGAGTTATAATACAACTTAGTCTTATACATCACAGCGGAAATTAAAAAGGTAACTCTCACGTGGAGCACCATCACAGGGAAGGTCAACTGGTTGACCACAAGCCTAAAAATCATTCGGAAATTCCTCATACCCATTGTCATCTGTTACCCATCTGGGATTTTTATCCAAATAAAGAAAATAAACAAGCGTAAGTACATCCCGTACTTAACAAGTTCACATGGGGTTATGAAGCTCAAAAAGGTTGACGCTGGTTTACTGCAGTTAGCATTTTTAGTAGGTCAAGCTTTTATTCTCAGGTATTATCAAATTATGCTTAAGCTCCCATTTAGTCCCATATGAACAGATATCAGAGTCAAATATATCATATATCATCATGGAACAACTTAAATGATCAACAACAAGTAACAAGTTATTCTGTGAGTTTTCCGGGCCGCTCGTAACCGTGAGCACGGCTGTTATAACAGTTTGTTACAAATCATGTTAAACTCTTGGTTCCATAGAATCATTCATCATCATGTAGATCAAGTTCAGTTAGAGCACTAGCAATCTACCCATATGCATTTACCCCATAGGAGTCAAGGGAACAAGGCATCAAATGTCTAGAATGTCCTTAGGATTATCAAAATTAGACACATGCACATGAGTAATTGATTAAAGTGTAATAGGACACCAAGGTAGGCCCATGCTATACTTGCCTTGGTTCACAAACTCTTGCTGGTCCTGCTGGTCGTCGAAGAATTCTAGATCTCCAACGTTCTCCTCATCGTCTGAACGCGACCAACACGGCAACATACAATATTCCAAAAGCATTCATGCAAAGCAAACATTCCTATCATTAGAACAGTACACCAATAGTATAGAAAATAAGATAAAATATTTGTGAAAATGATCTACGTCTCGCTACGATCACGTCAACGCAAAGTTCACGAAAAACGGAGCTAAAATGCGAAAGTTATGATTTAAACAGGATTTCCTATAGCAATATATTAAATTAAATCTAACCAGGAAATTAAAAGGTTCCAAACTTGACTAACAGTGATTCTAACATGTAGAATATGAAATTACGAAGCTAACGCGATTTGAACGGATCAATTCGGAGCTAAAACGACAATTTTATACGCAAAATAGTTCAAATCGCATTTCTGTAAATACTGAAAACGTATTTTAGACTTAAGCAGTGATCTTTACGCTTTCAAAACGAGAATGCGTAATAAAGGAAATACACTTTGGACTGCGGGTTAGGACTTAGAAAAGTACAGGGTCTCTTTAGCAAAATGACCCCCGAAGAGGTATGTTCTAATCTCGACCGCAGATCGGAAAACGGACGGCTAGAGTCAAATCTGGGGGAGAGAGAGAAGGGAGACCCGGCCGGCACAGTGACAGCGCGGCGGCTCTGCCATGAACGGCGGCGAAAGCTCGCCGGCGAGCTCGGTTATGGCCCCACGGGCCACGGAATGCATATCCGAGGGCACCGGGAAGAAGCGGGGGAGCGGGGGATCAAGGCTTGGCCAAAGAGATGGCCGGAGGGTGCTGCCGTGGCGGCGGTCGCCATGGATGGCGGCGTGGAGCACACGGGCACATGCGGCCAGGGCTCTAGAAGCCATGAAAATCGAAATTAACGGTACAGGGAGGTAGAGGGAGGCTAGGGGGTTCTCACCGCGGGGAAGAAACTGGTCGGAGACGGCTCGGGGAAGGCGGCGACGCGGACGGCGATCTTCAGTCGGCGGTGCTCCTCCGTGCACGGTTGTTGGGGCTTTCGAGGCGAGAGCGAGCGAAAACGGCGCGGGGAATAGCAGGGGGCGCGCGGGGGGGGGGGGGGGGGGGGCTCGGCTCCTTTTTATCGAGGAGGAGCAGGGGACGCTCCCACGACGCACGTCGTGGCGGCGGTTTCGAGCCGCGTGGGAGGAAAGGGACGGCGCTGACAGGCGGGGCCCAGGCGTCAGCTGCAGGGCGTGGGGAGCAGGCGCGCGGTGCGATTAAGCGCGCAGTGCTGGGCCAGCGGTTGCTCGCGAGCTGGGCTGGCGCGGCTTGCTGGGCCGAGCGAGGCGCGCGGCTGGGCTGGCGGCTGTGCTGGGCCGCGCAGCGCGCAAGGGGGAGGCGAGTTGGGCTGGCAGGGCGTAACGCGCGAGCTGGGCCGCGGGAGGGAGCAGGGCCAACGGCCGAAATGAGAGAGGAGAGAGTGAGAAGGATTTTTTTTCCAAATAGATGCCCAAAAACATTTTCAAATAGGTTTTGAATTCATTTGAATTTTAAATCAAGATCAATCATCACAAAATTAGATATGCAGCAGCATGTATGCATCAAAAAGTTTCTAACCTTATTTTTAATTTTAATTCCATAAAATTTATTATTTTCCTATATTTTAATGCACACATATTTGCATAAATAAATCATATTTACTAATTTTAAAAGAATGTAATTTTTAGGGTGTTACAGTTGTCGAGCAGGTGCACAACTAACTCTAGTGTCATTGTTATTACAGTCTGGAATTAAAATGAAAAACTGTCTGTTGTTCTTCTCCATAACAGTTGTAGTTCTCTGTTGCCACTTAAAAGTTAGAGACTAAAGTCAAGCAAGGTTTTGGAACTACGCATGAGTTCTCTACTTCTGCATGCTTATTTTGATTGCTACAATAACTGGCAACTATTTGTTTGTTATGAAGGGTATTTTGCCAGATGTGCTAAAGTGTGTCAGTGACAATAAGAAGCATATGCGAGAATGCACTCTGACTGCTCTAGAACCACGTCACGAGTAGATTGATGAACTAAAGGTTTGTATATTGCATAATAAGGGAACTGCTTTAAGATTGTTACATTTACATCCTTTTATAAGTCAAATTGTATGATTGATCAATTCTCTTTCAGTGCCAGATTTTTGTTTATAGTTTGACACCACATACTTTGGTTGATATGGCACCATTTTCCACCTAGAGCTTGTTATATTATGTGGTTTTCTATCAATGATACTGCTGCAGGAGAAACTACATCACTTGTACTTTAGTGATACCAAAGAAAGTTCTAAGCATATGCAAACCAAACAAATAAAAGATTCAGTTATATAATTGCAATCTGCAATAATGTAAATTGTAAGTAACGGGCACCACAATTATAGTTCTGAGCATATGCAATATGCTGGTGTTGAACCATTTCCCTCCTCATCCATTAGTAACATAGCACTTGTTCGGTTCATTGATGCTTTCATCCATCAGTAGTCTGTTAATTGTGATTTGTGTCAGCACACACCACATTTTTGTCCTTGTCCTTTCATAGAAAAAAAATTGTATTTTTTTATTGTGATTTGTGCCAACATGGACAACATTTTTGTCCTTCTTTCCATAGAAAAAAATTGTTATTTGTGATTTGTGCCAACGCATTTCAGATGAGGTCACAAGGGACATACAAGGGGACATCCCTTGGTGTATGCTTTTCGCGGATGATGTAGTGCTAGTTGATGAAAGCCGGACATGAGTGAATCAGACTGGAGTTATGGCGGGAGATTTTGGAGTCCAAAGGTTTTAGACTTAGTAGAACTAAAACTGAGTATATGAGATGTGACTTCGGCACTACTACTCGGGAGGAGGAAGATGTTAGTTTGGAAGGTCAAGTAGTGCCTAGGAAGGATACCTTTAGATATTTAGGATCAATGCTACAGAGGGACGGGGATATTGATGAAGATGTTAGCCATAGAATCAAAACAGGGTGGATGAAGTGGCGGCAAGCGTCTGGTGTCCTATGTGACAAAAGGGTACCACAGAAGCTAAAAGGCAAGTTTTATAGGACGACAATTAGACCTGCTATGTTGTATGGTGCAGAATGTTGGCCTACGAAAAGACGACATATTCAACAGCTAAGTGTCGTGGAAATGCGTATGTTACGTTGGATTTGCGGTCATACAAGAAGGGATCGAGTTCGGAACGATGATATACGTGAGATTAGGGGTAGCGCCAATTGAAGAAAAGCTTGTCCAACACTGGTTGAGATGGTTTGGACATGTGCAACGGAGACCTCCAGATGCACCGGTGCGTAGTGGAATCCTAAGTCAGGATAGTAACGTGAAGAGAGGCAGAGGAAGACCGAAGTTGACTTGGGTAGAGGCAATAAAAGGAGACTTGAAAGGATGGAATATACTCAAAGACTTAGCCTTAGATAGGAGTGCTTGGAAGACAGCTATTCACATGCCTGAACCTTGATTGCTTCTGTTGGGTTTCAACTCTAGCCTACCCCAACTTGTTTGGGACTTAAAGGCTTTGTTGTTGTTGTTGTTGTTGTTGTTGTTGTCATACTATAGAAAAATTGTAATTGTTAATTGTGATTCGTGCCAGCACAGACAATATTTTTGTCCTTGCCTCTCCATAGAAAAAAAATTGTTATTTGTGATTTGTGCCAACGCATTTCAGTTATTTGTCTGTCATACTATAGAAAAAAATTGTAATTGTTAATTGTGAAAATTGTAATCACTTACACAAATGAATTGTATCTGAAGTTTTGTATCTGTTGATTTTGGAAATGAAATTTCAGTAGTACTCCTAGCTAACAGATTACTCGCAAGTCGTTTTCAGTGTGGAAAGAATTTCTCACGTGTCTGTTTGGTCTGTAAGAAATTAGCGTGGTGATCTGGACGTAATATGCAGTTGTTGTTTAGGACTGTAGGTGGGATATGTCAATGAATCTGGACACAAATGTGGCTTAAGTTAATCTCGTGCAATTTTGTTTCAGAACCAAAAACGGAAGGTATACCAATGAACTTGCATATAGGAGTAATAAGAGTGTGTATAAGCTTCAATAAATTCAACGCATTTCTGACTATCCTCATATAAAAAGCAGTGTGTCATAAAAAAATGAATAAATGCGGTTTCATCTGGCAAAAACATGGCACTATAGTGGTTATGTGCTTGTTTGAGGGTGTTGTCATTTTTTTGTCATTTATGTAAAGTTTCCTGAGAACCTTTGAAGTAGGACTCTATTCATTCACCACTAACTCCTTTGTTGATGCAGTAGAACATCTGACAAGAAACTGAACTGCTCGTTTTAATGCAGCCAATCTTGAGATGAGGGACAGTGACCCGGAGGCGACACTTGAGGCAGACTTTAAGCGAGCGAGAGCTTCCTGAACCAGAGAACGCTGCAGTTTGAGAGCTATGAGATGTCCCAGCACACGCAGGAGCAACACGCTGTAGCCTGGCCTTGTGGTCATCTCGCTGGTAAGCATGTTCAAGCACTCAAGATCCTAGTTGACATGTCAATAAATATTGATTTCTATGAAGTTTCATACTTCTGCAGCCTACGTCATGATACGGTCAAAAGGAACCTACATTATGTTTAGCAGCTCCATCTTTTCTTTCGTGCCAACCTGATTTCTTTGTGGTTGGATACATGTTTAAGGACAAGGAAATTTGCTGAAATTTGTTGCTTAAAATTTGTTGTATAATCAACATTAACATAACAGTTTCTTCCGATAAACCATGACCTTAAAATATTCATCTATTATGTCCATCATGAGCACTTTAGGAAATAATCCTTGTATATTGTTTGGTGCTCTTGTCATGTGAAATAGGTGCAACATGCTAGACAGGACAGAACGTTCATTCTTTAATCTTTCTTAGTAACTATACCCTTATCTTAATGTTCATGTGTAGTGAACAAGTGATCTGGTCACACAATGTTAATGTATGGTAGTTGCTTGCTGTCTTTTTGGGAACGAACTTAGTTTTTTGCTATCTGAATGTCTGTTCCAGCAATCTATTGACTATAGAAAGGTATTTGTGCCAGCGCAGTTCAAAGGCTATTTCACTTGAATGTTTGCTCTATGTTTCTTCTGATTTCAAATCATTTGTGTTACATCTCTTAGTATTAATGGGTCAGTCATGTTCAAATTTGCATGGGGCTGCATGGTGTCTGGAACAAGACAACTTGAAAGAGGAGGGTCACTGGTACATGGGCTCCAAAACTGGCAGCGAAAAGGTATGTATTTGTTTAACAGTATTTATGTCTCATTATTCCTTGGTGGTTTTGATGGTGTAGTGGTACTAAGTTTTATCTTAAAGTACATTTCGTCCCTAATTGCATACATATATAGTAGAAATTGCATTTTCAAAAAGTAATAGTTACACTGATTGAAATGTGCAATTTTCTTTTCTATTGTCTGAAATTATCGACATGGTATAAATGGTAGAAAAATTGATTATGCCTTCAAATTTGGGGAGTTTATAATACGTGCTATCGGGTTTCATCTCCATTAGAATGGCTAGATTTAACGTTGGCTCGCCACGCCTAACACAACCCTCCTCCTTTATTAGGGCTTGAGACCTGCTATGTTAGCCATAGAATCAAAGTAGGGTGGATGAAGTGGCGGCAAGCATCTAGTGTCCTATGTAACATATACAGTATAATTGCATTAACAACATGTAGTATTTGCACTATCTGAAACGTGCAATTGTCATATTCTTGTTTTGTAATTTTTGTAAATTAAATGTCCTTGAGCTTTAATTTATGGGATAATTACTGATCGTGTCTCTTCTATCCTGACCTTACACATTTATGTAATTTTGAATGTAACATAGGGACCAAGCATCTTGCATTGCTGTGAACAGAAAACTGGACTAGTACAGTGAGTTGTGGATGAGCTTTTTGTATGTTTAGGATCATCAGGAAGCATGTGGACTGTGAAGTTGTCAATGGTAACATACCAGCCTCATGCTGATTTAGAATCCACATTGCTAGTTTTCCCCCTTAGTTGTTAGGTTTGCTGAAGCTGAATAGTAAAATAAGTTATTTACCATGTCTCAGGTGGAGATATATTTGGAAAAAGTGAGGTGAGTATTTGGTAGAGAATTTCTCATACTTCCTCTCTAGAAATGTTGTTTAAAGTGCTGCTATGGAGAGGATCAATTTTTATCTGTTCAATTACCCATGCAGATGTCTATCCTGAATAGTTCAGATGCATTAGAGAACCTTTCTATAAGTCTTCTTGAGCTTTACTTGGAGTGCCTTTCTATAAGCAGATACTAATTTAGCTTTGTTGACCTATTTAAATTACAGCAAGGAATTGCCAACAGTTACACCTGTCATCAATATTCGCATTTCTAAAGTGCATATAATGGAGCAGTTATAGTATGGGCCCTATAGGATTGCGAAGGCGCTGAACTTGATATTAATACAGTAGAGCTTGTATTGTTCTACACGCCTTTTAACATCAGTACATACTATTCTGTTACAATCCTAATTCATGTTTTTTGTGATTGACAGCTTGTACTTCTTGGAAGTCAGCTTACCAAATGAGATAAGCTTGTAAGCATGACGCTCAAGTACTAGGATGTCATCTGAAGCTGTGAGCTTGTCAGTAGATACTGATTTATTGTGCTAACTCACCTTTTTCTCTGTTTTTTATTTGTGTCTGACAAAATCAAGTTTTTGTCCTTGTCCTTTCATAGAAAAAAAATTGTCCCTTGTGATTTATGCTAACTCACCATTTCAATTGTTTATTATGATTTGTGCCTGCCTAAACCAAGTTTTTGTCCTTATCATTTGTGCTAACTCACTTTGTTCTTTGCATACTGTGAAAATTTAGGAAGCATTCCTAGATTTTTAGGGCATGCCAGGAAAAACCTGATCTGGTTTTAGTGATCTTTGGTGCTATGATACATACACCTTGAGATATAGGCCTAAATGGCTCGGGGTATTATAATGGTACCACAGAACATATAGATAGTGCTTTTTTAAGCAATAGTGGGCTTCTCTAATTGCACATATATTGTCAGGCTTTTCTATTTGCACAGAAATACAGTACAATTGCATTATCAAATAGTAACAGTTGCACTAATACAAATGTGCAATTTTCTTATGTGTGGTCTGAGTTTTTCAGCATCATTTAGATGGTTCATTCTTTACTCAGTAGAAATGATTATGCTTTCATTGTTATGCAGTTCGTAATGTCTTCTATCTATACTTGAGTGTGTATTCAACAAATCATCATGAAATACTAATCCTACTTTAGTGACAAGAGAGAGGGGCCATGCCTGATTTTATGCAAGGTGCTGTGTGTCAGTGTGATCTCCAATAGCAGATTATAGAGCATTACAGAACAAAGGAGATGAAGGCAAAAAATACAAAATTCTGTAGGTTAGTACCTTTTCCCTTGACTGATCTTCGTATCCTTTCTTCTTGTTCATGTTTTGGTGTTTTTTCTGTGCATTTATTTACTAATTTTCACCCTTTTCTCCACTCGTGCTCTTTCTGGATCCAGATTTGATCGGCATGCTGGAGGGTGCAGTGGCAGAGTTGTAATTTTCTGTGTATGCATGTACGTGTGTTTATTGGGCCGATAGTTTCATTTTGGCCCAAATGAGCACCAACTTCAGTTAGCGGGTATCGGATCATGCGCCCGTTAAGGTTTGGCGGGTTGATTCACGGACCCGATAAGTGGCTGGGTGACAGAAACGACTACAACAGATTCTGACCGATGGATGTACATCTAAAGGCTGTTAGCCATCGCCTGAAAAGTTGTTATATTTCAGGCACCTGAAATATAGCAACTCCCTATGTTTAATATATAACCTTTGTTTACCGGTATTCAAACACGTAGGTTAGCTATTGAAGACAACGACATGTTCTCTCCGAATGAATTAAGTAGAAGGATGCATGCTTCATAACATCCCATCCGAAACTCCATATATAATCAGCTTGTCCTCCTCGGTATTCCGTTCTTATACTCCATCTTACAGTAGATGGTTTGTGACTTTCCATGGTCGGCGACAACGGCGCTGGATGAACCAGTCACTCTCATTTCAGCTTCCTGTCTTCCTCCTATATCCCAATCTGCACTGAACTGAAACTTCCAGCTGGTCAAGAACTCAAGATGGTGATCCCACCCATTGGTGCGTGAGCATCTGATCGATCCCAGCCTCTCGCTGGATAATTTATCAGCAACCGTGTCAATTTCCTTACTGATGTCATTTTAATCTGTTCTACTCTTTCAGCTATTGGCGCGATCATGTTGGTCGCGATCGTCGCCTTCTTGGGCGTGCTGTTCCTCTGCTGCGATAAGTTCCTCTGGGAGATCATGTTGGTCGAGAAGTTCCTCTGGGAGATCAGGCACGAGAAGCCCTTTAGGTTCACGCCGCGGCAGGTCGCCGGCTTCACGCGCGGCTACTCCACCCGGCTCGGTGCCGGCGGCTTCGGCACGGTGTTCAAGGGCGCGCTCCCCAACGAACTCGCCGTGGCGGTCAAGGTCTTCCACGCCAGCCTCGAATAGAAGACCGAGGAGGCGCAGTTCATGGCGGAGGTGGGCACCATCGGCCGGACGCACCACGTCAACCTCGTCCGGCTCTTCGGCTTCGGCTTCGACGACGCCCTGCGCGCGCTCGTGTACGAGTACATGGAGCACGGCGCGCTCGACGCCTTCCTCCTGGGCCGGGGCGGTGAGAACGTAGGCGTCGGCCTTCCGGCGCTGCGCGACATAGCCGTCGGCGTCGCGAGGGGGATTCGGTACCTGCACGAGGAGTGCCAGCAGAAGATCGTGCACTACGACATCAAGCCCGGGAACGTGCTCCTCGACGGCGAGCTGACGCCCAAGGTCGCCGACTTCGGGCTGGCGCGGCTGGTGAACCGCGCCGACACGCACGTGTCCGTCTCCTGCGTGCGCGGCACCCCCGGGTACGCCGCGCCGGAGATGTGGATGATGTCGGGCGTCACGGAGAAGTGCGACGTGTACTGCTTCGGCATGCTCCTGCTCGAGATCGTCGGCCGGCGGAGGAACTTCGACGAGGCGGCGCTCGAGAGCCAGCGGTGGTTCCCCATGCTGGCGTGGAACAAGTACAACAGAGGCGAGCTCGCGGAGCTCATCGTCGTGCCACCGAGACGTGGCACCAGTCGTAGCGCGGCTGCTGCTGCGGCGGTGGCGGTGGGTGACGAGCTGGAGCGGCAGCAGTGCAAGGAGATGGTGGAGAGGATGTGCAAGGTGGCGTTCTGGTGCGTGCAGCAGCTGCCGGAGGCCAGGCCGCCGATGAGTGCGGTGACGAAGATGCTGGAGGGCGAGATGGACGTAGCCCCGCCGACGAACCCGTTCCCGCATCTGATGGCAGCGCCGGTCGTGGCGAACCTGTGGACGACGACGATGACGAGTGGCAGCGCTGGGAACAATGGGTCGCCTTGACACTTAACCACTGGGACGACAGTAGGGGAGCCTAATTGAGCTTGACTTCATGTGTCTGTTTGGCACAGCTTAACTTTATTAGTAAAGATGTTTTTTTTTAAGATAATAGCTTCATGAGCAACCTTCTATGTGAAGCTGAGCTATTTTGAAAAAAATATTTGGTAAAACAGCTTTACCAACAGCTTCATGCATGGATGGGAGAGAGAAATAAGGAAGAGAGCTAGAATAAGCTACTTTTTTTTTAGCTTTATCCTAACTCATGTCTTCGTGAGATAGGAAGAAAAACAACTTTATGGGCGAATCTGTTTTGGAAACGAGTGTTTGGCAAATAAAACAGCTCATGAAGCTATTGTGAGCTGTGCCAAATAGGCCCATATATTTTCATGTTGTGCGCCTTGTAGATGTATATATATACACAATATCCGTGCATTGCATCCGGTAGTGTGTTTCGATAGTGTGTAAACTAACTAATCTGTGTAAACTTGGAAACTATCAATTAGGACCACTAAATGTTGATCCAATGAATGTGGTGAGATGTGGGATTTTTTGCCCTTAAGCCCCCCCCCCCCCACCCCCCACCCCCACCCGCCGTCCTTTTTTTGCGCTTAAGCCCCCTCACCCCATCAATTGAATCAACATCCAGTGGTCCTGATCGGTAGTTTTCAAGTTTACGCAGGTTGGTTGGTTTACCCATAATATGTTGCCAATCTTTAAGGCCTTGTTGTACCTTGTATAAAGAAAAAAACCTTGAAACTTACAGTATATGTATTTTGTTGAACTAGTCCACTAACTTGTTTTTCGTTTTGGAAAATCGCTAGCAAGACTTCTACCGTGCAAAATATATTAATAGAGGAGAACTAGTCCATTAACTTGTGTTCCTACACGTCTTGAAACTTTATAGTACATAAAATTTTATGGGAAACTGAATGGATTCAATGATTAAAATTAACTCAGTGTCCTAGATTTGCACTCTTAGTTACTACTATCTGTTTCATATTATAAGTCCTCCTTCTTTTTTATATACATATTCTTTATTTATGAATTTGGCACACTCTCGTGCCAATTCTTTCAACATGTTTCTTGTGTGCTACCATCTGATACCTCCTATTAAAATCAAAAGTTTGAAATCAAACAACCTTGAATTTTTGAAAGGGAAACATACAAACTTGATTTGAGAGGAGCTAAAAGAAGAGTTGACTGCAAATTTGGCTTTTTTTAGCAAATTTGGTTTTTTAGTGGAATTTTGAGCAAATTTGGTAGGAGCTTCGTCGTGATGTAGAAAGGCCCACATTGTCTTTTTCTAATAGAAGCCCATTATAGCTGAAGATCTGGCCCAAGGCTTGTCCTCCGGTTATCCCTGCTAGGGTTAGCCCACTGGCTCTCCTATATAGAAGCGCGGCGAGAGCTCGCGCCGCCGCCGCTATCTCATCACAAGCCTCTCTTCCCCAGCCCCCTCCGAGAGGGCGAGAGCGAGAGGAGTCGCGCCGGCGAGAGAGCGAGGCAGCCGTCCCGCTGCGATGAGGGCCAAGGTGAGCTCCCCTCCCCTCTTATGAATCTCGTTGCGCCGCCCTCTGTGTACTTTAGCGGCCTTGCGCCGTGTGGTGTGGTTCTCTGTGATGAGCAAACAGATGACGAGTCCGATCGAATCCATTCCATTACACCATGGGGACAACCGAGGCATTTGTCTGAGAGAACCCACCGCTCTTGCTGTAGTGATGCTAGTATATATTTTGTTTCCTGTTGTTATGTCGTTCGGTTGTTTGTTCTTTTTTTGGTTGGCATGATGAGGAAGGAAATACAAGTCTGATCTACTAGATGAGAAATTCCTCCTACTCATTCTGAATGCCAACGTTCCTTTTTTGTATGTACTGGTATTTTGGATCTGGGGATTTGAAGTTTCCCTAGTTTCCAATTGAACATCTGTGCTGGTTTCCAATTGAACATTTGTGCTGGTTGTTAGGACAGTGCAGGTATATCGAGCTGCTAATGCAATCAAATCATCTCCGACTATTGTTGTATTTCATGGGTTCAACATACAACCTTAACCCAAGAATTAGATTATGTGTTCTCTGTGATGATCAAACAGATGACGAGTCCTATTTAATCCATTCCATTACACCATGAGGACAATCGAGGCATTTGTCTGAGAGAACACAGCAATGTTGATCTAGTGTTGCCTATATTTGTTGTTTGATTGTTCTCTCATTACGAGGAAACTAATAAGATTGTGTCTGATTCATTGGAAGTGATATTCTTCCTATTCATTTTGAATCCCAATGGATACTTCATGATTCTTTTGTTTATTAGGTCCACTAGTATCGAGCTAATTGTTGGCCATTGCAAATTAAATAAAGCATAGTGATTCTTAATCAAAACTTCTCTTTGTATTATTTTATTGGAATTGGAAGAAGCTTTACATTGGAGCTGTTAGTAACCAGCAGAGCTTGAAGCTTTGTGCTCATTGGTATGGGCTGCAATGCTGCTTGTGCCCTATTGTTTGTAGCTGCTTGCTAGAGCAGCTACTCTCTAGCTTACCGTTATAGAAAGTGCGTGACTCAAACTTGCTGTGTATTGCTAAGACTCAACTCGCTAACTGCCTGCGTTATAGACTTCACTAACACATACTGCAGCAAGGATTCTACTGACAAATACTCTTTCAAATAGTCTTTATAAGTAGCATTGTAGAAACTAGTAGAATATGTAACGAAAATGTTGAATGTGATTTGTTGAGGGTGCTATTGATGCTGCAAAGGCCTTGTGGTGAGGTCCCAAGCAAGGGGTTAGAAACATTGATTTATATGTTGAATAATAGTAGGTGCCCTGGTGGGCAAGTTTGCTACATGTGATGGACTGCACAACATAATTGAGCTGAAGCATCGCACATGGCTTTGTTTGTGTTACTCTCAAATCTGTATTTGTTTTGTGGTATTGCACTGTTCTCTGTGATGAGACAACAAAGATGACAAGTCCGATCTAATCCATTCCATTAAACCATGGGGACAATCGAGGCATTTGTCTGAGAGAACTCTTGTTTCTCAATTAACTAGTTTCTGTTTTCTTGCCTTGTATATTTAATTGGTTGGCATGATGAGGAAAGAAATACTGTGTCTGATCTAAGTGATGAGAAATACCTCCTACTCATTCTGGATGCTCTCCTTTTCCTTGTGTTTTTTTTTTCTTTTTGTGATTTGGTGTAATCTGGCATTTTTATGGGATGTAGTACTTGTGATCATTTTAGAGATGAGGAACACTTCATTCTGAATGCTGTAGTCTCCTTATTTTCCTTGGTGTTTCTTTTTCTTTTTGTGATTTGGTGTAATCTGGCATTTTTATGGGATGTAGTACTTGTGATCATTTTGTAGCTGAGGAACAATTGATGCTTCATTCTGATTAGATCTGTGAAATTCCGCAATAACAGCTGTTGTTGATGTTGGCGTGCCCTTTTTCTTTTCTTTTTATTTTATTTTTCTGTTTGCCTAGGCTTCGTTTTGATCTTTCAGTCCTTGACATGCATCTTGTGGTTTCGCTGATACCGTCTTGTATTCTTGTTTGTCTGATGTTCAGTGGAAGAAGAAGCGGATGAGGCGGCTCAAGAGGAAGCGCCGAAAGATGAGGCAGAGATCCAAGTAGGCAGGTCCATGGAGTGCTCTGCGTCCTCCGTGTCTTTGCATTCAGTTGTTGTATACTGAATAATTCAAGTTTCCTTTAGTAACAGAGTCTGTAATGTATTTGAAAGTCTTTACCATCGGTGTCTGTCCGTGATCTGTAATGATGCCTACTGTCATCTTAATATGGTTCCGAAACCTTTTTTTTATAGAACCATTGTTGCATCATGAAGTGCATTCCTTTGGGTTCGTTACTCTGTTGTCTAATTTCTACCATAAAGAAAATCTCGCCCTGAATATAGTGTCTCTTTAGCTGATGTGAATGCTTGTCAATGGTTGTGGATTTTGACATTGTTATGTTAACAAAATGTCAAAATTGTGATGTGTTGAGATTGGCTATATGACGTTCGTCACGGAACAATGATAAGATGACACTCGGTTCGGTAGGTGCTGCCGTTGTTATCGGTACCGAGAGATGAAACTAGGCTCTGAGACTTCTTTTATTAGATCCATCGACTAGCTAATGAAAGTACAACTTACCAATTAGCTAATGAAAGTATGAAACCTGGCCAGTAGGTTAATAGCACCGTATTGCTTGCGCCGTGGTAGGTTCCCTGCCATATAAACCGTAATGATACGTATGCCATGATTTCCAAGTTAATCTTTTTCATGTAGAAAGACAAAAAATTCCTGAGTAATTCTTCTTTGCAATTGCCATATAAACGAAAAGAGTAATTCTTTTTTGCAATTGCAATTGTAAAGGGGAGGAGAGAAATAAATTAGGTAGGAAAGAGAGGGGTAAATTCAGGCCAAACAATTGGAGGAAATAACGACCTCTGCAAAACCCCGACAACGCCGCAAATTCCTTCGCTGTTTCGAGCCCTTCACCCCGCGCCGCCCTCCTCTCCTCTCTCCTCCCCTCCTCCCACCCATCCCCTGTCTTGGGGAAGATTCAAATCCCCCCGCACCGCCCCGCCGCGCCGCCGTCGCCACTAACCCGCCCCGCCGCGCCGCAAAACCCTACCCTACCCAAGAAACCCCGGCTCCGGCGGCGCGATGGACTGGTACTCCGACGACTCGGACCCGGACATCGACGACGACCTGCGGGAGGACCTCGACGCGCTGCGCCGCTCTTGCATCCTCTCCGGGGCCGACCCGGACGCCGCCGTCGCGCAGGTCTCCTCGGGCCTCGCGGGCCCCTCCACCCCCGCCCTCGCGGCGGCGCCGGGGACGGCGGCTAACCATCATCATGCGTCGTCCTCGGACGACGACGACGAGGACCTCGCCCTCGTCCGCAGCATCCGCGCCAACCTCCACCACCTCAATAAGGCCTCGCCCGCCGCCCCCGGGGGCGACAACGACCCGTCCTCGCCGCGCCCGATCTGCACGTGGCCGCCGTCCGACACCGACGAGGAAGAGGATGACCTCGAGACGCTCCGCGCCATCCAGCGCCGCTTCTCGCATTACCAGTCGAGTGAGTTTTTCTTGCCCGCGATCCGTTTCCATCATCCCTGCTGTCTGATTCGGAATTGAATTCTAACTAGCCCCTTCCTAGTCCTAGCGTAATTACCGCCAATTCATGGATTGCTTTTTAATTAACTATACCACTGAACTGGGACAGCTTTGATTCAGCTTCGTGTATTGGCTGCTAGTGCTAAACTGACTGACATCTGAAACTATGAATGTGGCGAATTAGCGAGCTAAATTTTGATCAACCGTGCAATGATCTGAACTGTATAGGTCGTTACAAACATGAACCTTGCCACCTGTGTTCTTTTCACTTTTCTAGATATTTATTTATCTTTCTCTGATCTGTCATAGTTATCAAGGAATTAAAATAGATGACTAAGTACATATTCCTGCGCTCAGATTTAATACACAATTAACCTTTACGAATTTTAATGCAATTCATGACTAGTTTAATGGTACATGCTAACATGCTAGGGGATTGTCATCACAAGCATTGTATGTAGCTTCTTTTGAAGCTGTGGTATACTAGTAAGAAATTCATAATTCAGCACATGTTCCTTTGTAAGGTAAATGCAAGCAGTAGAGTCTTACCGCCTGTGACTGGAAGGTCCTGGGTTCGAGTCGCGGTCTCCTCGCATTGCACAGGCGAGGGTAAGGCTTGCCACTGACACCCTTCCCCAGAGCCCGCATAGAGCGGGAACTCTCTGCACTGGGTACGCCCTTTTTTTCCTTTGTAAGGTAAATGTGCGCACCACACTTGATGAATGGTCCTTAATCTTTTTGATTTACCTATTGTAGGTACCTCCACTGCGTCACCGAAGACCATGAAACCTGAGGCGTCACAGGGAGTCCACAGTGACCTTTTCATGGACAGGTCTGGTGATGATTTTGCTGCGCAGAAGCAAAATGCAAATGCTCCTCACCGAGATGGGTTTCCAAAGGCTGCGCTATTGTTAGTGGATGCTCTCAAGAAGAACAGAGCATGTCAGAAGTTCATTAGAAGAAAAATGGTAAACATTGAAGCGAAAATTGAAGAAAATAAGGATCTTAGGGATCGTGTAAAATGCCTTTTGGGCTATCAGTTAAGTTGTCGAAAATCAGTCGGCAGATCTTTAGGCCAGAAGGAGGATCCTCGTGTCAGGTTGATTTCCCCCCTGAAATCAACTCAGCCGTGTACAAAGGTACTGGCATCTGTATTTCCAGCTATGCGTTGGATGTTGCATGATACACATTATTCCCTTATACAGGATACATAAAACACTCAGACCTTGTATTGTTATCCCTATCGCTATTCATTCTTCCAAATCTACCATGGGAAAATTAGTAATTAGCTTAGCCTAGAGAATTTGCCTACCTTTTGGTTTCTTTGCAACTATTGGTTGTAAATACCTTTACGAAAACCTTAGCGGCATCTCTTTATAGACATCCATGAGATATTATGATCTGCTCTGTTAGACAAACAATTTGTAGCAGGTCAGCTAACTCAGTCACAACAGTGTTTTTATATGAACCTAATGCTGTATGTACTAAACTCCTCTTAGTCATGTTAGCTAATTTGTTTGGTTTCAACTGTCATATAATATATTATTTACTTTGTTTTTTAATTTCATTTGCACTGCAACTTATCATTATTTATCTGTTTTTTACATGCCAATTTTTCTATGTGCAAGGTTATTTTTTTTAGTATGTATTTTGTTGTATATGCTATCAAAACTACTGTTTTCCTTTTGCGATGAACAGAATGATATAAATAATCCTTGAAACATGGAAGTTTTTGTTTCTATACTACATATTGTTACCCTCCTGTGGTGCAAGAATTATTGTATTCTAGTATAGCTCAGTTTAGTCTTCTAGTTTTGTTTGACACAATAAACCTTATGAAAGCGACATATATTTGGTGCAGAACAAATATAGGAAGATGCCTGCACTATTTCTTGGCCCAGCTGAGAACCCACATGTTTCAAAGTATGAAATGGTGCTGAAGCAATTCCCGATGTCATTTAAGAAGCAACCATGGTCAGATGCAGAGAAAGATAAACTTGCCAGAGGAATAAAGCAGCAATACCAAGAAACATTGATTTTGGACTCGCTGAATAATGGAAGGTAATTTCGAATTTCTCATGGATTTTACTCTGCAAACTATATGTTTATTTTTTGTTGATAACACTTCTCCTTTAATTCTTCAAGCATACCAAATCTCAGTAGAAAAAATTATGATGCTTCAGTGCAAGTTATTAAGTATTTCAATGATGTAGCCTGTTATAAGTATTCTGTAATGGGTCTGACTGAGTAGATGTCAGTTAATGAACTGACAGTTTTGTCTCCTGCACTGTTTGGGGTTGAAGTATCCCACGAAAAGAACTAGGTTTGGCACAACCTTATGATTTTCAATGCAACTTTAGTATTTTATTGTCTTTGTTTGTAGCCTGCCCGTGCTTGTTTCGGACTGAAAGGCTTTGATGTTGTTGATTACATTGCTTTTAACAGAATTGTTGTGCTGCAGTGCTGATGGTGACTTCAGTGCGGTTGATATGGCATATGCACTGACAAACGGTGCTGGTAATTTTGAGGTGACTCTAGAAAATCTTAGATCGGTTCAACCATTAATAAACTGGGATAAGATTTCTGCTATGTACCTGCCTGGTCGATCTGGTGCTGAATGTGAATCAAGGTACTTCTGTTCTCCATAATTTTTTTGTTCGCCTACACAGCATGCTTTATGTCTCTGTCTTTCATATGATCATATCGCACTACTGTTTGCTTACGATGTGATTTATGTAGTTTCTACAGCCTATTTTCATAAACGTGAAAAAATGTTCATTATTAAAGAATTCTGATTGCATTTGATCAGGTGGCTAAACTGTGATGATCCATTGATTAACCATGAAGCCTGGACTGCGGACGAGGAAACAAAACTTCTACTAATTATTCAAGAAAAGGGAATGTGCAACTGGATTAACATTGCAGTTACACTGGGTACTCACCGGACTCCTTTCCAATGTCTTGTTCGTTATCAACGAAGTCTGAATCCCCATATACTGAACAAGGCCTGGACAAAGGAGGAAGACCTTCAACTTCAAGCTGCTGTTGAGACCTTTGGTCAGAAATGGCAACTTGTATCAGCTAGTCTGGATGGTCGCACTGGCACTCAGTGCTCTAATAGGTAACATGTTATTCTCAGCTTCATTGGTAGAGCTACTTCCGGTTGGCTGCTGCTGTTTTGCTTCAGTTTGTGTGTGGTCTGCATTTGTGGCTGGCTGGTACTGTACAGCTGCAGCACTGCAGCAGTAGCACAGACGAGCAGGGCCGTTCCTTCTCTTTTAGTTGCCTTTTTTTTTGGTTTGTTTCATGATATTGATATTGCTTTCGTTGATAAAGTTTCTCTTTTGCTTTCCATTATCTGTTTTTTTTTTCTTGTCTATACTTTTTACATTTGTCTTTGCTAGGTGGAGGAAAACCTTGCACCCTGAAAGGACCAGTGTGGGAAGATGGCTTCTGGATGAGGACAAACGTCTCATGGTCACTGTTAAGCTAATTGGACCTGGCAGGTGGAGTTTGATTGCTCCGTTTATTCCTGGCCGAACACAAACGCAAATCTTCGAGAGGTAATGTAGTGGTTTGGATATATTAGCTCAAAGTTTACAGTTTGATGGTGATAGTAATGCTAGCTCTTTATTCTTTTAAAACAGGTGGTGCAATATTCTTGATCCAGATCTATATCTTGATGACTGGCGGCCTGAAGAAGATTCCATGTTATTGGCTTCAGTATCTGAGTTTGGGCCTTGCTGGTCCAAGATTGCTAAGACGATAATTCCTGGACATAATGATAGTATGTGCTATAGGTAAAACTTATTTTCTTTTCTGCTTTAGCATGATGCCATCAATAATATGTTTTTGGAGAAGCTTCCTTGGTAATGGTTATTTCGTCATGAACTGCAGACGATGGAGAAAACTTTGTAAACATGAAGTCCAGAAAGTTAGAGAAGCCAGACAATTGAAGAAAGCTATTTTTCAAACCAATTTTGTTGATAGAGAAAAAGAGCGGCCTGCAATTCGCCCTCATGACCTAATATCACTTTTACCCTCCAAAGGTGACAGATGTGATGAGGCCATTGTAAGGTATTGCAAATTTCTATCTAGTAGTTGTGTACTTATCTCATTATGATCTCTTTTCCATATGTTCTCATTTCAATCCCAATTTATTGGTGAAGATCACCCCTCAGCTAATGATATATCGAAGTCATATACATGCAAATATGTAGTATCTGAATACTGATATTAGTATCACAGCGATCAAGCAGGAATGTTTCATACATTACAAAGCTTGACTTGTTTTTGCTCACAAGTTTGTCCCATATTTGATTTTGCAGGGGTAGATCTAAAAAGCAAGGCGAAGAGAACCTAGTTGTATCCAATACTGTCAACATTTCAGCTGGTCTTGATTGTGTTGCTGCTAATACTGTTTTGAACACCAGCTCAAGGAGGTCGAGAGTATCGTCAGGGTACATAACAAAATCTTGACTTTCAATTAATTATATCTATCATTATGCTTGCTCACTATTTTGTGCCATATTTGCTTTTGCAGACATAGATCAAAAAAGCATACTGAAGGGAATAGTATTGCTGTGCCTGATGATCTCAATGCTTCATCCAGCGCCCCTAGCTGTTTCAGGAAGAGGAAATCTACTACTGGCAACAATGTAGCTGCAAAAAAGAGATTGAGGGTATCTATCAGTGTCAGTGCTGATAATGAGGTAGAGACAAATAGAATAACGGACTCTGTGGCTGTTGGTGAAGAGGGAGCAGTCAAAAAGAGAACAAGGCGTTCGAAACTTGTTGGCCATGAGGGGGCTGTCAGAAAGAGAAGGGGATCTGATAATGAGGTAGGGACAGATAGAATAACGGAATCTGTGACTGTTGGTGAAGAGGGAGTAGTCAAAAAGAGAAGAAGGCGTTCGAAACCTGTTTGCAATGAGGGGGCTGATAATGAGGTAGGGGCAAATAAAATAACGGATTCTGTGGCTGCTGGTGAAGAGGGAGCAGTCAAGAAGAGAACAAGGCGTTCGAAACCTGTTGGCAATGAGGGTGCTGTCAGAAAGGGGAGGGGCTCTGTCAATAGGGATGATGAGGCAGGAACAAATATTATGATGGATCCTACCATGGGTGAAGATGGAGTAGTAAAAAAGAGAACAAGGCGCTCAAAACCTGTTGGCACTGAAGGGCCTGCCTCTATTGGTGGTGATGGTGTAGTCCGAAAGAGGACAGGTTCTGTCTCCACTGAAAATCATGGTGCTGTTACAAAAAGGAACAGTGCGTCATCAAGGTAGCACTTCAATGCAGTGGTTTCTCATAGACTCATGATTTGCATTGATCTTCATGTGGAGTTCATTAACACCAAGAGTGTCTTTTTTTTTGTCCTTTCAGGAGGAGGAAATCAGCTGTAGTTAATTTGCCAACTGAGGCTGTGCCGAATGCTGCCACTGACTTGGACCTTCCTTGTGCAACTTCTGAAGAAAGAGTTGTTGATGATGGAAGTATGGATAAAGGGAGAAGAAAATCAACCCCGAGGTATTTTGCTTTACCTTTGTCGTTTGTTTTTATCTTTTTTGGTGCATGCACATAACATTGAGGTGAAGGGTGTCAGTTGTTTCCTAATTTTTTTCACCGTGTTGTTTGCAGACCCAAGCAGATAAACATGTCTGAAGGGGATGCTGATAAAAACTCCACATTCACACGACTTGCCAATTGCCTGTCGTCTGCCCGTATGAAAGGAATCAACAGGAACAAAAGATAATTGAAGTTGAGGTATAATATCATCGAGAATTGCTGCATTCGAAAGACCTTAATATATTTGTGATTTCTTTTGGAACCTGTTACTCTTTTTGCTGCTGTATGGTACTGACATTTGCTTGTTTTTGTGGCTATAGAAACCAATGCTTGAAAAGGGTTTAGTTTCACCTGTGAAGATGACTTTGCCTGTGGAGATTACAGTCAGTACACGTGGAATGCCCAAAGGTAGTAAAATGTGATCTAGAAGTATCCAGGCTCAAGGGATGAGAAATATTCTTATTGTTCTCTCTGTTCAGGATGGTGCTCAATAAGCTGGAGTGTCATCGGGCACAGTGCCTTGTATGTGAGCAGCTCCACAGCAGATTCCCTTGCACAAGATCTCTTTTAAAACTACTGGAGGACATCTATTATAATGAGCTTGTTTTGCCGATGCATCACTGTGCTGCCTCGCTCTTATGCAGGAATCTTTTTTAAACAGAACCAGGGTCATCTAGATGTCATCTGTTGGTGCCAAAACTGGCACACCATATACCGGTAGTAGTTAACTTGTAAGTGCATGCAAAGAGTATCACATAAGCTTTGAATTGAACCCAATTGATAAAAGTTCTCCCAAAATATTGCGGTCCTTTCTTGTTGGTGGCTTATTATTACTAAATATAAAGGTCATTTCTATCTTCGATGCGAAACTAAAATTGTACAACTTGTCTAGTTGGAGACCCGGCAAGTCGTTTCCAGTTGGTGCTATAGGTACTGGGCATTTAACTCGTCGATGACTGTTGATCGATTCTGCATTACGTTTATGCGATGAATGAGCTTAGTTCTCGCCAGTAGCAATTCCTTAACTTGCAATCGCATCAAACCTTTGGCACTAGCCAATAATGATACTAGGACAGTCATTGACACTTGGAAGCTGGTACGAGTCTATTCGTGTATGCCGGCCGTATGTTATTGTCATCCATATATGAAGCAGGTACGAGTGTCGTGTGACTGTGCCTTTTTTAGGTAAAATAAATCCTTTGCTGCCATGTGCCAGCCATGCACATCGTTCCAAATCCTGTTCTTGAAGCGACAGTTTCCAGAGCATCTGACGAATAAAGCAACGGGAGGTTGTTCTTTTTGTGTGTCAGCAAGATTTCTGCATCTGCTAACTGACATTTTTATTGAGATTTACCTAGCTGCTCTAACTGTAGATGCGTGTAAAGACCAACAAGTACACTGCATAACCTGACTGTTGGAAGTGAATGTAAATGAACAAGATGTGGAAGAACGGTTGCTTTCATTGATCTCGGAAATATATTTATACAAGTGGAGTGGTGTTACGAAGGGACACGACTGTTCCTAAAAAACATGCCTTTTAAAACTAAAATTAACTGTCTAATTCTATCCACTAATCCTGTGCTTGATGGATAAGATCACTCGTGAAGAGACGCCTGTTCGTCCGTAGACGTCCGTTCACGTATATAGGTGTCGTTTCACAACACCCCCCTTGATTGAATCTTCCTTGAGATCAATGCAGCTGTAAGCTGAAATTCCTCGAAAAACCCTATGGGAAAAATCTGAGGAATATATGATATGCCATAAAAACTTCTTTAAACCTTATTGAAAAATAAGGAGAAAATAACATATTTATTTGTGATTTAAATAAACCACTATGTCATTGGTATCCCATTAAAAATCCTAATGGGAAAAAATATTGGAGATACGACATAAAGATAACTCCCCCAAAAACCTTTCAGGAAAAATATGAGGAGCAATATAAAGTGATATGCCGCTAAAACTCCTGAAAAAACCCAGTGGCAAAATTAGGAGAAAATATGACGACATATTATTGGTATTGTCTCTTGGATAACTCACATGAAAAACCTTTTCAGGGAAAAACTATGAATGAGTTGTGAGGGCAATATGTGTCTGTGATATTTTCCACAAAAACCTTGATGGAAAAAATAGAAAATATGACACATGCTTACGTTAATATTATCTCATTAAAAACTTTAACAAGAAACCTTATGAGTAAAACTTGTGAAAGAAAAGAGTATAATATAATACTGGTACAGGTCAGCATCTAGGAGATGTCTTCCTCTGATTCTTGCAAATTTTGAAGTCATCGCATATCAATCTTATGTAGAAATTTTTGAAACATAGAAGTTGGTAAGGACTTAGTAAATACTTCAACGAGATTATCGCATGCGGTGATTTGCAAGATGTTTATTTCCCCGCTTTCTTGTAACTTATGGGGATAAAACAGCTTAGGGGCAATGTCCTTAACGACGTTACTCTTTATGTAACCTGTTTGCATCTATGTAACATAAGAGAAATTATCTTCCTAGATAATTGTAGGTGATTTAATCGAACCAATACCACATGCCTGTTGTATATGGTTAATCATTTTGCGAAGTCATACACATTCATGTGATGCCTCGTATAGAGCAATAATTTTAGAATGATTAGTAGAGGTCGTCGTTAGAGTCTGTTTAGAAGACTTCATGAAATAGTTGTACCTCCATATTAGAATACAAATCTAGTTTGGGATGGGGACCAGATAATTAACCAACATCCATGTATCCAGTCATATTGGGATCATGATTTCTCTTAAAGAATAAACCAAGATCCTTTATGCCACTAAGATATCTGAGGATATGTTTCTCTCTCGTCTAATGACGGTGAGTTGGATTTGCACTATATCTAACTAGTATGTTCACTGCAAATGCGATATCAGGTCTGGTGCAATTTGCAAGATACATAAGTGCTCCAATGACACTAAGATATGGAACCTTGGTCCCAATATCTTTTCTTCAATATCTCATGGTCTAAATGGATCTTTCTCTATTTCTAAAGAACGAACAACCATCGGGGTTTTGTTATGATATGATTTGTCTATATTGAATTTCTTCAATATTTTCTGGATATAGGCTGATTGATGCACTAAAATCCCTGAAGGATGGTGCTCAAGTTGTAAGCCTAGGCAATATTTGGTCTTATCCAAATCCTCCATCTCGAATCCACATGATGGAAATTGTATCTTAAATTATAATTATTTCTGTATCATGATGATACCAAAATAACCAATATACGCAATCATGCTTAATTATATACAATGTATGTTGCGATTTATATTTGGATTCAGAATATGAAATCTATTGGGACTTATACGTCTGAATCTATCAAATTCATTTGATATGCCAATTATTGAATTTGGAAAACTTCATTTTCACACATACCATGGGGTATGCTATGCTGGGTCTATGCGTGAAACCATATGCTACAAGCTCTCATTGTTCACCACCTTGCTTCTGAAAAGAAACTCTATGTGGGAAGATATTACTGTGGTAATACTTCTCATCATTGAACAAGAGCAATCTCCTTAATTGCCACCTTTTAGTTTGACCAAATTTGAGTGTGAAGACACTCTGCCTAGGACTTTTGGTCTGGATCCAGTAAGGTAAAAAAGCAATCTTTGAGGAGTATATGCCGCGATGAAAGATCTAGTTTGGTTTTGGTGAATTGATGAAACCCTAAGTGCTAACCTAGTTTATCAAGTAATCATGAGATAGGTAGCACATTCCAAGTGGTGAAGCAAATGAAGATCATGACATGATGATGGTGATGCCATGGTGATGATCAAGTGCTTGGACTTGAAAAGAAGAAAGAAAAACAAAAGGCTCAAGGCAAAGGTATAAATGGTAGGAGCTATTTTGTTTTGGTGATCGAGACACTTAGTGAGTGTGATCACATTTATAATCGATAGCCGTACTATTAAGATGGGTGAAACTCGTATCGAAATGCGGTTATCAAAGTGCCACTAGATACTCTAACTCATTGTATATACATTTAGGATCTAGTGGAGTGCTAACACCCTTGAAAATGTTTGTGAAAATATGCTAACACATGTGCACAAGGTGATACACTTGGTGGTTGGCACATTTGAGCAAGGGTTAGAAACTTCACCGGTGGAGTGTCCGCCTGTAGAGTGTGGACAGTCCGACGGTGCCACCGGCGCCCTAAACTTAGGTGAACGTGGTCACTGTAAGTGAACGGATGCTGGTCTCTGAAGGACCGGCACGTTCGGTTAGTAGCAGCAGAAGAAGTGCAGCGTCGGTTGTCGACCAGACGCTGGCGCTGAAATGACCGGACGCTGGCTGGCTACGTTCGGTCACACTGACATGGTCATGCACAGGGAAAACGCCAAGTGACCGGACGCTGGGTGAGTACGGTCGAGCATGATTGGACGCGTCCGGTCATGAAAAGTCATCTCTGGATGCTTATTGAAAATGACCGGACGCTGGGGTTCAGCGTCCGGTCACTTTGAGCTACTGCATCCGATCGTCACTTGACCGTTGAGATCGGGTGATCAACATTTGAAGAGAGGGGACACATGGCACGCATCGCGTGACCGGACACTGAGGTCCAGCGTCCGATCAATATGACCGGAGCGTCCGGTCACCCCGTGTTATGTCAAGTGAAGGGGTACAACGGCTCTATTTCGTGGGGGCTTCTATTTAAGCCCCATGGCCGGTTCAAGCTCACTCTCTTAGTCATTTGTATTGACATAGCAACCTTGTGAGCTTAGCCAAAGCCCTCCCACTCATCTCCATCATTGATTCATCGTCTTTATGAGATTGGGAGAGAATCCAAGTGCATTGCTTGAGTGTTTGCATCTAGAGGCACTTGGTGTTCGTGTTTCGCTGCGGGATTCGCTTGTTACTCTTGGTGGTTGCCGCCATGTAGATGGCTTGGAGCAGCGATGATCGTCGAGCGGAGAGTGGTGATTGTCTCCGGCTCTGATCGTGGTGATTGTGAGGGGTTCTTGACCTTTCCCCGGTAGAGAGCCAAAAGGTACTATAGTGGATTGCTCGTGGCTTGTGTGATCCTCATCTTGTGTTGGTTGTGCGGCAATCTATTGAGGGTTTGGCGTATGATGCCAATTAGCTCGTGAACCTCCAGGTGAGTGAATCGCCACAACGAGGAGTAGCTTGCCGGCAAGCAAGTGAACCTCGGTAAAAAAATCATTGTGTCATCATTTGATTCCGAGGTGATTGGTCTTCATTGTTATTCATTCTTATGATTGATTGGCTCCTTCCTCGACACAGCAGTATAACCTTCTTGCTCACTCTCTTTACTTTACCACAAACTAGTTGTCAAGCTCTTTAGTGTAGCTAGTTGTGAGAGCTTGTTAGTTTGGTTAGTGTGGCTCTTTTGTTAGCTTTTGAGAGCACACTAACTTAGTGTAGTGTCATAGCTATTGTGTGGATAGAAACTATATAAACTAGAATTGTGGTAGGTGGCTTGCTTTTTAGTACGCTAGCGCAATACTTGCTTCGCCTCATAATTGTCTAACCGATTTGTTAAGTGTTGTTGTAGAAATTTTTAATAGGCTATTCACCCCCCTCTAGCCATTAGGACCTTTCATGCGACAATTTGTAGTCTTTAAATGATTGATTCGGTTCTTGAAATCAATATAGCATGTGAAAATGTTAATCCTTTTGGACTCCGAGTCATTTCCCATATGGAGTCAGGGCGTTCCAATGTCCCAGGATTAGAATTTGGGTGCACCATTGATCTAGGTGGATTTTGATCCGGGTTTTGGATGCTCATCCATTTTTTGTGTCTATCAACTTGAGGTTGGCTTGAATTTACTGATTTAGAGGATATTGTCCTAGGTATCCTTGGATGCTTACTTGGAGCATTATCCTTAGGAGCGGCCGTACTTCTTCTCCTATTCTTTGGAAGTGGGAGTTGAATGGTTTTAATTGGTACCTCCATTCTTTCGGGCGTATTATAAGTAGGATAAGAGGATTTTGTGACACCCTTATTATCAGTAAATATTTTTGGCAGATTCTTTGCAATATGATGCAAATATAAAATATTCTAAATGATTAGGTTTAGAATTTTTGGTACGTGGATGTGAGGATTGCTCTTTTGATTCCTGGCATTCTTAATGTGGTATAAATCTCCCCCTAATGTCTGGAATTATCCTCAAATATGATCAACATACGAGCAATTTATAAATCCTCTGTAGAGTTACCTCTTGGGATCCCTAATGCCTATTGGTATGTTGGGGTGGTGATATGGGTATGTGAAAACATACTTGATGCGCAGATGGGAAATGTTTGGCTGTGGCCAAAGTTTCACGTACATACTGCAACGGAGGGAGTTGTATACGTGCAGCTTGATGAATTTGAATTAACGATGCGGTGTGTAAGGCCGCATGAAAACAACTTAGTTATGATAAATTACAATTCTATTTTAATATGTCATGCAATTTGATTCTCAATAAGAGACTTAATAAAACTATTATTGGTATGGACATAAGGTACTTGATATATAGTACCCAAAAACTAAACTGTTCCATATAAAATGGATTTGATCCCGCATCCAGGATAATTTGCTCTAAATTAAAGATTTCGAGCAATGAGTTTGGTATAGTGATGGTTCTCATGACTAAGAGACACACCTGGGACTATATTATGGATGCGTAAATGTGCATTACATAGTATTTTTATGGTCCATAAAATGGTAAATAGAGTCACATGTATGTTCTTGAATTTCTTCAAGAAATGTAGTGGCTCATATTGATGTTATGACCAATAGAATTGACAATAATTCTCAAGTTATCTCTATAGTTGAATAACTAAGGCAAATGTACCCAGTCTTGTTGACATCAACAGAGAGAATTATTTATACACAACATTGGATACAGGTTATGTATATGTAGTCAAATCAAATTGAGGATGTTTTGTTTAAGTATTGCTATATCCATTGTAAAGAGAAAAATACTCCTCTTAGTTGTCATCTTGGGGTTTCCATATGAAAACCACATTGATGGATATCTCTATAATTTTAATTGGGTACATTATGAATCAGAATACAAGAATGAATTCATGATTATTGTTTAAGTACCAATAAGGAGTATGATAGTAGGACGACCAAAGTCTACTATCATGACATCGTGTCAAGCGATTAACAAAATATTTTCTTGTCTCTATGTAAGAGTTTAGGAATATTTTGCTTCCCTATGTATAGAGTTTGTGATGCAACTATCCACTAAGCAAAATTCCTCTTTGCATTTGGATTAACTCCCGTATAAGTCTATATATAGCATGAAGAATATAATAACATTCTTTGCAAATATATAGATTACATACAAGTTAATTAATGGAATATCAAATGTGATGGCACATTATTGTGATATTCAATTAAAATTGATGATAACATTTTATATTACAACACCAAAATGGGACATAGATACAAGGTATCTTTGTAAATGGAAGACAAATTTGGTCTCCAAAATGGATCAAGCGAAGTAAATTCGATGATCGTGCTCTCCATGCTCATAAAACCCACTTATTAATTAAGTGTTTGGTTGCTACTTGGTTTTTTCATGAAACCTATTGTGAACAACTGGCCTTCCTGGTGGTGTTAGGTTGAAGATAGAAGCGTGGTTCATATCTTTATTGTTGAGCCGGATATTTATGTCCAATGGATTTGTAATACCGATCAATTAAATGTTTCAAGGCATGATGAAGGGGACCATGATGCCTAAGAGGGGGGGGGGTGAATTAGGCAACTTAAAAATCTAACTCTAAACTATGGCCTCTTTTTCTAATCTTAGCAAAACCTATGTAAAAGATAAACTATCTAAATATGCAACTACGATTTTGCTAGTGTGTTGCTATCTCTACCGCAAAAGGAGTAAAGCAATCAATGCAAATGTGAAAGATAAAGAGCAAGGTAGAGATATGCAAACTCCCGTCGACGACTTTGGTATTTTTACTGAGGTATCGAGAAGCGCACAACCTTCCCCCTAATCCTCGTTGGAGCCCCTCGCAAGGGCCAAGCTCCCGGTCGGGTAACTCCGTGGATAGCCTCGGGCCTTCCCCACACGCAAGTGGGTCTTCGACGTGCCTTCCGGCAAGCATCTCCTGGATGCTCCCCGCCATCTTCACTATCAAGCTTTTGGCTAAAACGCCACGGGCCTTGTTTCCTCCGGTACACGGTGGCGGCCACACCACAAACTCGGTTGATGTGATCTCGTAAGCCTACAAGCTCCTCCGATGTACAACAATGGTGCTCGCAAGCACCGAGTGATAAGAGGTATGCAAACATCACTAAACACTAGGCCTAAACCTAGAGCAAGCGTATAAGTGGTGGTCTAATCAACCTAAGCACTTCGCAAAGCACCTACGCTAATCACCTAATAAAACACTAAACACTATGCAAGTGGAGATCACTAAAATAGTGTATCAACACCCTAGGTATGTTTTCTCAGCTCCACACATCTCAAATGGCCGGTTGGAGGTCTATTTATAAGCCCACTGAGAAAGTAGCCATTCGGAACGAAATCCCGCTTTTCTGCTACAGATTGGACTCTGACCAACATCCGGTCAGTACTGACCGGACACGTCCAGTCACAAAAATGGCTCCCTAGAACCTTACTCATGTTGATCGGACTCTGGCACCCAGTGCCCGGTCACTTTGCTGCTCAGCGTCCGGTCCAGCATCCGGTCACCTATGTGAGCTGTCCAGCGTCCGGTCCAGCGTTCAGTCACCTCTGTGAGCTGTCCAGCGTCTGGTCACCTCTGTGAGCTCGTTTCTTCGTGATCTTGCATCCGGCTTGGTTTCTATCTTCGTGCTTGGACTTTTCTTGATATCTTGGGTCTTCTCTTGTGCTTCTAAGGTCTTGCTTATGGTGTTGATCATCGGATCATCACGTCGCCTTCATCCAAGTCACGTCTTGCATCCTATTGAACTACAAAATAATTACTTACAAATTCATTAGTCCAATTTAGTTGTGTTGGTCATCAAACACCAAAATCTAAAGTAAATGGGCCAAGGATCTATTTTCCTTACAATCTTCCCCTTTTTGGTGATTGATGACAACACGACTAAAGCAAGCAAATAATAAAATTTTGAAATTTAAAAAACTATCTACTTGCTAGGATGCAATGCAAGGGGCAAGATTATATGATGCTAAAAGATACTACTTGTAAGTCTACATAAAAACTCATCTTGCCCTTACAAATGTCCCCATGTGTTATTATGGATTTAAGCCTTGCTTCCTATAAATTCTCCCCATTACATAGGCTAATCCATAATCCACTAACCTCCCTTTCTCGGACCATTACTATAAATTAATGCTTGCTTTTGGTTCTCTAAATTCTCCCCCTTTAGAATCAAACACCAAAAAAGGAAGACATTAGTAGCATAAGGGAGGGTCAAACTTTGTGATCCTTTGTGTGTAGAGTGAAATAGATCACAAAATTTGACTCTCACATTATATAGACTAAGCTCCCCCTAAATATATGCATACATATGATAGAAGGCAAAGCATATGCATAATTGGCAAAGTATTGCACACGAGAATTTAATCTATATAATGCACGGAGAAAGCATATAAATATCAAAATGAAATCAACATGATGATATGATTTCTACCACTTGCAATCGGTGGTGGATATTTGAAGTATGATGCTTAACTCCGGGGATTCCATTTTCCTTGCAATGAGACTACTACATACATGATAAGCTTGAAAAGGTGTTAGTCTCAAAGCATCCAACCTATAGAGTAACCTCCCCCTAAATTTGTGCACACAAGTATGGAATACTTGTAGGAAATATGCACATTGATTTTAGAATAAAAAACACCACTTGAAAGATGACATCACATGAATGTGAGTGTCATTTTCGAAGGCGATATTCGGGAGAAATTATCTACAATTTAGACTTTGGCACATATTAGATGAACAATTGAAGGACAAGCTATGTGTCGTGCTCCTAAACAATTTTAAACCATGTAGGATTGCTCCAAGAAATAAGAATAAAACCGAGCAAGCCTACCATATGAAATACCTAGTGTATGCATGACCAAATATATAAGAATGCAAATGCAAACCTAGGCATGAGGAGTAACTAGATGCTAAAAGATTCCAATTGTAGGAAATTTTAAATCTAATACCAATTGAAGTAAATTGAATCTAGTTACCTAACATAGGAAGGGGAATTTGCTTTCATAGTATTCACTAACCCACTTGGCAATGATTTTATTCATCATGATGCACCCCATGAAATGCATCCATACTTTACCAAGTCTCCAAATTCCCCGAAGTCCATTAGACTTCTCACTTCCCTTTCAGGATCCAAACCTTCTTGGTACTCTTCATGTTGGAGATGATTTCCTTTGGCACCCAAAAGCGTTTGACCTCATTGTTGGCTTGCTTGTTCACCTTGATGGCCACCACCTTGTCATTTTTCTTCTTCTTTAGCAAGTATGGTGTGGAGGCCTTCTTGTCCACCTTGTTGGTGTAGGTGTTGGAGAGCTTGCTTGTTTGCTTCTTCTCTTTCTTTTTTGCTCCTCCCCCATTCTTCACCTTGCACTCATAGGACTTATGCCCTTCCTTGTGGTATACGTAGCAAACCACGGTTTGTCCTTCATCAAGCTTCTTCACTCCCTTGACGGTGTTATCTTGATGAAGTTGGGCTTGCTTCGCCTTGCCTTTCACTTGAGTCAAGTCCTTGGTGAGGCGAGCTACTTCTTGCTTGAGTTGCTCATTCTCCTTTGCAATCTCTTATGTGCATGTATCTACAACAACTTTCTCAACACAAACTTGGTTGTACAAAGATGAGTCTAAACATAAATCATTACAAGAAGTAGAGGCATCTTTTTTAGATATGTTAAAGATAGAGCTTTTCTTTTTAGAAGCCTTGGTGGGGGTTGTACTAACGGCTTCAAGATTAGCAACTTTATTAGTTAGCTCATCACAATGTTTGCACATGGTTTCCATTTTAGCAAGCAAACTTTTATAAGCATCTTATGAGCTAGCTAACTTTTCTTTTAATTTTTCATTTTTCTTTATAAGTTGCTCATCATTGATTGTGCATGCATTTGTTGTTGCACTAGCCTCAAGTTGCTTAATTTTAGTAAATAGTTCAATATTGAGATTAGCAAAGTTCTCATATTGTTCAAGTAAAGTTTTATATGCTTCTTGTGAACTATCTAGTTTTTCTTTTAATTTTCTGAGCTTCTTTTGTTGACTAGTGCAAACTTTAGCATAATTAAGATTTTGTTGCACAATTTCCTCATAAGAAGGCATTTCATAATCACTATCACTCTCACTAGAGGATGAGCTTTTGTTACCTTGTGCCATAAGGCACACATGAGAAGAGCTTGATGATGAGTGCTTGTGCCCTCACCTCTTATGATGGTGTTCTTCTTCACTTGAAGAATTATCCCATGACCTTAGTGATGTGAGGGCTTGGTTCTTGCACGCCTTCTTCTTTGTCTTGGGTATGGACTTGTTTGGACAAACTTACACAAAGTGCCCTAACTCGCCGCATCCATAGCATCCCTCTTTCTTTGCTCATTTTTTTGATTGGTGAAAATGAGATCTTGAATTTGGATGGGCACACCCTTGACATTTAGCTTTTGGATCATCTTCTCCACCTAATTGATTAGTTTGATTGATTCTTCATCAAGGTCGGAGGTAGAGGAGGAAGATTGATCATCATCATTTGAATCTTCATCGTCATCATCATCATCCTCATCTTCTTCTTCATCCTTACTTGAGGAGCTTGAGCTTGAGCTTGTCTCAACTTGCTTGTCCTTCATCTTCTTTTTCTCGCTACATGCAAGAGCTTTGCCTTTGCTTGATGAAGAGGCTTCTTCTTGACCCATCTTGCGTGACATTTCAAATGCCACTATTTTGCCAATGACTATGGCCGGGGTCATGGTGCTCAAGTCCTCTATGTTGTGAATGATGGTGATGATACTTGCATATTTCTTTTGTGGTAGCACGGAGATGATCTTCCTCACGATGTCCGCATCATCTAGCTTTGTTAGTCCTATTGAATGGAGCTCATTGATAATTAGATTCAATCGAGAATACATATCACGAACAAGATCATCATCATTCATTGTAAAGGAATCATAATTTTGTTTAGCTAGACAATGTTTTTGCTCACGGACATTTGATGTGCCGTCATGGAGCTCTTAGAGTTTTAACCATATTTCATGTGCCATATTTAAAGTGAACACTTGGTTAAACACATCCATGCTAAAAGATTCAAATAAGCAATTCTTAGCTCTAGCATTAAAATATATTTCCTTTTCTTCACTCTTTGTGGGTTTATCGGGATTCTTAATGGGTTTCATCCCATCATGAGTGACTCTCCAAACTCCCAAATCAACCGCCTCAAGGTAGCAAGCCATTCTTGCTCTATAGTAGGGGAAGTTAGTGTCGTCAAAGTGCAGAGGCCTAGAGATATCCATCCCAACCACTCTAGATAGCGTCGGCTCAAGGCGGTTAAGCCAAAGGTTCAAATTGAGCCAACCGGCTCTGATACCAATTGAAGGGGACCGTGACGCCTAAGAGGGGGGTGAATTAGGCAACTTAAAAATCTAACTCTAAACTATGGTCTCTTTTTCTAACCTTAGCAAAACCTATGTAAAAGATAAACTATCTAAATATGCAACTACGATTTTACTAGTGTGTTGCTATCTCTACCGCAAAAGAAGTAAAGCAATCAATGCAAATGCGAAAGCTAAAGAGCAAGGTAGAGATATGCAAACTCCCATCTACGACTGCGGTATTTTTACTGAGGTATCGAGAAGCGCGTAAGCTTCTCCCTAGTCCTCGTTGTAGCCCCTCGCAAGGGCTAAGCTCCTGGTCGGGTAACTCCGTAGATAGCCTCGGGCCTTCCCCATGCGCAAGTGGGTCTCCGACGTGCCTTCCGGCAAGCCTCCCTCGGATGCTCCCCACCGTCTTCACTATCAAGCTTCCGGCTGAAACGCAGCGGGCCTTGTTCCCTCCGGTACACGGTGACGGCCACACCACAAACTCGGTTGGTGTGATCTCGCAAGACTACAAGCTCCTCCAATGTACAACAATGGTGCTCGTAAGCACCGAGTGATAAGAGGTATGCAAACCTTACTAAACACTAGGCCTAAACCTAGAGCAAGCACATAAGTGGTGGTCTAATCAACCTAAGCACTTTGCAAAGCACCTACACTAATCACCTAATAAAACACTAAACACTATGCAAGTGTAGATCACTAAAATGGTGTATCAACACCCTTGGTATGTTTTCTTAGCTCCACACATCTCAAATGGCCGGTTGGGGGTCTATTTATAAGCCCCACTGAGAAAGTAGCCGTTCGGGATGAAATTCCGCTTTTCTGCTACTGACTGGACTCTAACCAGCGTCCGGTCAGTACTGACCAGATGCGTCCAGTCACGAAAATGGCTCTCTGGAACCTTACTGATGTTGATCGGACTCTAGCACCCAGCATCCGGTCACTTTGCTGCTCAGCGTCCGGTCCAGCGTCCGATCACCTCTGTGAGCTGTCCAGCGTTTGGTCCAGCGTCCGGTCACCTCTGTGAGCTATCCAGGGTTCGGTCACCTTGTATTAATGTTAGTGTAAAAATCTCATATGCATAATAACATAATCGAGGTAGTCACAATAAAGGTGTAGACCTCAAAATGGGCATAATCTGTGTTAAAAGTAGATGCCAAGTCATTAATGCAAGTTGTATGAACACGTCTTAAGGTAGTCATCAAAGATTGATGTAGACCTTAGTTAATTCGCAAACGAATTGGGTACTCACATTGAGGATACTCACCAAGTTGTGGACCTAGTGTAAATCCTACGGTAGCAACTATGGTGCTACCTTGTGGATGGCCAATAGGAATGCGAACTAATGGTAGTCATTTTTGTGAAAAGATGTAGACCATATGTTCTAATTTGTGATGTTGGGTACGCACGTTGAGGATAGTCAATAAGTGTTTACTTAGTGTAGATCCCGCAGTAGCAACTTTGATGCTACCTTGTGTATGGCCAACAAACAAATATAGAACATGCGCATTATACAATTGATGAGAAAATACACATAAAATGTTGCATCCATAATTTAACCATGCAGTGCTTTAAAATTGAAAAGCTTAAATGGGCTTAAATCAAATGATCGATTCATATTAAATAAATGAATTGCAAGATCATGGTTGTAATAGTAAGGAAACTTGTTTATAGGATTTGCCATACAATGGGACAAATACTTTAAACAGTACCATAAATAGACATTTTACAATAGTAAAACATCACAAGTACAATAATTGTTAAAGTCATCGACCTAAACAAATAGTACTTACACATAGAATAACTATGTAGTTTGCTGCGGAGAATTATTAGAGACAAATAGCCTTATGCGAATTCTTTGCAGATAAAAAAAAGATAAGTAGCAGGCTTGCCGGCCGTCAGGCCCGTTTAGCAAGGATGTTGTACGAGCATTCGGCATGCCATCCAAGCAAAACGATCCGATAAGAACGAGTGGCAGAAACTGCCTCTCGCTCGAAGCCATCGCTATCGCTATCGCAGCCTGCAGAAACACCACCGCTGTCGCCATGGAGGAGGCCGTTGTAGTCGCCGAATCGCGCTGTTACCGACGGATTCAAGCAGCCGGACAACGCTCCCTCCTCTCTCGAGATGCTCAGGCTGGCTAGGGGCGCTGCCCTCAACCTCGTCGGAGGAGAGGTGCCCCACGCCGCCGTTCTTGCTTGACCCGACGTGGCTGTTGGGGAGGCCGCACGCCGATGGTCAGTGAGGGATGCGGAGCCAGGTCCGTCGTGGGCCGGGGCAGCGGTTGGCGGCTTCGCCGACGTGGACGCGGCGTGGAATCGGCGCAGTCGGCAGAGGCGGAGGAGGCGGGCCGTCGTTGAGGGCGCGGCTGCTCAAAACTTCACCACGCACGAGCGTGGGCAGGCGCGTCGGGGCTAAGCGGCGTGCCGCCGTTCTTGGTGGGGAGCGGCTCCGTGCCCTCCTCAAACCCGCCACGGTGAAGAACGGAGTCGGCGCTGGTGGTGCCGGCTCGACCTCCATCGGCTCGGGGGCGGCCCGGTTAGAGGGGCCGGCGACTTCAGGTGCAGGAGGTGGGCAGGGGCCGTGGCCATGTTCGACGCAGAACCGCGGCAGCCACGGCGGACATGGTCCCGGTCCGTGATCGGGGCAGATGGATCTCGTTGGTGGCGCAGGGGCCACTGGAGCATCGGTGGCATGACGATGACGTCTACCATGCCCACCGACTCGTATTCGAAGCCCTTGTCCTCTTCCCCGGCGTTCACCGAGAAGATAACGGGAGGTGCCAAGGAGATCGGCGCTAATCATGCGATGGTTGAACGGGAGCCCCATGTTGACGGTGCCGTGGAAGATAAGTCGACGATCAAACTCGCCTGAGGTACGTAGCGCAGAGGCGACAACGTACCTTCGAATCTTCTTCTGGGAACTTCCTTCTTCTCGTTCCTGAGAGAGATGTGCTGATAACGTATTAGAAGTGAACAAGATATGAAAGAATGGTTGCTTTCATTTATCTCGGAAATATATTTATACAAGTGGAAGGGTGTCACGAAAGGACACGACTATTCTCAAAAGACATGCCCTTTGAAACTAAAATTAACTGTCTAATCATATCCACTAATCCCGTGCTTGATGGATGAGATCACTCGTGAAAAGACGTCTGTCCGTCTGTAGACGTCCGTTCACGTATAGGTGTCGTTTCACAACACTGACCACGTTAGCAAGTGATGCACTGTGTACAACTATCAACGACCACGTTAGCAAGTGATGCACTGTGTACAACTATCAACGAACCATCTCCAACAACATCGTACAATAAGCATTTGGATAACATCTTGTTACTTTTTTTTATTATATATAACACAATAACGAATATGTCCATATTATGATCTTACATTGATCAGCTAAAGCCTGCGATAAATATGAATCCTGAAGAATCGAACGAATGACCATGAGCTTTATATGTATAATATATATGAACTGACGCCTGTGAGTGAGTGACTAAGAGCCCTCGAGGAGAGGTCTCTAGTAATACTATGTTCACCTAAGTTTCATCCATCCAGATTGCTTGCTTAGACGCAGCCAACCTCTTCACAAAATCATGGCCTGTGGCGGCTCGTACCCACTCCGGTGAGCCGTCTGCCATGTCCACGCCACCCTGAGGCTCTCATGGAGATCGGTGCGCTGAGCCGTCCAGTTCAGTTCCCTGTTGATCTTGGCAGGGTCGCTGTAAACCTCGGCGTAGTCACCTGCTCTGCGAGGGAAGTAGTCAACCTTGATGTCGACTCCGGTTGCCTTCTTGCAGGCATCGACGAACTCCTTCACTGACCGACCTGGACAATCAAATGGAATTGAACTGTATTAGCTAACTGATAGGATAGCGTTGTATTATTTTGTTTCTTTGGTTTTCATATATAAGATAAGAAGAGAGTATTGGTGTTGTGAGGATATATGACCTTTCCCAGTGCCAACATTGTATATACCAACTCTGCCTCTTTGCGCCTTGTTGAGCGCTTTCACGTGGGCATCAACAAGGTCGGTGATATCAATGTAATCTCTTACACAAGTGCCGTCAGGTGTTTCATAGTCAGTACCTTTAACCTGTAGTAGCAAGTACCATTTGTAAACTTATAAACTAAGGAACATCATCATATGTCAGCACTCGTATGGCAGAAGAACCATTAAAGGATATGGCAGCAGAAGACCAACTGCTGTCTGAAATGGTAAATCAGCGTACCTTTAAACCTGGAATTATCCCCAGTGCTGCATCAAAGCATGCCCCCGATATACGGCCATGCTCACGCAATTCAGGTCTAGGAGCTTCACCCAGTCTGCCTTCTGGGTCAGAACCAATGACATTGAAGTATCTAGCAGTGCAAGGTTACTCATTACATTAGTAACTCAGCGATTAAATGATGGTTTCAAAAGAGGGTACTGTTGATTTATTGGTGATTGGTGAATGATCCAACCTTAGAATCATCACAGCCATGTCTGATTTCTTCGACTTTGAGAAGTCTAAGATGATATCCTCTGCCATTTTCTTGGCCTTACCATATGGGTTGATCGGAAACTGCACAACATAGTTTAGCTCAGAACTTGAAAAGGCAAAACTGTAATTTTTCACCCTCACCTTTGTTAATGCCAACTAAAACAGCATCCAACTTGTTTTAGAAAGAAACTAAAGATTTCAGAAGCGAACTGCTGACCTGGGGAGTTTCTTCAGTGATGGGCATCTTCTCAGGCTCTCCATAGGTCGCACACGTGCTAGAGTAGATGAGAGTCTTCACATTGTGTGTAGCCATGGCTTCCAGCACCAATAGAGTGTTTGCGGTGATGTTATGATAGTATCTGTTCAAAGTGTTATCCAAGTATTATTATGGCCAGGTAGGGAAATTCGATGATAGTCTGAGACTGATGAGAAGTGAAATCCCAGTACCTCAAAGGTTCAAGTGTGCTCTCACCAACATAGGCCACAGCAGCAAAGTGCATAACAGCCTCAAATGCATTCTCTGCAAATATTCTATTAACCTGAAGATATGCTATTAAGGAAACGAAATCACAAGAGTAATCTTTTTTTTTTCTCGTCATTCATATTTGATTTGATACGTTTTAAACAGAATATATGAGCCTGCTGCGGAGGCATTCGATTATTTGCACAGAGAGTAAAATAAAAAAAAATGAATAAATCAGGATACAGCTTCTGGATCTCCTAAATCTGCCTGTATGAACTGCAAGCGCCCAGGCTCTGGAAACAAGTTCTGGAGAGCCTTGATGGCCCCAATATTTCCTCTGGAAAGATTGTCCTGGAGACAACACAAGTCTGTAACTGTAAGCATCCTTGTAACTCAGATAGGAAGGATGCTAAATTTGAGCAAGAAATGGAAAACTCAGACAATGGAGACGGCAAGTGATGAGTGAGGAAGTATGTATGCTTACCACTATGGTGACTCTGAAGGAGTCTTTGAGCAGGCGAAGAGCTGCGTGCGAGCCGATGTAGCCGGCGCCACCGGTGACTAGCACGTGCGTGATCCCAGGCTCATGGATGGAGAACTGCGCGCATTCACAAGGGTGATCGAGGGACTTGTAGTGCCAGACACTTGAACTCGAAATTGAATTACCAAAAAAAAAAAAATGGTGGAATCCAACAGTTGTACTCTGCAGTGTTTGGCTTTTCATGTTCCGGATCGGTGAATGCTCTTATGAACAGAACATATGCAGTTGTGGATCCAACTACACTGGTAGGATCCAACTACACTGGTAGGACTTCGGAGTAGAGTAGAGGAGATGGTAGGCAGCAGGTAGAAACAGATGAAGAGAAGGTTGGTTATTACCAGGGTGGGTGTGGGAGGCTGCCGCCTGTGGCAGGGTGGCTGGGTGAGCATGACGACGCACATGGCGGCGAGGAGCGCGAGCATGACCACCTTGCTCACGCACCGCGGCTTGCGCTTCGTGTCCGACGACAGGTCCATGATTTCTGCAGGGACAGAGATAAGTTGAGTTTTTTTGCCCCCTTTTTCGATTGAATTGCAGAAAGATACGGCACGGCGGCGGCAAGAGGAAGGCGACGGCAGAGCACAATTGCGTTGCAACAAGAGATCGAAGGGAAGCACAGCGCAGGACCTGACCTGATAAGGAGGCGGAGCAGGATCTGGAGGCGGGCCTCTGCGGCGGCCTGCTGCCGCGGCTCGCTGGCAGCATCGGCGCCGGGCGACACTCCGACTCCGACGACCTGCACGGCGGCCGGCCGGGCCAGGTAGAAGGCGGCAGCGCCCCGCCCCGCCCCGCCGCTACTCTACTCGGCTCGTTGCGGGCGCAGCGGTGCAGTTTGGAGACAGATCCAGGCCCAGCGCTAGCAGAGTGGAGAGGAAAGCCGAGCGGAGCAGCCGGACGGGCCCGCAGTGAGAGTGGAATCGGGACGGGGACACGCGGGAGCAGACAAAGGACAGGGACGGGAAAGGGAGGGGAGGTGCCCGGTGCCCCGTGCCCTCCACCCTCTCTAGCTGGAGGCGGCTACCTAACCTACCTCTAGTCTAGTACGTACCTGGCTAGCTGCTGCCGAGTTCGTTCGTCGGTGGTCGCTGGTCAGTGCGAGTTCGTTGACGACTGTTTCTCCGGACTCCGTAAATGCTTTTGGTTCCAAAAATATATATTGCAGCATGTACACGACGCTGAACGTGCTCTATCTTCACCGTTGAAAGCTTGCCTTGGGATTTGTGCCGCTCACTCTGCTTACTGCTCCACACTGCTGTTTTGGATGGTTGAGATGGCACTATGGGTCGTTTTTCAAGCCGTGCCGATCTGAAAAGCATGACATGGCTACCAGGGTTATGTCGCCCATTTGGAGCAAAGACGTGAACTAGTAGAACGAAACCAATGTCCCTGTACAGAGAGAGAAATTAGTGAGATAAGCAACAAACAAGGCTATATAACCTGCAACGTAGGGAAGGCTCTTCACCCAGTTTTTATGTACATGTACATGGCAGCTAACCTTTAATTGAGGCCGCGCTAGCTTTAAACTGCCTGGGTAGGGACCCTTGTCATCTGCTGATCATACGGGCCATGTGGACGCAGCGTGAAAGCCACCATCTACCTCGCTAAGATTCATATAAAAAAAGGTTTATAGTATAAGCATTGCCCACTAAACTTTAGTGACAGCTACTACTACGTGGGGTTGGGAGAGCTTTGTTTCATTTGCACCTTTGGCGTACAAGATCCATCAGGTCTAGAAATTAAATTCTCCATCAGAACTGAAATGGACAAATTAAGGAGTCCGGATGCTATGGAGTTCGATGTTGATCAGCCACCAAAAATTGCGCCACCGACTGATCCTCACCAACCATCTCCATGTGTGTACACAGCATGCACGGTACTGTGTACTACTTGTTGCTAACTACTCCTCGCTACCTAAATCTTCTATAGTTGTCTCAAGCAGTTATCTTTTTTAAGTTTAACAAATTTATAGAAAAAATGTATAAATATTTATATGCACTAAAATATATTTCATGGTATATCTAAAGATACTAATTTCATGTCATAAATATTTGTTATTTTTAATAAATTTGTTCAGATTTTAAATTTTTTGACTTAAGACAACTATAGAAGATATGATTTGCTCAAAGACAGATGGAGCAGCTAGTACAATACTAAAGGTTTGTTTGGTTCAACTGTGAGCTCTGGAAAAGCTTCCGTGAGCTATGTGCTGCGAAAATTATGTAGGTTGTTTGGTTAAAACAACTATGAAATCTACTCTCTCTTTACCTTTCTTGAAATAAACTGTAAAGCTGTGAAAAATGTCTTCCTTCAAAGCCAAAACTAGAGGTCCAAGGTGTTGTGAAACTTATACTACGTGAGAGCAATTGCTTTTTTTGAAAAAGCAGTTTCTAGTTCTGGTCATTTGGTTGGTGTTCTACTTTATGGCAGCGTGAGCATTTTTCAGAAGCTAAACCAAATAAGACCTAATTTGTTAGTGTTTTGTTCTTACTACATATATCTATATCTATACATATAACAATATTAAAATAGGAAAATTTGTTCTTTCGAATTTTGGTCAACCACTTTCTCTCCTGATTCGTCTATCCCTCTACTCCCCTAAGTGCAAGAGTACACCTAGTTTTATAAGAGTAGTAGTATATGTGGCGAGGGTTTTAATTTGTTTATTACCACATCCATGAACTCAACACACCTGACTTATACCCATTACGACTAGAATAACAAGTGTCCAGCCATGGTATATAGTTCAATTCAAAGATGTATTAGAACAAATGACGCAAGTTACACGTTCTATTTTAATTAGAGGTATATTTGCTAGTATCTATAAAGGTGTATAAACGAGTAAAGTTGAGTGCAAGTATTAAGCACATGGCTGACAGATTAGTAGCCGATGACTATTTTCTTCTGTGATCGACAAAGATGCTGCGGTACAACCTTAATCGTGTAGTTAAGGTCCTAGCTCATATGTTGTAAAAAAAAAGGTCCTAGCTCATAAGTGAAGATCACCTTTCTCCTCTCCATATGTTTGTTGCTGGGAGAATACGGGCCTGGCATTTTAATGCAATGGCCCAGCACCAGCACCTAAATTTGACGAATCCAGCCCATAGTCTACGAGTACACTTCGTCCATAACCAATGAAATTCGGCCCGTTTCTAACTTTCTAATTTCTATCCCACCTCACTCCCGCCAGTACGCCGCCGCCTTCTCCGATTCCGGCCGGGCCCCGGCTCCGGCCGCACCTCGCCGTACACTCGTCCACCACCGTCCGTCCTCGCCGCCGGGCGCCAGTAAACGTCTCCATCGCACGGAATCAGGCGCCGCCATTTCCTGACACCGGCGACCCCGTCATCAGCATCCACGTCGGCTTTTCCTCACAAATCCGTGTGGTGGACTGGTGGTGAACTCGTTTCCTCTCCCCCTCCACGAGGTTTCATGCAAAACTGCTTCAATTTCCGAGGAAATTTCATAGGTTTGATTTGTACAATTGGGGCCTTGTTTAGATTGAAGATTTTTTCAACCCGATGAATAGTAGCACTTTCGTCTTATTTGGTAAATATTGTCCAATCGTGGACCAACTAAGCTCAAAAGATTCATCTCGTGATTTCCAACTAAACTGTGCAATTAGTTATTTTTTTTACCTACATTTAATGCTCCATGCATGTGTCCAAAAATTGATGTGATGGAGAGAGAGTGAAAAAACTTGGAATTTTGGAGTGATCTAAACAAGGCCTGGTGCAAGCAGATGCATTCCCATGCCCTTGAGATTCAATTGCATTTCAATGTGTGCATAATTTAATTATATGTCATGCTCTTAGTTCAACCATGCCCCCAACTTTCATTCAAATTTCCTAGAAATCCTGGCACAATATCTAGCAATCTCACGTCATATCTACATATGCAGTTGCTGGCTTTTTATAGTTTAGTTTGATTGATATCATGTCTGATATCAAGGTAGATTAGCATGGGTAGTATATGCTTGAGATGAACAACTCACTAGCATAATACAGTTGAAAAGGGTTGAGGTGCTGATGGATGTTAGTTTGATGACGGGACCGGCCAGTACGTGGCGACTTGAGGTAGAAGTGGCTCCAACTGATATGAGTGGGATTATGATAATCCGATGATATTTTAGGGTAAAAAAAGGGCAACTATAAATTTACAAGAGAAGATAAAATATGATCGGAAAATTTATATTTATAAGGGAGGGCCGAGTAACATAACAATATGTTCGCTATGGATAGTACTCCTTTCATCCTAAACTATAAGACATTTTGCCTTTTTTAAATGCATTGTTTTTACTATGTATGTAGAGTTCTAGACATATTGTATGTCTAGGTGTATAACAAAAAAAAAATATGTATGTAAAAAAGCTAAAACATCTTATAATATAGAATGGAGTGAGTACACGGTAGTTTTATTAAGGATTGGATCCTACCGAGGAAAAACTGAGCCATCCTGATTTAGGGCCTATTTGGATCCGTCCAGTTAAAGTTTAGCTAGCTAAAATTTCTCCTAGCTAAATTTTAGTTAGGGTGTTTGGATTCTCCAACTAATAGACTCAGCTAAGCTTTAGTTGAGTTTATTAGCTGTGTTGAAGTAACTAAACTCAGGTAAAATTTAGCTAGTCATTTTGCTAGGCCATTTAAATCCCTAGCAGCTAATTTAGCCAGCTAAAGTTTAGTCGGTGGATGCAAAGAAGCCCTTAATCTCAGCACTGCCACGAGATAGAAGTGGGAAGAACGAAGAGGAGGAAAATGGCAGTAGTCAATATAAAAGGTCGTGCAGGCAAGGATATAGTAGAGGCAGACCGAGGGAGAAATTTTTGTCATGTTTGTTTGGCTGATAAGTCATGGCTGAAAATATTGTTGGCTGATTTATTGTGAGAGAAAATATTATTCGTTGATTGAAAAAATACTACTTATAAGCCTAGCGAATAGGGCCTTGTTTAGATGACCCCCAAATTCCAAGTTTTTTCACTCTCTCTATCACATCAATTTTTAGCCGCTTGCATGGAACATTAAATGTAGGTAAAAAAAATAACTAATTGCACAGTTTAGTTGGAAATCACGAGATAAATCTTTTGAGCCTAGTTGGTCCACGATTGGACAATATTTGTCAAATAAGACGAAAGTGGTACTATTCATCGAGTTGCAAAAAGTTACCATCTAAACATGGCCTAGGGCGTTTATCTTTTATACCACCTAAAAAATATGGACGACTTTCGTCCAACTCTTTCGTGTCCACACCTACATTGTCAAAACTTGAGTCTGACATGTCGGAGTCTGAGACGAGTACGAGTGCCCAGAAAACAATACTCGAAAACAATACGCAAGTACGCAACCCATCAGCCATTGCCGGCCGGCAGCACGAGCCCAGCCCACTAGCACGATCTAAATTGCATTGGGCCAAGCATCATCTGAATTGCCCTCGTCTCTCTGCCTCTTTTCATTTGGTTCCAGGTGAAAAAAAACAAAGAAATATAAACAACAAATGAATAGTAAAAGTTGATCCCAAGATTACACATGTATTGTTAGCATCTTTTTTTTTCCCGAACAATGCACAAATTGACTGAAACTTATAAAATCTATATAATATCAAAATCAAATCCAGAAGTTACAATTTAAATTTTGTTAAGTTCCTTTCAACCAAAGAGTGTAAGGTGTCATTGTGTGTGAAATATAAATCCTGAAAAGCCTAAAGACATGCATAACCTATAGACAGTCTGCGCCAAAGTCAGTTTGAAAAGATTAAAAATTGTCAACTTCAAAGTTAGAAATATAAAATCTACGTGTGCGGAATGAAAGAGGCTCGATGTCAGGATCATACTCGATCTGAACCAAAAGAATTGGCATATGCGTGAATGTTATTTTGAATACAATGAAAATGCATTTGGAAATAGTTTAGGGTTTTCCAATGCAAAATCGTTTAATAGTTTTTTTATTGTTTTCGCAAAATGATCCAATCCTTCGCGTAGATGTGGACAAAATTCGTGGCCATCACGGGCACATATCTAGTATACTTAAAAAATAAAAGCATTTAAAAATTATTATCAAGTAAAAAATAAGGAAATAATAAGGCCTTGTTTAGTTCCTCCCCCTAAAGTTTACTCCATATCTATCGAATGTTTGGATGCATGCATGGAGTATTAAATATAGACTAAAAAAATAACTAATTGCACAGTTTGCGACTAATTTACGAGACGAATCTTTTAAGCCTAATTAGTCCATGATTTAACAATGTGGTGCTGTAACACCCTCGGTGTGGTGTTACCACTTAAACAACTTGCTAAACTATGTCATGAACATTATGTTTATGTGTCAATGCATGTGATAAAGTGTGTAGATCAATTTCCATAACTCAAAATGATCAACAAAAGTACTAAACGAAAGTTGATTCAATAGTCATGTTATATCACTTAGGGTTTAAAACCAATTTTTATTAAACAAAAATACTATAGAACATGTATGTGACACTTAAATAAAGTTGGAAGTACAAACTTGGTAGATGACAATGCAACTTTTGTTTCAGTAAATAAATGTTGTTCAATAGTATTTTTGATAGCTCAAGGATTGAAGTTGGAATTTAATTCTAGCCTCTAGAACTAAAATGATCAAGTCTGAAAACCTAATGACGATGCCGTTTTGGTATTTAAATTTTGATTAAATTTCATAAACACTAGATTCGTGTTTTTGCACTGTTGGTTGTACCAAAGTGAGTACATGAGCATGGTGTAGGTCGAAGTCGTGTTGGAGATCACGTTGCTCTCATAAAAATTGCCCAAACTTCGTTAGAACGCGTTGTAGTCAGGTTTTGGCGCTACGTTTGTGAATCAACGCCTGGCTTGACGAACCTATTTTGGCGTGTCTCTATCTCTCTCGGTAGTTCATCTAAGTTTGCGTTTGATGTTCCTTGGGATAGCCTTTAGGACCCTCTTGAGCCTTGGCAATTTGGTTTGGTCTCAACCAAGCCGGGTTGGTTTTGGCCGGAGCTTTAAAATTCGTGCACATCATTAGTTCGGCCATTCGGCCATGTGGCCGCGGTCACCGCGCCCTTGCCCTGGTGCCACTATGTTCGGCCACACTGTGCATCGGCTGTGCGCGCAAGGGCCGACTGTAGCTATTCCGCACGCCAGCGTTGGCCGGCCCTGGCTGGCTGCCGCCTGGCCAACACCGTCCCTGCTGCCGTGTCGCCGCAGAGCTGTCCCTCCCTGTCCGTGCTGTTGCAACCGCCGCCGTGCCGCTGTGCCACGCGCAGGGCCAGGCCAGTGCCTTTGCGACCGCCGTTGGTCAACGCGGCGCTCTCTCCGCCCCTTGTTGTACCTACCGCGCCCGTCTATGCCTTGGAGCCCTGTCGCCATGTCGCAATAGTGGCCGACCGTAGAAGTAGCGGGATGTTTCCCTACCGCGCTTTGCTTTGACTCGCTAGCCGCCGTGGGTGAGCCCCGCTCACATCCGGTCACTTGGGTTCAAATGCGTCACACCGATCTTATAGGTCCCGTCTCCTATGAGCGTGTGTGCATGCTGCTGCTAACTGAACCGTGCCACTCTATTTTAGCCCACTCGTGCGCCTTGTCCATGACATAGCCCGGCCAGAGCATCGCGTCGCCGCCCATCGGTCCACCTAGTTCTAGGCGTTTACAGCCTGGGCCTTCAAGCATGAGAGTGGCTTAGGAAATCAATTAGGCGCTCCATCTTCTTCATCCCCGACCAAGCGCTATCGACGGCCAATTTGGCGTTTTCTCACCGCAGCAGATGGGCTAGGGGTAAGTCCCAATACATGGGGAGAAAGCTCCAATTGGTGTTGTCTTTGGACTCGCCATGATTCCATTCACCCGATGCTCGCATTGCCTTGGCCTAGCAGCCCGTCGACGGCGCGGTGACGTGATGGTGTCACAGTTGGAGCGCCGCCGACCTCACTGCACGCACGTGGGCAGTCCTTTCAGCACTCCTCTGCCTCAACCGCCGCCACAGCGGGAACCACGGTGATCCACTAATACTCATCCGCTACCCCTACTCTACTAGACACGCGTAGTTTAGTCGAAACAGTCACGCCGCCGCACGGTTTTGCCCATCGTCATGACCTGGCTTTGGTAGTGCACCGTTAAGCTCCCAACCACCACCCGCCCTTACGCGTTTGGCCATAGAGCCCGGTTGGCCTCCCTATCTCATCGGAGTGTCGCTAGGTTAACCGGCGTAACCGCTGTGGGCCGTCGGTGGCCTACGCCACCATGCGCACGCGCCAGGGGGTGAGCTGTTGTAAAGACGGGTCTTAGAGGGTGTTAGATGCAAAGCGTGTCTCTTCTGCAATAGTGCGCATGGGGCCACGTAATAAATGAATAGATCAAGGTCTTTTATGCAAAATAGCCACGGGAGCGTGGGATCCTGTCATGGGTTGGCTTGCTGCGCGTGGGCCAAGTTAGGCCACTGGGCTGAATCGTTTGGCCACCGACCCTTTTCATTTTCTCGAGCATTTTCTAATTTAGTTCTAAGAGAAACTTGTAAATTCAATATCAATTTGTGTAGTAGACCAAAAATTGTGAAACCAATTTTGTTAGGTTCCCAAAATCATAACCTATCTGATAATGTATTTTGTTCACTTAGCGTCATAGAATTTTCTAGAGTAGACTAATTAATTTGAAGCACTTGAAATGGGTAAAACAAGAACTTGTAGGAATTATTGTGATGAATTGGTAGAAGTACTGGTCCTAAAATTTTTACAGTAGATTTCTAATAATATTAGGTGCTCACTGTAATTTTTGTAGCCCCATAGAAATTAGTTTGTTAAGGTAACTAAATGAGCCCTAGTTTGAAAATATATAGTTAATCAATCAAATGTCAAAAATAATTGAGGGTTTGTAGAACGAAAACATTTTCTAGAACAAGCATTACTTGGTGACGTGGATACGTAGACTAGTATGTTAGTCATTAAGCTAGCTCGTTAGCTCGCGGAGCGTAATCATATTATAGAGTTGCTGTTACCATTGATTAATTATGTCTCTACGTTGCATCCATGTATATTATAATAGGAACAACGATGGATCGTGGAGTTGACTGAGGTAGTAAAAAAGATGGTGCCTTGATGATCGTGTGACCATGATGGAATGCTAACTTTTGATTATATCTTACCTAGGCAAGCCCCGGTGTATAACCCCTATTATTCTGCACTTTATTTTATGCTTGTGCATTAAGTTTAAGGAGTTGAATGAAACCCACTTGCATATATATATATATATATATATATATATCCTTATCCTGTAAGTTTTACTAGTATGACAGGATCATGTATATTGCTATGCTACAGGACTCTGGTAGAAGTTGAGTGATTGCCTGTCACTCGCGATAGATAGGAAATATATTATTGTTATTATTATATTACTATCACATATAAAATATATGAATGATAATTGGAGACCGAGTGGAATGGTACTTGGATCTGGACTATGGTTTGGCATTCGAGCGAGACTTTGATTGCGCTTGTTTCGCCTGTGTTGGTTAAGGACCGTTCGTTGCATTGGATTCTAGTCAGGTCACACACTTATTATCCTAAACACATATTTGTTTATGGGAGCAAGGAAGGCTCGTTGCTCTCTTGTCATAGGTTCTGGCTCTTTCTGGACCGACTGATTGGAGGCGGGGATGGTGGAGGTCTAAGCACCACACTAAGTCCGGGACTTAGGAGTGGGGGCTTGGAGTCCATGTTTGGACGGGAACCTGGACCCCTTGATAGGAGAGTGGTGTGTTGGTCCTGCTTGTGCCTAGGGTACAAGCGAGGCGTGTGTTTCAGGGTACCAGTTGGGCACATTGATTTACGAATCACCAGGTAATCCGGTATGACTTGTCTACAGTCTAGTTCCGTAGTAAGAACTGGAATATGAAAGATGGTAAAATGATTCTGATTGCTTACCACCTGCTTGAAAGTAGTACGGGTGCTTACATAGAATGGTTAGTTAATGAACTAATGATGACTGCTAATGAAATTGAATATAAGGATGCACGCTTAGTAATGCTTCCTGTAGATGCAATAAACCCACAAGCCAGATAGCCTTGCATATCCTTGGAGTCTTTTCTTTCCTCCTGACGGCGGAGTACAATTCAGTACTCAGGATTTGTTCTACCCTGTTGCAGGTGACAGGAATATATGGAGCTGACACTTGTGTGTGGAAACCTGCTAGTGGGCTCAGCGAGGATTTCTTTAACATTGTGGACATAGAGTTTATTTGAAACTTCCACCCAAAATGTTTTACAATGAAAAAACTTATAACCTATTATGATGTATATAACGGATCATCATGTTAATGCTTGATTTGTCATTAAATGATTTTATTTTCGCTGAAACTCTGATAACATGATTATATTCTACTATTATAAATAATAAATATTATACTATGATGTTGCACGGAAAGTGACGTAAGAAATGGCTAAAATGTTGTAAGCTTTATTCTCCCATTTACGATCCCGTTGAAAAATATGGATTTTCGGGTTCTCCCATGGGGTGTGCTCGACAGAACTGCCTGATGTATCTCACATTCGGGGTGCTTAGTGCCCAGTGGAAGACAAGCACCTCCGTAAGTGTATTATTTTGGACGGTTCTGCCATAGGTGCTATAGTACACACATGTGCTATTGACAGATTAATTAGGCTTAATAAATTCGTCTTCTGAATTACTGACAGATTCTATAATTTATTTTTTATTAGTATCTGGATATTTCATGTGATATCCCCATATAGTGTGATGACTTAAAACTTTACCCCATATTTAAATGAGGCCGAAGCTATGTACCCGCAGGGACGTAGCCAGCGGTGGGGCTAGGGGGCTTCAACCCTCCTACCCATCCTGAGCACGTGGAGTTTTCCTAAGTCCTCCCTTAAAATTTTATGCATACATGCATTAGGTAGGAGGAGCTAAAATTAAGAAAAGATAAAAAACCTCCATTCTTTTGTTCAGCTCCTCCTAAATTTTTTTCTGGCTTCGTCATTGTGTACCCGCACCATTTGCGGAAGGATTTTTTATGCAATGCCGGTCGGTCACAGGTTCACAGCACGCATGCAGCATGCACATTGACGAGATGCATGCCAAGTCTGCCGGGCCGGGGTGCTGACTCTGTCTGGCAAGGCAGGAGCACGGGTCACGGGGACAGGTCATCATCACACGACTGCCAAGCCTGCCGTCTGATCGATCGCAGCGACCATGACGCCGGCCATGGACCCATCGACGACGGCCGGGCGCCCGACGAGCGAGCCGCCGCGCCGGATCATGTCATGTCGTCGTCCCCCCACCCCCAATCGGCCAGTCAAATGAAGAGATCCATCGTCACTGCTGCACTGCAGACTGCACGCGTTGGCAGACGATGGCATGGCAGCTACAGCAGCAGCAGCACAGAGCCGGAGCGTCGTCCTGCTCGATCCATCGACTTGACGTGACGGCAGACGGCGCGTGCCTCGCGCGGCCGAGCCCCTACAGCTCCGCCGCCCCGCGCCCGCCTCCCTCCTTCCTTGCACGCCCTGTCGACGAGTCACCACCTAGTTAGCCTACTGCCTGCATCGTTGCATGCATGCCAGCCATCCCTGCACCTGTGCCGCTGTGCGTGCATGTCTGCCGCGGCATCTTCGCCTTAGCTAGCTCCACGCCATTGGCAGCTGCGTCACCTGGCTAGCTAGCGACTAGCTGGCCTCCTGACGGCCGCGGCCCGCTATATATATTGAGCGCCCGACCGCACTGTCCCCCGCCGGCCGGGAAGCTCGCTCGTCGTCAAGCCCTCGCTCGATCTCTCTGCAGCTAGCTGTTCCCAAACACGTACATATGTCGACGAGCGGCGGCGGCGCGCGGTCGTGGCACACCTTCACGCGGTACCTGGCGGCGCACCGCCCGCCGCTGCAGCGGCGCGCACGTGCTCGAGTTCCTGCGCTACCTCGACCGCTTCGGCAAGACGCGCGTGCACGCGCCGCTCTGCGCGGCGTACGGCGGCGGCGGCGGCCCGGCGGTGGCCGCGGAGCCGTGCCAGTGCCCGCTGCGCCAGGCGTTCAAGGAGCGCCACGGCGCGCGTGGGAGTGGGATCTGGACGTCGTCGCAGTCGCAGCAGCCCGCTGCCGACGGCCGCGGCGTCGTGTCGGCGACGCGGACGCCGCCAACCCCTTCGCCGCGCGCGCCGTTAGGCTGTACCTGCGCGATATCCGCGACGCGCAGTCCAGGGCGCGCGGCATCTCCTACAGCAGGAAGAAGAAGAAGCGGGGCAAGCAGCAGGACGGCGCCGCACCTGGGTGCGCCCGCCCGCACGTGAACGGCGCGACGACGTTAATGCCTGGTGCTGCTCTGCCGCCCGCACCGCCTCCACCACCGCCGCCGCCGCCGTACTGCCTCGCCGGTGTGCCCTTCGAGTTCTGTGACTACGGCACCGTCCTCGGGGGAGTTACCGCCAATGGTGCGCCTGGTTTCTTCCTGCCATCACTGTTCAACACCTTCGGCTAGCTATAGGGCATGCATGCTGCATGCCATGTTGCCTCCATGCGTGCCGTGTTGGTCCATGCTTGAACCTCGAAATGAGAATCCATGAGTTTATGTACGTGCGTTCAGGGACTTTATTCATGCGCTAGAGTGTTCTAGCTTTCGGTTGGTGAATATGGCATAATTTGGACAAGGATAACGCGCGATCCGTCGAGCGCTCATGGAGCGCGCAACCCTTCCTCCCCGCGGTCTTCTTCTTCCTCATCGTGCCCTTCCTCCGCCGTCCCCTCTCCCGCTCTCCACCAGCGGCGCCTCCCGCTGCCTCGCCCACCGTTCGCCCCCGCCTCCTCGACCCCACCCTCCTCTAACTACAGGATGGCGCGCCGGCGGCGAACCTCGCCCTGCCCCTGTCCCCGTTCACCCTAATCCCAGGGCAGGGTGCCGGCGAGGTCGGCCGTGACACCCCTGCCGCTGACCCCGCCCAACTGGTTGTTCCCGCCGCTCGCTCGGCGGCGCCCCTGCCGCCTTGCTCGCCATCCCGCAACCCCGCCACCACCGCCGTGTCACGGCCGCCACCTCCCAAAACGTCTTCCAAGGCCGCCGGAGATGGAGATCTCCTTACCTCGCCGAACCCTAGCGCCGGCGAACTCCTCATGTCTGATGCTAGCGAGCTCCTCGCCGGAACCCTAGCAGCCCACTTTTCTTCTTCGACTCCGGTGGGGATGCGGGTGCGAGTGCAGGCATCACACGGTCATGACCCATCGCGTATTTGACTTTGCGATATAATTTCCTCGTTGACAGCGCACTTTTTCCCCCTAGCTATTTATATTAGAGTCTGTCTACTGTACAACCATGTGTTTTATACAATTCCAACACATGAATTTTTTTACACCCTAAGATTAAGATCCAACAACCTCCATCCTTCTTCTACCTTTAGCCTTCTTCTACCTTAAGACAATTACAAAATCACAGATTCATATATCACAAATCACAAATCACATAAACCAATTTTTTTCTATGGAAGGACAAAATACAGGGGGGTTGGTGCCTGCCCACTGCTTGGGAGCGCTGGATAGATCGAAAACGATTCGACAAAAATTCGGAGATGCAAACGATGTGGGAGTCGCGTGCGTGCTGGATCGGCGACAGCGACGCCAATGACTGATGCGAGCGGACAAAATCTCTCTCTATTCGACGCCAGCAAAATCCTCGCGACTCGACGAATTCGGCGCGGTCACCGTGGGCCCGGCCCCGTACGTCGCCGGAAAATGGCAACCTTGGCATGGCGCCTCGCCGGAGACGCGGCGACGGCGACGGCGACGTGCACACGCGTGGCAGGACAGGCCACACAGCCCCACAGTCCACAGCAAGCGTACAGGTCACTCCCTGGAAAAGACGAAATGTGCCAGGCGTGCAGACAACGGCGACGGATTGGAACACTGCCTAACGGACGCAGAAAGCGCACTGCCGGACGGACGCAGCTCGGACGACGGAGACAATCCGAGCCAATAATCCGGTGAACTAAAATCCATGTGTTTTTTTTTTATGATAAAACATATATGTGTTGTATAGTATTTCTGTTATATTATCTATATTTATCTTTCAGGTGATTTTGGTACTGCCTGTAGCACATAAAATTGGTGTTCTTTAATTTATATTTCAGCGTGTTTTTGGACTTGCATTACAGACCGTTTCATTCCTAGTTCTGTTTACCTTTTTTTTATGAAAAGGCAGTAGACAACAACTACTTGAAATTCAAGAGCTATTTGAACTCAAGCTAGCTAAATCATTCAGCTCGTGCTTACTGCTCACATCCAGATTGGAAAAAGCAGCTCAAAAACTAAAGGCGGTTGTGAAGTGTGAACATGTCTCCGTTTAAACCATAAGTAGAAGCTCGTAATTATAAATCTTATAACATAGAGATCTAGCTTTTTTTTACGATTACAAGGTGCACGCAAACTCACCCTTATGAAGGCATGCACACAAACCCTATCCCGATGAGCATCTTCGAAGACTGAGCCAGCAAAACCCTCAAAATTGACGAAGTCACCACAGGTGCCTCGCGGTCGACAGAGCGTCGCTGTCGGGGACCAATACTAGGATACCCGAAGAGGAGCTAATAACCATCAACATTGATTCATCCGAGTAGTCAAGAGCACGACTACAGCTCCAACCGACCCTAGGTGCGCAAGCTCCGCCTCGCCCGGACTTTGAGGGCGGGCTACGCCTCGCCCGACCTCTGGGGACGGGCTCCGCCTCGCCCGACACCGAGGCCGCGGGCTCCGCCTCGCCCGACCTCTGAGGGCGGGCTCCGCCTCGCCCGACATCGAGGCTGCGGGCTCCGCCTTGCCCGACCTATGAGGACAGGCTCCACCTCGCCCGACCCTTGGGTTTGCGCTCCGCCTCGCCAGACACCGAGGCCGCGGGCTCCATCTCGCCCGACCTCTGAGGGCTGACTCCGCCTCGCCCAGCCTCTGAGGGAGGGCTCCGCCTCGCCCAGCCTCTGAGGGAGGGCTCCGCCTCTCCCGACCCTTGGGTTTACACTCTGCCTCACCCGGCCTCTGGGGAGGGACTCCGGCTCGATCAAGCCTGAGGCCGGGGGATCCGTCTCGCCCGACGGAGACCCATACCGCCGCCAACCACTCCAGGTCCAAGCGAATGGGCCTGGGTCAAAGCTCTGACACTAGGGAGGTGACCGGCATGCCCCGATATAACCCATGGCCGTGATAGGCCATACCTAGGGATTCACATCAGGAACAGCATTGGGTGAACCAGTGCTATTCTGCCTAACCCTCATATGAGCACTGATAGGCGCGTTAGTTCACCACGACGTCCGCCGGGACGGAGTGGAGCGCCACGACCGAGAGACGACGCCTGTGCATGGCGCCAGTGACGGATAGGGCCATGACGTGGAGATATCCCTGTTGACGTCTATAGGGTCGGTGGGACCCGCGTGAAGGAAAAGAAGGACCCGATGATCCTGGATGACTTCTTCTCCTTCTCATTCTCCTCTTTTCCCTCCACTATAATCCGTGCTTTCCCTTGGCCTATAAAAGGGAAAGCAGGGCATCCCATGAAGGGGACTTGAACCCATCGAACCCCGAACAGATCAGAACACACAAGCACACAGTCGGGAAGCGACCGAGCTCTCGGCACCTGTTCGCTCCTCTCACCAGAGACTTAGGACATGTCCCTCTCTCGACCATTTGTAACCCCTACTATGAACTTTTAGTGCTAGTAACACGAGCAGCAGCAACAAACTGGACGTAGGGATATTCTGCCTGAACCAGTATAAAACTTGTGTCCTCTTAGCATACCATCCGAGCTAGACGCGCAATATTAGAAATTTACTAGTCGGTGGCAACTCGAAACACCGATAGTTGGTGCGCCAGGTAGGGGCCTTTTGCACGTCTTGACATCCACACAAGGCCTCAGATGGCTAGTCGCAACATCAACTGGGTCCCGGGCGCGCATGTGCGCTTTGGGACCTGGACTTCATCGTCACGACAGAAGGAGAGTTGGCGCAGGCTCCCGCCGCCATCCAACCTCTCCACTTGTCCAGCCTTGACGCGATCGTCGAGGCGCTTGAGGAGCTGCAGCTGCATGCACTGGAGGCCTGCGCCCCTAGGAGCGGCCAGCTCCATGGCTTCGACTACGGGAGGTTAGAGCGCTAGCTCGGCGTCTTCCTAGGACCCGACTATCTCGGGAGGACCCGCGCCACGTCACCTTCTCATTCGCCAACATCATGGTGCAACTTGCCGGAGGAGAGCCCCTCTCCTCGGAATACCACATCCAGACCATCCCGATAGCGCTCCCGTTCGGTCTCCGCAATGCCGCAGAGACCGTTGGCCACCTTGTGGCGCAATGCGCGCCTTCATTCTCCACGAACGACGATTTCATTGGGATGACCGAATATGTCATGGAGTCTTTCCACGACCTCCTCGTGGAACAAACAGAGTCGCCCTCCACTTCTGACTCTAGTAGGGGGAGCCATCACCCCTCTCAGAAATGTTTTATGGCAGGTACCCTCGAGGGACACGTCGAAAGCATCCACGAGGAGGAGGCTACCCGATGAACGACCTCGACGACGAGGTCAAGGGGGATACAGGGGCTCCACCCCGCTTGCGGATGGAGCAGCTAAAGGCCTGACACTAAGAGCTCGAGGAAGCACAACTCTAGCTTAAGCAGAACGCACGGAGCTCGATCGAGAGATCGAGCGCCACTAATACGGTCGACTCACGCGCGCCATGGGTCGCGATGTGAACCGGAGGATCATCGAGGATGATGAAGCCCTCCCACACTTCGCCCAGGCAAGCTAGAACATTGCTGCTGTGGCGGCCTTGCTCCATGGGCTTTCAGGGCCCACGACGCTCGAGTATTGTCGGGCCCATCATGAGATTCGCACGCTACTTGAGTGTGCGGCGGTGCAGCAAGCCAAAAGCTTATTGTCTCGACGACACGAGCTCGACGCTAGCCAGTGCACGCCCTTAGAGTGACCCAACAAGGATGCATCAGTCCACCAGGCACCGTAAGGCGGTAGGCTACGCTCCATGGTCCCAGTGCATGAGCGTCTCGGCCGCAATCATGACGCGCGCGACACCCTCGATGCCCACAGGCATACCCATGGTGATGCGGGGAGGGAGCTAGCCATGGCTACCACCCTCATCATGCTGGACGCTACGATAGTGGCAAGGACCGAAGCCCGAGCCCTGGCCTGCCAGGACCTCAGGCCTTCGGCTGACACATTCTCAACGCTGCCTCCCCACCACGGTACCAACCACCAACCAACATCCCGAAATACTCTAGGGCAACGAACCTCAGACTATGGCTCAAGGATTATCGGCTTGCTTGCCAAGCTGGTGGAGTGGATAATGACGACTTCATTATCCGCAAACTTCCATTGTTCCTGGCCGATTATGCACGAACATGGTTGGAACACCTTCCGCCCAACATAATCCAAAGTTGGGTGGACCTGAAAGAGATCTTTGTGGGGAACTTCTTGGGCATGTACAAGCGTCCTGGGAACCCATGGAATCTCAAAAACTGATGATAGAAGGCCAAAGAAACCCTCCATGGGTAGATCCGGTGCTTCTCCCGATAGGGCAACGAGCTGCCTAACATCGCCTACCCCGACGTTATAGGAGCTTTCCTATCTGGGATCACCTGTGAGTCCCTGGTTCACAAGCTAGGACATAAGGGCATACAAACCACCAAAGAGCTCCTCGACATCGCCACCAGCCATGCCTCAGGCGAGGAGGCGGTTGGAGCGATCTTCGACCACCTCAAAGGCAATGCAAAGTGGGACGAGGATGCTGGCGAAGGCACCTCCAACTATCCCATCAAAAAGAAGAACAAGCAACGGCGCGAGGGCTCACTCGTGGCCACCGCCGACTGCAAGGGGGGCCAGAAGCCCATGGAGGGTACCCCAGACCACTTTGAGAAGCTACTCAAAGGGCCATGTCCAAACCATTCCTTCCCCATCAAGCATCTATACAAGGCCCGTGGCCTCATGAAGCGGTTCTTGTCCAGAGGCTTCAACTGGGGGGAGCATGGGAAGGACCCCAAGCCAACCGCGGAGGATGCCGAGGGATGGACGGTGGCTTTTCGACACCAGATGGCTTCCTCATGATCTTCGAAGGGTCGGCGGCCTACGACTCCAAGCATCACCAGAATCTCAAGCCCTATGAGGTCTATACGGCCGAACTGGCCACGCCTGTCTTCCTTCGGTGGTCGGAGTTTGCCATAACCTTTGATCGGACCGACCACCCGGAGAGGGTCCCACAACTAGGGAGATATCTGCTCGTGGTTGATCCAATCATCGGCACAAAGCGGCTCACCTTGGTACTGATGGATGGAGGTAGTGGCCCCAACATCATGTACGCCAAAACACTTGACGTCATGGGCATCGACCGATCGCGCGTTTGACCAACCGAAGCGCCTTTCCATGGCATCGTGCCTATAAAGCAGGCCATGCCACTTGGATAGATCGATCTACCTATCACCTTTGGGGATCCATCCAATTATAGAATGGAGACCCTCACCTTCGAGCTGGTCGGGTTCCATGGAACCTACCATGCCATTCTGGGGCGTCCATGCTATGCGAAGTTCATGGCCATCCCTAACTACACCTATCTAAAGCTAATGATGGCAAAACCATGCGGGGTCATCACCATCAGCACCTCCTTCTAGCCTACCTACGGATGCGAGGTCGAGTGCTGTGATCATGCTATGACAATCGTTGCCTCCAAGGAGCTTGTGGCCATTGAGAAGAAGGTCACCAAAGAAGCACCCAACCCCAAGCGGTTGGCCGGGTCTTTCGAGCTAGTGGGGGGCGCTAGGGAGGTCCTCATAGACCCCAGTGGCTCCATGAGCGAAGTAGTACGCATTGGCACCATGCTTTCCTTAGAATAGGAAAGCACGCTCGTCGGCTTCCTCCGTGCCAATAGAGACATCTTTGTGTGGAAACCCTCGGACATGCCAGGCATTTCGAGAGAAGTCACCAAGCATGCTTTGAAGATTAGGCCAGGCTCCAAGCTGGTGAAGCAGCGCCTGCATCGCTTTGACAAGGGGAAACACAGGGCCATCGACGAGGAGATCGCGAAGCTGTTGGCGGCTGGGTTCATCAGGGAAGTATACCACCCAGAGTGGTTAGCCAATCCCATCCTTGTATGAAAGAAGAGCGGGAAATGGAGAATGTGTGTTGACTATATGGGTCTCAACAAAGCATGTCCAAAGGATCTATTTCCTTTGCCACGCATAGACCAAGTAGTCGACTCTACCTCAGGGTGCAAAACCCTTTGCTTCCTTGATGCGTACTCCAGGTACCATCAAATCATGATGAAAGAGTCCGACCAACTCACGACATCTTTCATCACCCCGTTTGGATTGTTCTGCTATGTCACAATGCCATTCGGTCTAAAGAACATAGGGGCTACATACCAGCATTGTATGCTCAAGTGTTTTGGAGACCTCATCGGGCGAACTATTGAGGCCTACGTGGATGACATTGTGGTCAAGTCTAAACAGGCTGACCAGGTCGTAACCCACCTTGAGCAGACCTTCGCAAAACTCCGAGCAAATGGCTTTAAGCTCAACCCTAAGAAGTGCGTTTTTGGGGGTCTCGAGGGGTATGCTGCTTGGTTTCATCATCTTCGAGTGTGGCATCGAAGTCAACCCAGAGAAGATCTCAGCCATCACAAGGATGGGCCCAATTCATAACATGAAGGGGGTACAATGAGTTATAGGGTGCCTCACCGCACTCAGCCACTTTATCTCGTGCCTTGGCGAATGAGGTCTCCCCCTCTACCGACTTCTGAAGAAGGCCGACCATTTTGAATGGATGCCCAAGGCCTAGGAGGCGCTTAACATGGTCAAACAACTCCTGACAAAGGCCCTGATCCTGGTTCCTCCAATCGATGGAGAACCACTTCTGCTCCACATTACAGCCACCATGCAAGTGGTCAGCACTGCCCTGGTGGTGGAGCGAGAAGAAGAGGGACACGCCCTCAAAGTACAGTGCCCCGTGTACTTCATTAGCGAGGTCCTGTCCAATTCTAGGACCCGCTACCCCCAAATCCAGAAGCTCCTGTATGCCATCCTCATCGCTAAGAGGAAGCTACGCCACTACTTCAAGTCACATCTGATGATGGTCGTGACGTCCTTCCCCCTCGGCGAGGTCGTCCAAAATTAGGATGCCACAAGAAGAATCATGAAGTGGGCACTCGAGCTGATGGGACAAGGTATCTCGTATGCCTCCTGGATAGCCATCAAGTCCCAAGTGCTGGCTAATTTCATTGCAGAGTGGACCGAGGTCCAAATGCCACTAGTAGTCATTGACCAGGAGTACTGGACAATGTACGTTAATGGATCGCTGATGAAGAAAGGCGTCGACGCAGGGCTAGTCTTCATTTCACCCCTTAGGGTATGCATGAGGTACATGGTTCACATCCATTTCCCCTCCTCCAACAATGTGGCTGAATATGAGGCACTCATCAATGGCCTACGCATCGCCATTGAATTGGGTATCCGATGCCTCGATGTCCAAGGCGACTCCTAGCTAGCCATCGACCAAGTCATGAAGGAGTTGAGCTACCATGATGCCAAGATGGCTGCATACTGCCGAGAAGTCCACCAGCTAGAGGACAATTTCGATGGCCTCAAGCTCAATCACATCCTGAGGCATCTCAATGAGGCGGCCGACACGCTGGCGAAGGCGGCGTCCGACCAAGAGCCGGTGCCGACAGGCGTCTTTGCCAGTGATCAACACAAACCCTCAGTCCACTATGAGGAGCCAAAACAAGCCAATGACAGGCCGCCTACCCTAAGCTTGAGGGCTAACTAGCCGCCGGCTCCATCCGACCCTAAGGTCACAGAGCTTGACGAGGATCTAGCGATAGAGCCTGACCCTCTGGCCGACTGGAGGACACCTTACCTCGACTACCTTCTCTGCGAGGCGCTATCGACAGACAAGACGGAGGCTCAGCGGCTCTCGTGTCACGCTAAGTCTTTTGTCCTTGTTGAGGGTGAACTCTACAAGCGAAGCCACACTGGGATCCTACAGCGCTACATCCCCATCAAATAAGGGAAGCAGTTGCTGAGTGATATCCATGGTGGGATCTACGGTCATCATGCCATGCCTAGAACCCTAGTTGGAAACGCATTCCGTCAAGGCTTCTCCTGGTCAACCACAGTAGCCAACGCCGAATAGATTGTGCGCATCTGCGAAGGGTGTTAGTACTACGCTTGGCAGACCAACCTATCGGCCCAAGCACTCTAGATGATCCCCATCACGTGGCCGTTCGCGGTCTAGGGGCTCGATCTGGTCGGACCTCTCAAAAGAGCACCCAAGGGCTATACCCACTTGCTTGTCACCATAGACAAGTTTACAAAGTGGATAGAGGCCCAACTGATCTCCACGATCAAGTTTGAGCAAGCCGTGCTGTTCTTCCTTGATATCGTCCATCGCTTTGGAGTACCAAACTCCATTATCATGGACAATGACACGCAGTTCACCAAGAAAAAGTTCCTCCAATTCTACGATGAATATCACATCTGCGTCGATTGGGCCACCATAGCACACCCCTGCACGAACGAGTAGGTCAAGCGCGCAAATGGCATGGTCCTACAGGGCCTCAAGCCTAGGATCTTCAATGGGTTGAATAAGTTTGGATGATGATGGGTCATAGAGCTTCCTATGGTGCTTTAGAGCCTGAAGACGACCCCTAGCTAGGCCACTACTTACACATCATTCTTTATGGTCTACGGTTCTGAGGCTATCCTCTCGATCGACCTTGACTATGGAGCACCAAGGGTTTGGGCATTCGACGAACAAGGAGCCAAGGCATCCCTTGAGGATGCCATGGACCAGCTTGATGAAGCGCGTGATGTTGCCCTCCTCCACTCAGCCAAGTACTAGCAAGCGTTGCACCAATACCACAGCCATCGAGTGTGGGGTTGGGCCTTCAATGTCGGATACCTGGTCCTCTGCCTTGTCTAGAGCAGCAAGGACTGCCACAAGCTCTCTCTATCATGGGAGGGACCGTACGTCATAGCGGAGGTGCTCCGACCGGGCACCTACAAGTTCAGGACAATCGACGGTGGAGTCTTCATCAATGTCTAGAATATCGAGCAGCTATGCCACTTTTACCCTTAATAAATGCACACTTTCTCTTATTAGTTTCGCTATCAAACTCCCCATCCTTTAGTGACACCTGACCCTAGCAATGGTGGGGGGTCGGGCCTCACTCGAGGGCTAATAAGAGCATACCTATCCAGTAGACATTCTCTACGCCTGGCCCTCTCTCATGTTAAGACCTAGAAGCAAGGTTTGCGGAAACGAACGCTGAGTAAAACTAGTTAGACTGCGAGAGACCTTTGCCTCGGCGGTTATGGCGCTTTTGCTCACCAGGGTGACCAGAGTTTTTTCCACACCCTGGGCTTTTAGTGCCTTAGTTAGGAAAAGTGTCGGTGCGCGTCTAAGAGTTTATCCACCTGGCCAACTTTCTCTGTGCCCAACCCCCTATCATGTTAAGACCTAGGAGATAGGGTCGTGGGAACAAGCTCTGAGTATAACTGGTTGGACTGCAAGAAACCTACGCCCCAGTGGCTATAGCGCCTTTGCTCACTAGCGTGATCAGAATTTGCTCACCTGCACCTCGAGCTTTATGACCTTAACAATGAAAAGGGTTGAAATGCACTAACCTTTTTATACAAAAAGGGGAGAAGGGCTAAAAAGCTATTTGGCTATAATAAAATTTAAGAGCTTGTCCATTTATTACAAGTTCACCGCCTGGCTTATCTGCCTAACTAAATTCTTGCATGGGATGTTCTTACCCTCTATCTCCGTAGATAAGTCCTATCCTAGTTGGGCAATACGAGTCGACCGGATGGCTTAGCCACTACCGAGGGATGGGTAGGGAGCAGTAGGATGCCCCACGCAGGTTATGTCGACCTTGTCACAAACGACGAACCTAGATTCCGCTCGAACATATCCGGTAAGAGCTCCCTAAACTCGTCACTCGTGCCATCGAGGTAAGTCCTATACTAGTGGGTCACCCAAGTCAATTGAATGATTCAGGCCGCTGCCGAGAGATGAGTCACCCTTACTTTACACGCATTAATTTCGCTATCGAGCCCCCGACCCCAGCAACGGCAGGGGGTCGGGTCTCACTCGGGGGATGGCAAGAGTGTCTATTCGGTAGACATTCTCGATGCCCGACCCCTTTCTCACACTAAAACCTGAAGGCAAGGTGTGTGGAAATAAACGCTGGATCAAATTAGTCAGACTACAAGAAACCTATGCCCCGACGGCTATGGCATTTTTTTGCTCACCAGCATGATCGGAGTTTGTTGCTCGCACTCCAAGCTTTAGCCTCCGCCTTCCTAGGAAGGATTTGGAGGGGCCCACCTACAGAATCTCCATTCGAGGAGAGGCCTGCAAATCACCCAAAGTTGACCGGACGGCTCTGGTCGTGGCTGAGAGATGGGTAAGGAGCAGTGGGTACACCATGCAGGTTATGCCAACTCCATCATGAACGATGGATCTGGACCCCACACAGACATATCCGGTAAGAGCTCCTCAAACCCGTCACTCGAGCCATCAAGGTAACTTTACCAACCCCCACCTTTCTTTTCTAGTGCATGATCATTCATTCATACATGCTCATGCATGCATTCATGCATTCTTCCATACATTCATCCATACATCCAAGCATTGCATATGCAATTGCTGCATCACAATGCTTCATGTTGTGTCACGAAGCGGTAGTTGTCTCATTCGACATGAGTGGCGACCGACCGAGGTTTGATGGCCGGCCCACGAAGAGCTCGAGACCGCCTAGTGTCATCAAAGCCAGGGGAGAAAAACAAAGATGAGCCCTAGTGGCCTTGCCTGACCCTGCTCAGAAGTAGACAGGGACATCTAGACCTTTCTCGTTCGATCCTAACCTCGAGCCAAGCCCATAGAATCTCCATTGAGGAGAGGCCAATGGGCCACCTGAGTTGCTCTCCGGAGTGACATGGGCATCTGCCTAGAGGCGGGTTAAGGAGCAGTGGAATGCCACATGAGGGCTATGTTGACCCCGTCAGCGAATGATGGACCCAGATTCCACTCGGACATGCCCGTTAGCGAAGTCGACGAGCGTGACACTAGAGCCATCGAGGCAAGTGTCGTTAGCTCAGCACCTTTGGTTATGAAAACCACAGACGGGGTGATGCATGGAACATGGTTGACCCCCACTGAGCCCCACGGGGCTTGAGGGCTTGAGCCGCCTGATCTGAACTCAGGAATCCACTTGACCAGGGTTTGAAGGCTGGACCATGAAGGGCTCAAGGCCACCTTGGGTAAACAGAGCTAGGGGAGAAAATGCCGATGAGCCCCAGCAGCCTTTGCTCGACCCACTCAAAAGCAGATAAGGTCATCTCGACCTTCTTATTCGATCCTAACCTCGAGTCGAGCCCATAGAATATCCATCGAGGAGAGGTCAGCGGGCCACCTGAGTCGCTCTCTAGAGCAACATGGGCATCTATCGGGAGGTGAGTTAAGGAGCAGTGGAATGCCACATGAGGGCTATGCCAACCCCATCATGAACGATGGACCCGGATTCCACTCGAACATGCCTAATAGCGAGCTCACTGAGCGCATCACTCGAGCCATCGAGGCAAGTGACGTTAGCTTAACCCCTCCAATTGTGGAAACCGTGGATGGGGCGATGATCACAAAGACGAGCCAACCCTCGACCGGACTCCAACTATGCATGGTGGCTCGAGGAAAGTTAGACTCATAAGGAGGCCGAACACGCGGTCATAGAATGATGGCTTAGATCCTAGGGAGGGGGTACGCATGAACGATGGCTCAGATCCTAGGGTACGCATGAAAACAAGAGACGCTTTCTCCTACTTGTTTCGCTATCCTCTCCTCGATCTTTAGTGACACCCGACCCCAACAATGGCAAGGGGTTAGGTCTCACTCAGGGGCTAATAAGGGTATACATACACCCTTTCTGAAATAGTCACCACACCCGACACCCTTCCTCATGTTAAACCTAGTAGCAAGGTCTACGGAAATGAACGACTGAGCAAGGCTGGTCGGACTACAAGAAACCTATGCCCCAGTGGCTATGGCACTCTTGCTTACTAGTGTGATCAGAGTTTCCCTCCTATACCTCAAACTCTACGGTCTTAACAAATAGAAGGGTCAAAACACATGAACCCCTTTCACACATAAAAAGGGAGGAAAAACAAATCCTTTCGCACCAAAACAAAAGAACAGACTTAGTCAAATGAAACAAAATAACAAGTTTGTTTAAATGATACACAAGGGTTGGCACTTGTCCACTGATTACAATAATGATCGACCGACCTATTGAACTAACTAACCCCTTCGGGGGAGAACTATGCCTTTGATCCTGTCCGCTAGGTCCTACAAAAGGGGAGCCACTGCCGCTTCCATCTCCTCCAGCTTGTGGTCTTCATAGCTAGGCACAAAGCCATGGCTCATCATCTCTAGATCGATGCTATCCCCATAGTGAGAATGAGCAATCATGAAGGATTGATTGACCCCAGCACGAAGGGCATTCCTCTTGAGCTAGCGCACCTGTGCTGTGATCTCGATGGCATGGGCCATGAGCGAACTGGTCTCCTCCGACCGCACCACCTCAAGGTCATTGTAGACCACTCCGAGGGCGGCGCTTAGGATACCGAGCTCATCGCTCTCTCCCTGAAGATTCCTCCTCGCCTCGACGAGGGCCATGGCTAGCCCTACAGAAGTGCTTTTGGCCTCCAGCTTCTGGGTCATTGCGTTTCCAAGCTTGGCCTAGAGGGAGCTGACCTTCTGTTGCACATCATCGCCCTCTAGGTAGGCCTAGCCATGCTCTTGGAAGGCCTGGTCACACTCCTCATGAGCCACACTATGTTCCGAGCGGAGCCTCTTCATGGTTTGGAGTAGCTCATCCCGCTACTTGCGCAGCCATGTGACTGCCGTGGCATCCAGGCTCACCCTCTTCTCTAGGGCCATAAGCTTCTTCTCGGCCCTAGCTTCAGCTCCCTTTCCTTCTCAACCTTGGCCAGAAGGTCAAGGATCTGCTGGTGGGTCTCGGTGTCCTTCTAGAGTAGCTCATCCCGCTCCTTCCTAACCTTGGTGGCTTCCTTGTTGTCCCTCTGTGACCTCGTCGACAAGGCCTCGAATGCCTTCTCGGCCTCGACAGCATGCCGACAGGCCTCGACCACCCATGACCAAAGACTATCCGCCTCCTCGGTGAGGGGAATCAGCTCAGCCACCCTCTGCTGGGTGACAACAAGCTGAGCGATCACCTCCCCACATAGTCGCGCCTCCTCGACGAGGTGGTCCCCGGTTTCCTTTAGTTCATGGAGGAACCGAGACTTCTCTTGGCTACCAGCGATGAGGGACTAAAGGGAGACGATGGTCAGGATATAAAAATATAGAGAGAAAGAAAAGGGCGAGAGGCAGGATCAAGCAAATACCCGGCCAGAGGGAATGACAACGTCGCGCAAGGCACCCCTGGCATGGTCCAGGGCTTCTAGCATGGACATGATCCCCACGTTGAGGCTCTCCCAATTGATGCTCTCGGCGGTGGCATCGAGGGTGAACAGCGTCGACACCGGATCCTATGGATTTGTCCATCGGAGCAGGGGTTGGCCCCGCGCGGGCGAGTCGCTGCCTACCGACATCAGCGCTAGGGACGACTCCTCGATGGTCCCAAGCACCGCCGATGTCTCTGCCACCACCACGACTCCCAAGGACCCCTCGGCCGCGTCCCCCTCTATCTGGCCCATGCCAGGCACCATCGCTTAGGTCGCCGATGGTGCAGGTCGCACCGGTGCCTCAGGTGCTATTGCCACCTCCACCTGCATTAGGGGTCATGACTGGCTACGTCGCCCATGCCACAGTCAGTGCCACCAGCGTGGTTGGTAGCCCTATCTGCCCCATCCTCAGCAGTGGTATCATGGCCATGGCCGGCTACGCTGTGACCTATGAAGGCGCCCTTTCAGCCCCCGTGTCCTCTCGTCCCACCGAGGGCATGGGCGCCACCATGGGCAGCGTCCGGTCGGCTAATGATGCGGTCACACTGGTGTTGCTGCTGTCTAAAATGGGCATGACACCAGTCGATGGTTGCTGCCTCAATTGGAGGGCGATACTCTTCTTCGTCACCAGCACCAAAGGATTGCGCTTCCTGCTGATGTTGCAAGGGACGAAAAGCATAAGTCACGATGAAATCTGACTAAAACAGGAAAAAAAATAGAGGAACTGATAACTCACCTCAGCACCATCAGGTGGTAGGTAAGTTTGGGGGGTGAACCCCCTGACCTCTGCTCTATCTCATTGGGGCGAGGCCATTTCGAGCCCACCCCCTACTCCTGGGCAGAGGGGCTTGCTCCCCTTGACTCTTGGGGCACGACGGTGGAGCCGCTCGCCTCTACCAACATCTGAGGTGCGGCAGTAGAGCTGCCTACCCCTGTTGACTCCTAAGGGAGGCCGACGGTATGTCCCGCCTCTCCTAGCTCCCTGGATGTATTGTCCCCTCCGTGGAATAGGAAGGGTCCTGACTCCTACAAGGATGAACCAATACCTATCAGTGCATCCTCATTCTCCAGGATGTTCCACTCGACATCGTCGGCAACCTTGTTGTTGTCACCAGGGTCATCATTGTCATCACTATCAGTGTCCTCCCCTTGTTCCCATGCATGTAGCTTCCACTGCCTCTTCCTCTTCTTGTCCTCCTTCACCTTCCTCGGCCACTCACCCTCGGCGTGATTTGTCGCCCTCATGGACAAATCCCTCGGCAACGGCGTCGGGTGTCGGGGACCTAATACTGGGGTACCAAATGAGGTGGAACCAAGGACCATTGAACGTTGATGCTTTCGGTCAGACAAGAATGCTACTACGCTTCTTGCCCGAATGACGGAAGATTGGCTCCGCCTCGTCCGACCCCTGAGGGCTAGCTCCACCTCGTTCAACCCCCGAGGGCTGGCTCTGCCTCGCCCGACCCTCGAGGGCTGGCTCTGCCTCGCCCGGCATCTAGGGGCGGGCTCCGCCTCGCCCGACGACTGAGGACAGGCTCTGTCTCGCCCGATGGCTAAGGGCTATCTCCGCCTCTTCCGATGACTGCACCCTGCACCATCATACTGACAAGCACAGGGTACGACAGGACATTTGAGTCAATCGCCATACCAAGAACCATGCTCTGCACGCCTGTAGGAAGGTACCATCATGATACGATGGGACAGGCGCTTTAAGCCCTTTCCGACCTAACAGTGCTCAAATAGTGTTGTAGGCACCGACTTTTGTCCCACAGTGTTGTAGGCGCCGCCATCATCCCTCGGGCGCGGATACTAACATGGGCATACAACAACCACTACGGTCCAGGAAGAGACTCGTGCCATCTACAGTGATGGATGTACTATCACCGTGCCATCCGCTTTCCATAGGGCCATAGGACAACACCCTTGTCCGACACGCCGCTCGGAGGGGCGAGACGGGACATGGCCACTTGCTGATCTAGTAAGGGCATGGCATCACCATGACACGGGCACCCGGTGAATGTGCCAATCCCTGACACTGCCTGGCCATTTCAGCAAGGCTGGCTCAGCGGAAAAGGAGGGCTCAACACCTTTGGAGGGGCTTCTTGGCCGCTGGTTTTTCTCCTTTCTCCCATCTGTAACCCCTGCTCCCCCCTTGATCTATAAAAGGGAGGGCAGGCCCCCCACTAAGGGTGGGACACTTAACCAAGACAACTCAATGACACACATCACACACAGCTGAGCTGCCACCGGGCTCTTGGCATCCTTCTGACCATTCCATCAGAGACTTGGGACCAGTCCCTCTCTCGACCATTTGTACCCTCTACTACAAACCATTTTTGGTGCTAATAACATGAGCAGAAATAGACTAGACGTAGGGACATTCAGCCTGAACTAGTATAAACCTTGTATCCATTAGCGCACCATCTGGGCCTAACGCGCATCAATTATAAATTTACTAGCCGGTGTTTGTTTGAAACACCGATAGTTGGCGCGCTAGGTAGGGGCCTTTGCGCATTCCAAATCAGGCCTCAAATGGTGAACCACATAATCAGCTGGGTCCTAGGTGCACATGTGTGCTTCGAGAGCCTAGACTTTGTCATCATAGTGGGGGGAGAGTTGGTACGGGCTCACACCGCCGTCCAATCTCTCCCCTCCATTGGCCTCGACCATAAGAGGCTTGGGCGCTAGCTCGGTGTCTCCCTCGGACCCCAACAGTCTAGGGAGGACCAGCATCGCCTCACCCTTTCTAGCAACAACGACATGACGCGGCCTTCCAGAGAGGGGCCCCTCTCTCTGGAACGCTCTGTACGGACCGCAAGCCACCTCATGGCACGACGCGCGATCCTGTTTGCCGTGAGCAATGAGTTCATGGGGATGATCGAAAGCATCATAGGGACCCTCCATGGCATCCTCGTGAAAGGTCTTGGGTCAGATTCTGGCTCTGACTCCAGCGAGGGGAGCCATCACCCCTCCTAGGAGTGCTTCATGGCGGAAACCCCCGAGGGGCGCGTTGAAAGCGTCTCTGGGGAGGAAGCCACCCCAACAGGCGACCCCGATGGCAAGGCCATAGGGGAAGCAGTAGCCCCATCTCACATAAGGATGGAGCAGCTGAGAGCCTAGAAGATGGAGATCGATGAGGCCAGACAAGAGCTTGTGAGGGAATACACTGGAAATCGATCGCGAGATCGAACGCCATGGAAACGGCGGGCGTGCACGCGCCATGGCCCGTAACGTACACCAGAGGATCATCACCAATGATGGAGCCCTTCCTCACTTCACTTGGGCAAGCTAGAACATTATCACCGCAACAGCCTTGCTCCATGGTCTCATAGAGGCCGCGACACTCGAGGATCGCCGGGCCCATCGAGAAATTCGCACGTTGCTCGAACGTGTGGCGGCGCAGCAGGTGGAGAGCTCGTTGTCTCAGCAATGTGAGCTCGACACCAGTCAACATATGCCCTCGATGCACCCCACCAAGGATGCATTGGTACACCAGACACCACCAAGTGGTAGGCAGCACACAGCTATCCTGGTGCAGCAATGTCTCGGCTACAACCACGACGCACGCAACACCATCGACACCCGCAGACATGCCTACAATGACTCATGAGAGGGAGCCAAACACGGCTACCACCCTCGACATGGCAGACACTATGACAGTGGTGAGGACCAAAGCCTGAGCCCCGGCCTGCCAGGCCCTCAGGCCTTTGGTTGGCACATCCTCAACGCTGCTTTCCCACCAAGATACCGACTGCCTACCAATATCCCTAAATACTCTAGGGAGACAAACCCTAGGCTTTGGCTCAAAGACTATCGGCTTGCGTGTCAAGCCAGTGGTGCAAATGATGACAATTTCATCATTCGCAAGCTTCCACTATTCTTGGCCGATTCGGCCCGAGCATGGTTGGAACACCTACCATCCAATGCTGTCTAGAGTTGGGCGGATCTAAGGGAAATCTTTGTGGGGAACTTCTAGGGCACATACAAGCACCATGGGAACCCATGGGACCTCAAGAACTACCACTAGAAAGCTGATGAAACCCTCTACGGGTACATCCGGTGCTTCTCCCGGTAGTGTAATGAGCTCCCGAACATCGCCGACGCTGACGTGATAGGAGCCTTCCTATCTGGGACTACCTGCGAGTCTTTGGTTCATAAGCTGGGATGCAAGGGCCCACGAACCACCAAGGAACTCCTGGACATCACCACCAGCCATGCCTCAAGAGAAGAGGCGGTCGGAGCTATCTTCGACCGTCCCAACGGCAAGGCGAGGCAGGACGAGGGTGCCAGCGAAGGTGCCTCCAATCGTTCGGCCAAAAGAATGAATAAGAAGCAATGGCGCGACGACTCGCTCGTGGCTGCTGCCGACCACAAGGGTGGCCAAAAGCCCATAGAGGACACTCCAAACCACTTTGAAAAAATGCTCGAGGGGCCATGCCCAAACCATGCTTTCCCGACCAAGCATCTATACAAGGATTGTGGCCTCGTGCGCAAATTCTTGTCCGGAAGCTCCAACAAAGGGGAGCAGGGGAAGGATCTGTCCCCCACTACAGATGATGCCGAGGAGAAATGATGAGGACATCACCACACTGGACACACCGACGCCATGGTCTTCCCCAAGTTGCAATTCATTTCCAACTCAGCTGCCACGTCGTCCTCGGATTCAGCAGACACATCGTCACTGTTTCGGTCATAACTTCCTCATACGACATCGAAACAGGCCGTTCTTGGATGCGTTGGAAAGGGGACGACGATGCCGTCGTTTTGGATCTGGTCCCAGCTCCAGAAGGTCCGTGGATCATTCTGTGTGACCATGACAAGGTGCTGCATCACCTATTTGGGCCAACTTGGCCATGTATCGTGTCGGGCCTTAAGCCCAAGTTGTGGGCGCCCAACCCCTGGCCGTCCCCAACTCTAGGTCGAGTCTTAGACTATAAACACAGCCGCCGCCGCCGCTACACAATTGGGTTTTGTTTAGAGTTTAGTTTTCCATCGAGAAACTGAATCGTTCATTGTAACTGTGGTGACAAATCCTTTTACAGTGATCCAGGGCCCCCGTTCTTGATCTCCTCCACTGTGTCGATTAGTCCTTTGGAACCGAGTTCTTGAACCCTCTATTCATATTCGCGTCATTCATATTTGCAATTTCAGATTGCGTGTTTTACTTTCTTGCTTGTGCTCTTCGATTCGCTTGCAGGAAAAGCCTTCTTGGCGAGGTCAATCAAGTTGTGCTTGGTTGATAACCAACGGAGCAGTGGTGTAACGGTTGCAGGGTTCGAATCGTGTCTGATTTGAAGCCGGATCGCCAACGTCGAGATCTCCACAAATCGAACTTACCGGCTACCTCTCGGAAGATCGGGCCTGTACTCATCAAGAAAGACGATGCCTTCCCGATGCTGAACAGTGCCCTTATGATCTTCAGAGGATCAACGGCCTATGACTCCAAACGACGCCAGAAGGTTGCGCGCCGCGAGGTCTATACGACCAGACCAGCCATGCCTGCCTTCCTCCGGTGGTCAGAATCCACCATAACCTTCGACTAGACCGACTATCTAGATGCCATCCCACACCTGGGAAGGTACCTGCTTGTTGTCGACCCGATCATCGGCCCAAAATGACCCACAAAAGTACTGATGGACGGAAGCAGCGGCCTCAACATCATGTATGCCAAGACGCTCGATGAGATGGGCATCGCCCGGATGAACCTCCACCCCATCCGAGTGCCTTTCCATGGAGTTGTGCCTAGCAAACATGCCATGCCACTAGGACCGATTGATCTGCCTATCACTTTCAGGGATCAGCCCAAGTATAGGACTGAGACCCTCACCTTCGACATGGTGGGGTTCCCTAGAACCTTCCATGCCATCCAGGTACATCCATGTTACGTGAAGTTCATGGCCATCTCCAACTATACATACCTTAAGCTGAAGATGCTAGGTCCCCGCGGGGTCATCACCGTCGGCACCTCCTTCCAGCGTGCTTAAGAGTGTGAAGTCGAATGCCGCGGCCACGCCGCAGCAGTCGTCGCCTCCGGAGAGCTCGCCACCCTCAGGGAAGAGGTCACCAAAGAAGCGCCCGACATGAAGAAATTGACCGGGTCGTTCGAATCGGCAGAGGGCTCCAAGGAGGTCCTCATAGACCCTAGCAGCTCCAAGGATAAAAAGGTATGCATTGGTATTGCGCTCTCCTCTGAATAGGAAAGCGCGTTCATTGACTTCCTCCATGACAACAAAGACATCTTTGTGTAGAAACCCTCAGATATGCCAGGCATCCCGAGGGAGGTCACCGAGCATACCTTGAAAATCCACCCAGGCTCCAAGCCAGTGAAGCAAAACCTATGCCGCTTTGACGAGGAAAAGTGCAGGGCCATCGGTGAAGAGATAGCAAAACTATTGGCCGTAGGATTCATCAGGGAAGTACACCACCCATAGTGGCTAGCAAATCCCGTTCTTGTACAAAAGAAGAGCAGGAAATGGAGGATGTGTGTCGACTACATGGGTCTCAACAAGGCATGCCCAAAGGACCCATTTCCTTTGCCACACATAGACCAAATAGTCGATTTTACCTCAGGGTGCGAAACCCTCTACTTCCTTGACGCGTACTCCGACTACCACCAAATCACGATGAGAGAGTCCGACCAGCTCGTGACGTCTTTTATCACCCCCTTCAGATCGTTCTACTACATCTCAATGCCATTTGGTCTGAAGAACGCTGGGGCAACTTACCAGCGCTATATGCTCAACTGCTTCGGGGACCTCATCGGGTGGACCATTGAGGCCTACATCGACAACATCATAGTTAAGTCCAAATGGGCTGACCACCTTGTCGCCGATCTTGAAAAAACCTTTGCTAAACTCCGGGCAAAATCGCATGAAACTCAATCTCGAGAAATGTGTTTTCAGGGTCCCAAGGGGCATGCTGCTCGGCTTCATCATCTCCGAGCGCGGCATCGAGGCCAACCTAGAGAAAATCTCAGCCATCACAAGGATGGGCCTGATCTAGAACATAAAGGGGGTTCAGCAGATCGCAGGGTGCCATGCCGCCCTCAGCCGATTCATCTCGTGCCTCGGCAAATGAGGACTCTCCCTTTATCAACTCCTAAAGAAAGCCGACTACTTCGAGTGGACAGCCGAGGCCCAAGAGGTGCTTGACATGGTCATGCTACTTCTAACAAAACCCTCGGTCCTAGTTCCTCCAAGCAATGGAGAATCCCTCCTGCTATACATAGCGGCCACCACACAAGTGGTCAGCGCTGCCCTGGTAGTAGAGCGAGAAGAAGAGGGGCACTCCTTCAAGGTGCAGCGCCCTATGTATTTCATCAGCGTGGTACTGTCCGACTCTAAAACCCGCTACTTCCAAATCCAGAAACTCCTATACACCATACTTATCACCAAGAGGAAGTTACACCACTACTTCGAGTCACACCCTGTGATAGTTGTGACATCATTCCCCTCAGCAAGGTCATCCATAGCCAGGATGCCATGTGAAGAACTGCAAAATGGGCACTCAAGCTGATGGATCAGGGCATCGCGTATGCACCCCGAATAACGATCAAGTCCCAGGTGTTGGCTAACTTCATCACGGAATGGACCGAGGTCCAAATGCCACCGGCGGTCGTCGATCAAGAGTACTAGATGATGTACTTCGATGGGTCGCTGATGAAAGAGGGCGCTAACATGGGGCTAGTCTTCGTATCACTCCTTGGGGTCTGCATGAGGTACATGGTTCGGCTCCATTTCCCCTCGTCAAATAATGTCGCTGAATACGAAGCGCTCATCAATGGTCTAAGAGTCGCCATTGAGTTGGGCATCCGATGCCTCGACATCAGGGGCGACTCCCAGCTGGTCGTCAACCAAGTCATGAAGGAGTTGGGCTACCATGATGCCAAGATGGTGGCGTATTGCCAAGAAGTCCGATGGCTAGAGGACAGATTCGATGGCCTCGAACTCAATCACATCCCAAGGCGCCTCAACGAAGCGTCCGACGCGCTTGTGAAAGTAGCATTTGGCTGAGAGCCAGTGCTAATGGGTGTCTTTGCTAGTGACCAACACAAGCCCTCGGTGCGCTACGAGGGGTCAGAATGGGCCGACGATGGCCCATCTGATCCGGCCCCGAGGGCCGACCCGCCAACTGCTCCATCTGACCTCGAGGTCATAGAGCTTGAAGAGGATCTAGCAGTAGAGCCTGACCCTCCAAATGACTAGAGAACACTTTACCTCTACTACCTCCTCTGTGACACACTACCGACAAACAAGACGGAAGCTTGACGGCTCACACGACGCGCCAAGTCCTTTATTCTTGTAGAGGGCGAACTCTACAAACGGAGCCACATTGGAATCCTACAGCTCTGTATCCCTAGTGAATAGGGAAGACTTATGCTGAGCGACATCCATGGTGGGGTCTGCAGTCACCATGCTGCACCGAGGACCTTGGTTGGAAACGCATTCCGATAGGGCTTCTACTGGCCCACTACAGTAGCCGACGCTGAGCAAATCATACGCACCTGCGAAGGGTGTCAGTACTACGCTTAACAAACTCACCTCCTAGCCCAGGCACTCCAAATGATCCCCATCATGTGGCCCTTCGTGGTCTAGGGGCTCGACCTGGTTGGGCCACTCAAAAAGGCGCTCGGGGGCTTCACCCACCTACTTGTCACCATAGACAAGTTTACGAAATGGATCGAAGCTCGATCGATCTCCACGATTAAATCCGAGCAGGCTGTGTTGTTCTTCCTCGACATCATCCATCATTTTGGAGTACCAAACTCCATCATCACAAACAATGGCACATAGTTCACCGGTAGGAAATTCATTCGATTCTGCGATGAATAACACATCCGGATCGATTGGGCGGCCATCACGCACGAGCGCGCAAACAGCATGCTCCTACAGGGCCTCAAGCCTAGGATCTTCAACCGGCTAAACAAGTTCGGCGTGCGCTGGGTCACCGAGCTCCCGGTGGTGCTCTGGAGCCTAAGGACTACTCCCAGCCAGGCCACCGGATACACACCTTTCTTCATGATCTACGGTTCCTAGGCCATTCTCCCAATGGACCTCAACTATGGAGTGCCAAGAATTAGAGCATATGGTGAATAGGGAGTCGAGGCATCCCACCAAGATGCCATGGACCAACTAGACGAAGCCTGTGACATCGCCCTCCTCCATTCAGCCAAGTACCAGTAGGCGCTACGGCGGTACCATGACCGACGGGTGCAGGACCGAGCCTTCAACGTTGGGGACCTTGTTCTCCGCCTCATATAGAGCAACAAGGACCACCACAAGCTCTCCCCACCCTAGGAAGGGCCATACGTCGTCGCAGAAGTACTCCATCCAGGTGCCTACAAGTTAAAAACCATCGACGGCAAGGTCTTCACCAACGCCTAGAACATCGAACAACTATGTCATTTTTACCCTCAGATAAACACATACTTTTCCTTATCAGTTTTTGTCTTTACAAATCCCCGACTGTCGATAGAATATGCTCGGGAGTCCACCGAGAGGTATCCCGCGATGGTAGATTTGTCGGTAGGGGTGCGCGTAATCAGGAACCGGATGGTGACACAAGGCACAGAGACAGTGATTTAGACAAGTTCGGGCTGTCTAATCGACGTAATACCCTACGTCCTATGTCTTTGGTGTATTATATTGATCTGTATGTAGATCCGATCTGATAGATCCTAATGTATCCTGTCCGCTAGGGGACCCCTACCTCTCCTTATATAATCTGGAGGGACAGGGTTACAAGTAAAGTAGCCTATTTGGTACTATACAATGTCTTGCGGTGCACGTCGAGCAGCACCGTACACGCCTTGATCTTGTGGGCCGGGCCACCTCTGGGGCGCAACCCATGTCTTGGGGGCCATACCCCCATAGCTAGTCCCCGAGCCTGACAGTAGGTGACGTAGTCACGTGGTGCCAGGGTCAGAAAGTAGAAGATTAGCCAAGCAGGCAGCTAGTCCCAGGGCATAGCCTCAAGATGAGAACAAGCACATTCACTGCAAGGTAAAGTGTGCCCACTTAGTCCCCGAGCCTGCTAGAAGATGAAGAATGAATCTTGTAGCAGGGTCAAAGGAAAAGAAGTCTGAAAGCTTGCCAACGTCGTCTGACATGCGCGTATCAAGACCCCAAAAGTGCTGCCCAAGATCAGCACCCTAATTCGAATAGTATGGAGTAGCTTGATAGCACACTGACAAGACGTAGCAAGATCCGAGCAGCAAGGGAGTCCCCAACGTCGCTGGCGATGACCGAGCACCGAGGAGCGAGGAGTCCTCAGTGTCGCTGGCGATGACCGAGCACCGAGGAGTCCCCGGCATAGGCGGTGATGTCCGAGCACCGAGGAGTCCTCAGTGTAGGCGGCGAGGTCCGAGCACCGACGTAGCTGATGATGTCCATGCGGTGAAGTGTGCTCACTTGCGATGTCCGAGCTCCGAGGAGTCCCTGGCATAGGCGGCGATGTCCGAGCACCAAGGAACGAGATGTCCCCGGCATCATTGGTGATGACAGAGCACCGAGAAGCGAGGAGTCCTCGGCGTCGCTGGCAATGACCGAGCATCGAGGAGTTCCCGGCGTAGGCGGCGATGTTCGAGCACCGAGGAGTCCCCGGTGTCAGCGGCGATGTCCGAGCACCGAGGAGTCCTCGGCGTAGGCAGCGTGGTCTAAGCACCGACGTAGCTAACGACGCCGTGCGGTGAAGTGTGCCCACTTAGTCCTCGAGCATGAAGTATCCGTGCGCCAAGGAGTAACCGGCGTAGCTGGCGATCAGTCCAATCAACTAGTCGGCAATGGAGTCCATGAACTAGGCGGTCTGACCAGTTGATCGGTGAAGAAGTCCAAGCACCAGGTGGTCCGATCACCTGGACGATGATCCTGCAATACAAACATGTAGAACAGGTAGTACATGATGCACAAATAAATAAACTCTGGAGAAAAATCAGCAATGGTGATGAAACAACGTATGTAGTTCGGCGATCAGTTGGCGTGAAAATATTTTTATGTTTAATATAAACCGCCCGAACAGTTAGTGTGTAGCTGAGTCTCCAGCCCTAGCTAGCCCATAGTCCATAACGTCGAGCGCAGAGCCCATGCACATGTAGGAGGAACAGGCGTGACCAAGGAGCCACTGTCGACCACCCATAACGCAGAGCGTGGAGCCCGTAGCATGTGTAGGGAGGAGCTAGAGATAGGGCCGTCTCTAGAGGCGTCCGAGCATCAATGCGACTGTTTGGGGGTTCAAAAAATCGTTTGGAGAGCAAACATGTAGAAAACAGCTCGGAGAAATATTATGACTTGTAGTGCTCGGAGAAAACAGCTCGGGACAGGGTTACAAGTAAAGTAGCCTATTTGGTACTATACAATGTCTTGTAGTACACATCGAGCAGCGCCATGCACGCCTTGATCTTGTGGGTCGGGCCACCTCTAGGGGCGCAACCCATGTCTTGGGGGCCATACCCCCACACCGACCTTTAGTGACCTCCAACCCCTGCAAATTGTGAGGGGTCAGACCTCACTCGGGGGCTGATACAAATAATGCAAGTACGTTTATCTTGCAAACACTCCCTGTATTATCTTTGCAAACATTCTCTAAGTTTTCCGTTCTTCTCATAACAAGTCCTAAGGACTAAAATTCCAGGAACAAATTCTGACTACAACTGGTAGGACTACGGGAGACCCACGCCCCAGCAGCTATGACCTCTTTTGCTCACTAGCGTAATCAGAGTTAATTCACCCGCTCTCTAGTTTTTGGCAACTTGAACCATGGGAAGGGTCGGAGGGCACCGAAACCACTTCTACAAAAAGAGGAAACTGAAAAGCGGTTTGCCTTAACAAAAGATAAAAATTTGCTCAGTTTTGCACAAATTCACCACTTACAAAGTGATTTCATCACGAAAAGGACTAATGCACTCTTAAAAAATCAAAGGACTGTTCACTCGGGGGCTCCCCCACAAACTTATTCAATTACAGTCTCTACCTAGCTTTACTACGACTACGGCCACCGCGCCACGCTCTCCATCGGAAACGTCCAAACATGTACATGGGCTAGTTCGTCTACTGCGGCCTCCGCACCACGCTCTCCATCGGTGACGTCCCAACGCTCCACAGGATCCTCAAAGGCGCCATCATCCGCAACATCGAGCACCATGCCAGCGACTGTGGTGCCCCTCCACCGGGGCATCCAGGGACTACGCCATCATCATCAGCCATAACCCTGACAATGGCCCCTCCACTGGGGCATCCAGGGACTACGCCATCGTCATCAGCCACAACCCTAACAATGGTGTCTGAACAGGGGGCGCCTGCCGCTGAAGGAAGGCTGCAACGAACGACGGCGAGGCCAACAATGCTCGGCACCATCCAGTGCCCCTCCTCCTTCGACGGCAGCGACCCCTTCTCAGCAAAGGTGACCCGCACCATCTCATCTACATTGGATGACCTCCAGCTCAGCATCATGCTCTGGATTCATGAGCAGATCAGTGAGTTTCTCTCTCCCTGGCATTACCCTCCCTCACTCAGGAACCGTCGCAATGCACGGACGCATTCGGTGGAAAGGGAGAAGAAGAAGAGGTAGCGACTCAGAGGTAGGCTAAGAAGTGGGACAAGAACTCCCCTCACCCTCCCTATATAAGGAAGAGGTGCAGCGGCTAAGGAAAGGTGAAAGGTGGGGACGAAAAACTCTCCGCCTTCCCCTATTCAATGCAGGTGGGAAATCAATGCTGACAGAAACCCGAGGGGACACACCTAGACCGATGGGACACACCCTAGTCAATGAGACGCTGCCTAGTCAAGCAGAACGTTGACCAGGCATGGCCCACCACCACACACTAGGCGCAAAAACCGGCGCGCGCCCGTACACAGGCGACTCTCTGCTTCCCCAAGCAAAACCATGGAACGACCCGACAACCGAACCCCTATCCGGGGGAGCCCAACGGGCCTCTTAGGTCGAGCGGACGGCCCAGGAAGAACGACGAACAAACAAACCACTAAGAGATAAGCACCTCTTGCCTCCTTACTTTGCGTGTTCATTTCATTACCAAGTTTCCGACCCCAGCAACGGCAGGGGCATGAACATCCCTCGGGGGCAGCCGAGAGTGTCTACCTATTTAGACATCCTCTTCACCCAACCCCTCCTTATGTTTAAAAAAGCCAGAAGCACGGTGTGTGGGTATAAAACGTTGAATAACAACTGGATGAACCACCAGACCCTATGCCTCGATGGCTACGGAGTTTTTTTGTTTACCAGCATAATCGCATTCACAGTTCCCCACATCACAAGCCTAAGCTCCTGCCTCCCTGAGAGGAGTTTGGAGGGGTCTGCCTGTAGAGCCCCCTTCAGGGGGAAGCGGCCAGATCGCTTAAAAATCAATCATGTGGCTTGGATCGCCGCTGAGAGACAAAAACAAAAAATAGGGATGCTTATGCAGGTTACGCCGACCTCGTCGCAAATGTCGGACCCAAACCTTGCATAGACATATCTGGTAAGAGCTTCCCATGGCTCATACCACCAAGGTAACGTTACCGACCCCCGCTTTCATTTCAGTTAAGTTATACGCTAAATCCATACATCCAAATGTTGCATATACAAATCCTTGCATCTCAACGCTTCGTGTCGCGTCACATAGTGGTAGCCGCCTCATTCAATGTGAGCGGCGCTTGATTGAGGTTCAAAGGCTAGCCCACGAAGGGCTCGAGGCTGCCTCACATCAAACAGAGCCTGGGGAGAAAAATCAAAATGAGCCCTAGTGGCCTTGCCCGACCCCGCTCAGAAGTAGACAGGGACATCTCGACCTTTCTTGTTCGATTCTAACCTCGAGCCTAACCCATAGAATCTCCGTCAAGGAGAGGCCAATGGGCCACCCATGCCTACCGAACGGCTCAGGCATCTACCAGGAGGCGGGTTAAGAAGTAGGGGAATGCCACACACGGGCCCTGCCGACCCCGTCAGCGAATGATGGACCTAGATTCCACATGAACATACCCGTTAGCGAGCTCATTGAGCGCAACACTCGATCCATCGAGGCAAGTGTTGTCAACTCAGCCCCTTCGGTTGTGGAAACCGAGGACGGGGTAACGAGCGAAAACACGGTCGACCCCTAGCAGACCCTAAAGGGTTCAGGGGCTTGAGTCGCTTGATCCAAGATCGAGAGACCGAGGTTTGAATGCTAACCAACGAAGGGTCTAGGGCTGCCACGCGTCGAATAAGAGCCAGGGGAGAAAACATAGATGAGCCTCAATGGCCTTTGCCCAACCCGCATTAAGGCGAATAGGGTCATCTCAACCTTCTTGTTCAATCCAGCCTCTAGCCGAGCCCATAGAAACCCCATTGAGGGGGAATCTATTGGAAGGCGGGCCAAGGAGAAACAGAACGCCACCCGAGGGCTTTGCCGACCCTGTCGCAAAGCAAATGGGATCGGATTCCATCTGAACATCCCTATTAGCGAGCACATAAAGCATGTCACTCGAGCCATTGAGGCAAGTGACGTCACCTTAACCCCTCTGGTTGCAAAAAACCGCTGATGGGGCGACAACGAGCCAGCCTTTGACTGAATCCCCACCATGCGTGGGGGCTCGGGGAAGGCCGGACCAGCGATAAGACCGAACGCACGGTCACACAGCGATCACCAAAGTCCTAGGTAAGGGGTATGAGCAAATATAAATGTAAGTTCGCTTCCCTCGCTCTGGTCTCTAGTAACATCCGACCCTAGCAACCGCAAGGGGTCAGATCTCACTCGGGGGCTGATAAAGGTACGGGTACCTCCTTTTTTCGAAAAAATCATTACATCAGACCTCCTCCTCGCATCAAGACTAGCAGCAAGGTTTGGGGGAGCAGATTGGTAAGACCGCTAAAAGCCCATGCCTAGACAGCTACGGTAATTTTGGTCACCAGCACAATCAAAATTTCCCCTAAACACCTCAGGCCTTACGGTCTAAACGAGCAGAAGAGTCGAATCACATAAACTTCTTTTTGTCACAAAAAGGGAAGAAGATAAGACCGAACAAACAAAACGAAAATTATGAAATGAAATCCACGAAACCATTTCTAGGACACAAAAGTACCGACACTTGTTCATATATTATAGATAAGTGTTTATCAAACTTATTCAACTAACTACTTCCGCGAAGGGAGAACCACTTCTTTTAGCCTGTTCGCCAGGTTCCGTACAAGGGGAGCCACCACCTTCTCAATCTCGTCTAGTTTGGGGTCTTCATAGATAGGCGCGAAGCCGTGGCTCATTACCTCCAAGTTGATCTCCCGATCATAGTGAGAACGGGCAATGGCGAAGGCTTGGGTGATCCTAGCGTGAAAGGTGGCCTCCTCAAGTTGGCCCACCCACGCCGTAATACCCGTGGTATGAGCCGCAAGTGAGCTGGTTCCCTCTAGCTACGCCACCCTCAGGGTGTCGATGACCACCTCGACAGCGGCTTGCAGAAGGTCATGCTCATCACTCTCAATCTGAAGGATCCCTCGCACTTTAGCAAGCTCCTTGCCCAGCCTAGCAGAAGTGCTCTAGGCGTCCAACCTTCTGTTCACTATGGCTAAAAGATCCACCCGGAGAGAGTTGACCACCTGACACGCTTCGTCACACTCTCAAAAGGCCCGGTCGCGCTCCTTGCGGGCCGTGCCGCGCTCCGAGCGAAGTTTTTCCTCGATCCGTCGTAGCTCGTCCCGCTCTTCGCGCAACCGAGTGATCACCTCGGCGTCCCGGTTCCCTCTCTACTGCAACACCATGGACCTCTCCTTAGCCTTCAGCATGAGGTCCCGCTCCATCTCCAGCTCCACCAGGAGCTCGATGGCCTGCTCACTAGCTGTGGCATCTTTCTGTAGCAGCTCATCCTGCTCCTTTTGGAGCCTGGCAGTCGCCTCCTCGTCCAGCTTCACCCTCGCCGACAAGTCCTCGAACATCCCATGGAACTCCTCCATGTCCCGACGCGCCTCGGCCTCCCACTGCTGGGCGGTAGCAAGTTGCGCACCCACGTCTCCTCGCAGCCGGGCCTCCTCGATAAGGCGGTCCCACTCTGCCTTTTGCTCACAGAGGAACCATGATTTGCTCTAGCTATGAGCAACGATACACTAAAAAGAAGACCGGTATCAAAAGTATGAAAACACAAAAATATGTGAAGAGAGAAGAAAACAAGGGAGAAGATTAAGCAGGTACCTGGCTAGTAGGAACAAGGATCTCGCATAGGGCACCACTTGTAACACCCCGGGTGTTTAAAATACTAAAACTGCCATATCATATATGCATTGCAAGGCAATTGGTCATATTAAAAACTTTGAGATGCATGCACTAAAACAAGTTTATATTCATGTGGTATGTGTTGAATTGTATTGTTTGACTCAAGTTCAAAGTTTGTTTGGATTTTGAATTTTTCGAGAAAACCCTGATTTTCAGCATTTAAATCCTACCCTGAAAATCCATTTCAAAATCTAAGCATATTTTGGGGTTGAGCCAAAAAGCAAAAGTGTAGAGCTTGACAAGTTATACAAAGTTTGTTTTTGGAGTTTTTCAAGTTGTTCAGAAAAATTTTGAGTAATTCAAAAAGGCGTAATTCGTTAAATTTCCCTATTCAAATTCAAAAGTTCATTTCAAAATCTAGACCGAATTAGGAGATGGTTATAGAAGCAAAGTTGTAGAACTTTTGATTTTGAACGACTTTTGTTTTTGGAGATTTTTGAGTTGTGATGAAAATTTGGGAGTAATTTGAGTTTCTAATGGGATGGCAATTCTGTAATTAAGTGGAACAGTGCCTGCCGCTCAAACTACACCGCCGGTGACCTTCTTCGGCGTTCCAGGCGCGTCGTTGCCGTCCTTGGTGTCGCGCTGGCATAGAAACGGCTGCGTCGTGGCTTCCTTGAGCTTCTGAGTCGCGTTATAAGAACCGAGACGCCGTCGTCGTCGTTTTTCTTCCTCCTCTGTTTTTCCCGTCGCCACCACCGCAGCTCCGTCGAGCTCTCGCTATCGACCTAGCACCGTTGCCATCTCGGCAAAGCCTATCCCAGCTTCGCCTATTCCTTGTGCACCTAGCCAACCAACCTTGGTTGCCTATATTTGCCGAGAACTTGCTGTGCGCGCTCTTCTTTCTCGCGGCCGGCAACATCTCCATCGTGGCTGCTCCGTCGTGGCCAGCACTCTACGGTGAGCTTCTGACCTCGGGAAGCATTGTTTCAGCTTCTCCATGGTGCCGTGGTGCTTTGTGCCTAGTTGATTGACCATTTTGTCCACCACAGTCACCGGAACATCGCCGTCGTCGTTGCGTGCTCTGCCGTGGTTGCTGTGAACGTCGACCAGCGCCTCCGTTGATCATCCAGCTCGGCTCTTGGCTCCAACTCGTTCGGGGTGAGCTGCTGGTGCTTCCTGAGCCATCCGTTTAAGCTTTACAGGTCTTACATCACTAGCATAGTGCAGCAGCGTCATCGTGGATGCCATGGTCGGCGTAGTGCTCGGTTCAGTCCATAATTGGTCGCGTTAGTGCTATAAATCGATGCGCCGTGACGTAGTGATCTTGTTAGTACCCTCGCCATCGCTGTTGGTCTCACTGGCGGCGAGAATTCGCCGATCAGCACACGTGCCGCCGTGGTCAACATCGGAGGTTAGGGATGACAGGTGGGGTCGGGTTGTCAGTGACTCAGCGTTCAAATGGATTTTTCTATTTTCAGATTTGAATGAATAGTGTCTATTTTTGTTATTTTTGTGTAGATTTATTTAGAGCTCCAAAAATTATGAAAATTTTTGTGTGACTTCTCTGTGAAGTATAGTATTTAAAAAAAATATGAAATAATGTTTTTCAGTAATTTTTGAATGTGATAAAAATTGCTCAATTTATAAATAAATGGATTTCCATGATTTTTCTAGGCTTATTTAATTGTCCAAAAATTATGAAATTTGTTTTGCCACTTACTTATCATGTAATGAACATGTACTAAAATTTTGAGTTCAATTAGAATAAGTTGATTTATTTCATAATTTTGAATTAAATAATTAATTCATAAAAGCAAATAGTAACCTTTAATGATTTAGGTTTTGTTTGAAATTTTGGATTGAGTGATGACCTTGGGTCATTAGTTGATAATGATCCTTGGCAATTGATGTATGTGTTATAAAAAAAATTTAGTCTGTTTGACTTGCAACTGTACCGCGAAGGAAAGTTGTATTCAAAGTATTAATTTTGCATCCATCATCGAGCATCATGTTTCGTATTCCGCATGATGTTAAACATGGCATTGTTATTATGTGTAGTGAATGAAGGTGAAAACGTGGTAGTTAATCAAGTTGTTGAGAAGGTTAATCCATCTGTTGAGGTAGGATCGAATACTTGTGAAACGTCGCAGGAGCTGGATTTTTCCGTCAACGAAGGCAAGCCCCGGATGCATACAACCCTACCTTGTGTTTTACAAATTAATTTCGCTTTTGATTTCCGTTACTACATTAAGTGATTAGGAGTTAAGTAAGAGCCTAATTGGTGCATTACCAACCTTGTTATTCCATATTTACCATATTACCAGTTTTAAATTCGTATATGCCTAGTTTTGCTTAGCTATGCGTAGAACGATGAAGTCAGGTGATTAACTGTCACATGTAAGTTTCAAATGGAACCTTGGTTACTTATGTTATCATGTGATATGGGAATATGGAGTAATAATTCTAGACCGGGTGGACTCGGTGTGTGTGAGCCACAAGACATGGAGGTCTTGTGAGCGGGTTCTTTCCACCTGTGTCGATTAAGGCACGTCCGTTGTTGAATTGCATGAGGTGAGAATTTGTAGTACTAACCACATACTCCGGTAAGCCTAAACTTGGTGATTCTATTACGAGAATGGCTACTCATGCACTGGGAGTGGAGAGATGGCGGGAATAGCGTGTACCCACGTGGCAATGGGCTAGATTGGTGGAGTACTGTATTCTCAGGTGGCGCGGACCCGTTCTTGCTTTAGAGGAACCAAGAGTAGGTTGATATATGTAGGTTGGGGACCTACATATGTCGTGTGGTCTAGAATTCCCAGCTGGGTTTAATCGGTTCAAATCGTCGTTGCTCCTTGGTTATGGAGACTCAACTCACTGTTTATCATCGTAGTATTAATAACTAGAACTCGAATAAGGCTTGTGAAGGTGTTGGATATAAAGTTTCATGATCCCAACACGGATCGTGTCAGCTTTGTATATAATTCTTATGAAGTTTTCTATATAAAGAATTTTGTTAAAAGAGCTTTTACGCAAAAGAACTTTGATTATTGTTAAAGCTATACCTTGAATCCCTGAGCCTGCATTTCTAAGTTTATCAGTTAATATTTCGGTTAAGTCTTGTTGAGTACTTTTGTACTCAGGGTTTGTTGACCCTTGTTGCAGGTGAGCCTCATGAGCAGATCTGTTTTGGATCGTGCTGCATGACTATTGTTCATTTTGACGATGAGAAGTAAATGTGTGATCCTTGGGCAGGATGTTTATTTTGTGTGTTATGGATATGTTTAATATACCACTCCACTACTACTATGGTTTGTAATAATTATCGAACTTAGTTTGTAAGGTTTGAAACAACTGGTTTGTAAACTAAGTTATCGTAAGACTTCCGCTGTTTTTACTCTGATATTGATATTTGAATAAATGTTGTAATACTGCAATGACCCTATAATGTGATCCTGCTCGAAAATTGTGGATGATTCAGGGTTCCCCGAGGACACCCGACAGACTTCTTAAGTTACCAGGAACATATGCATAGTTGTCAAAGGTCTATGGACAGTGACAAATGCATGTGGGTCCTATAATTTAGGAGGTTCTGCCACACCACTGGCCTGGCTCAAGGCATCCATCACATCCAAGAACCCGATGTCAAGATTCTCCCACTCCATGCTCTCAAAAGCATCATCGAGCAAGAAAATAACCGATGTTGGGTCATGAGTGGCCGTCCACTAGAGCGGCGGCTCGCCTCGCATGGGGAGCGGCTGCCCCCCAACAACAGGGCCAGGGACGACCTTCTGCAGGTCCTCTCCACCACTGCCACAATGCTTGGAGACCCTTCAGCCATGTCCTCCTCCATCCGGCCTGCCTCGGGCGACGTGGCCTGGGCCACCGGTGGCGCAGATTGCGCCACCCCCTCGGATGCCACCATGGCAGCATCCGACCTCGTCGTGCTTGTCGCGGTCGCGGCCACCTCTATCTGGGCCTCCGGTGGCATGGACTGCGCTGCTCCCTCGGATGCCACTGTGGCTACATCCAACTCTGCCCGGCCCGCATCAGGCGCCGTCACTTGGGCCGCTAGGGGCACGGATTGCGCCACCCCCTTGGACACCACCATGGCTGTGTCCGTCTACTCCTGGCTTGGCGCTGTTGCGGCTGCCTGCTCGGCAACCACCAAGGGCACGGGCACCACCGCGGGTGCCGCTGAACTGGCCAACGAGGCCACAACGTCAGCGCCGCCCCTGCCCGAAATCGGAGCGACATCGGGCAGCACCATCTGTCCCGCTTGAAGGGCAAAGCTCTTCTTGGGCGCCAGCCCCAGAGGGTGGCCCTGTTGTAAGAATCTACAAAAGGGAAAGGCATAAGGTTGGAATAGAAAGATAAAAAGGGAAAAACGAGGACAATCGGTGACATACTCTGGCGCTTTCGGGCGACGGGTATGTTTTGGGGATGAACCCTCGGACCCCTACTCCAACTCATGGGGGCAGGACCGTTTCGAGCCTACCCCCTGCTCTGAGGTAGGGGGCTCATCTCCCTTGTCTTCAAGGATGCGGTGATAGGGCCACTCCCCTCCATCGGCTCATGGGGCGCGCGCGATAGGGCCGCTCCCCTCCATCGGCTCATGGGGCGCGGCGATAGAGCCGTCCCCTCCATTAGCTCATGGGCACGCGGCATCGGAGCCACCCCCTCCATCGGCTCATCGGGGGCGGCCGTGGATCGATACCCTCCCATCCACCGATCCCTCGCCGACACCCCGAGGGTGATGGTGGATCCACTAGCTCCCACTAGATCTAGGGGCAGGACTAGCTCCATCGTTGTCGTGGACTCGCTTCCCACCACGTGGAATGGGAGGGGTCCCTATGCGGACAGCGAGTCCTCATCCTCTAGGTCATGCCAATCCACGCCATCTGCTGGCTCATCATCGTCGCCATCATCATCGTCGTCGTAATCACTGCTTACCTCCTCTCCTTGGTCCTGTGCCTACTGCTTTCGTATCATCTCATTCTTCTTGAGCTCCCTTATCCTCTTGTCCCACTCAGCCGCGGTGCGATTCGCCGCTGCTAGGACCCAGTCCTTCGGCATCGGTGCCAGACTCTCCTTGAAAGAAAGTCTCCTTGGCTGGTCCTACCATCCCAAAGTTAGCATTAAGGGGTTGGAAATTCAAGCAAAAAGAGGAGCACAGGGAAAGAAAGCTTACGAAGTCAAAAAACCCCAGTTCCGGCTGCACTAGGGGCTGCCTCGGCACCGGATACACATGATCGAGAATGACACTGGCAGAGTCCTTTGAAGGCTCCATCACCTCCTTGATGCGCTGTGGCACCTCGGACGGAGGAAGCGCTTCATCAACGAGCACCGTCCCTTCAAACGACACTCCAGGCACCATCCGGTGTAGGGGAAGCACGCGTGCCATCAGCAGCGCCACCCTCCTCTTGTGGTAGGCATCAATGATCCCTGACCCCTTCACGCCCTAGTCCTTCAGAGTATGGAGGGCGGCGAGAAGGTCGGTGATGTGCTTCTTCTCCTTAGTTAGGACGCCCCACTTCCAACGACTCTAGAGCCTCTTTGATGAGGCACCCGGAGTACTTCGGTAGGGGGGCATTCATGTCATCCTTGATGTAAAACCACTGCGAATGCCACCCCTTGTTGGAGGTCGACAAATGCATCAACAGGTAGCCGCTCACCCGGGTATGGCGTAGATGAATGCTGGCGCATCCCATCGGCACACTCACCTCCTTCCCCCTAATCCGCCTCTTCGACAGACTGACAGTGAAGAAGCACCACCACAGCTCAAAGTGGGGATCGATCCCTAGGAAACCCTCACATAGGGCAACAAACTCCGCCGTATGTTGGACCCCATTGGGAGCAAGATGCTGCAACTCCACCTGGTAGTAATCCAACAGCCCCCAAAGAAATCTATGCACAGGTATGGCAAATCCCCGCTCATGGAAGATAGCAAAGGACATGACATACCCTTCGGGTGGTGATGGCTCATCCTCATCACCAAGCAGCGGCCACCCCTCGGCAGCGGCCGATGGGTAGAGGAGGCCATGGTGGATGAGGCCCTCCAAACGCCAAGGGGTAATGCTGCATCTGCCCCATAGCTCCGTTGAGGCATCAGGAAAAAAGGTGGGTGCAAGCTCGATGGTGGCTGCGACGCGGGCGTGAGCTTGACAGCGGCTACGACACGGATGCGAGCCTGACAACGGTGGCAGTACGGGAGCAGGAGGCTAAGGTGATTGATGGCGGAAGATTCAGATGTGAAGGCGAGGAGGCAAAATACGAAACCCTAGGGGCAAACCCCGTGGTTTTATAGGGGCGACGGATGCGAGAAGAGCAACCGTCCACCTCAATCTCCAAGCTTGCCACGCGCATTGCCATGTCACCTCGCAAGATGCGCGCCCACGATCCCTATCCTTTCCCACCAAAACCACGCTGGATGGTTCGCCTTCCCAAGCGGACCAGACTCTTTTCCCACAGAGGGGATATGGGTTAGAATGCTTCTTCTCTGGCCCACCTGGGCCTAGAACATCTAGGGATTGGCCCAACGGTCTCGACGACCAACCCAATAGGGGATGGGCCTATAAGCAACTAGTACCTAGGTACACGAGCATCAGTAGGGCCTTGATCCAAAGTCGAGCCCCAGCTAGGCTGACCCTGAACAAAATCCCCACAAACGGGACACTAGGGTTCCCTTAAAGTTTTCTAGATAACAAGAACCGAGTCTCATAGCCTTATCCATGAAGGGTCCGAAACACCCCTAGGCGATTCTGCCCGAGTCACCCGGGGACTCAGAGGCTACACCCATTGGGTGCGCTCATGCGCACCCTCTAGCGAAACAAAACACCCCCCGAGCGATTCTGCCCGAATCACCTGGGGGCTCAGGGGCTACACCCATCGGGTGCGCTCGCGCGCACCCTCTGGCGAACTAGAACACCCCCCGGGCAATTCTGCCCAAATCACCCGGGGGCTCGGGGGCTACTATCGGGGACCTAATACCTATCAGTGCATCCTCATTCTCCAGGATGTTCCACTCGACATTGTCGGCTACCTTGTTGTTGTCGCCAGGGTCATCATCGTCATCGCTGTCGGTCTCCTCCCCTCGTTCCCATGCCTATAGCTTCCGCTGCCTCTTCCTCTTCTTGTCCTCCTTCGCCTTCCTCAACCACTCACCCTTAGCGCAATTCACTACCCTCATGGATGAATCCCTCGGCAATGGCGCTAGGTGTCGGGGACCTAATACCGGGGTACCAAATGAGGTGGAACCAAGGACCATTGAACGTTGATGCTTTCAGTCAGACAAGAACTCTACTACGCTTCTTGCCCAAACAACGGAAGATTGGCTCCGCCTCATTCGAACCCTGAGGGCTGGCTCTACCTCGTCTAACCCCTGAGGGCTGGCTTTGCCTCGCCCAGCGTCCAAGGGTGGGCTCCGCCTCGCCTAACGACTAAGGACAAGCTCCATCCCACCCGATGGCTGAGGGCTGGCTCCACCTCGTCCGATGACTGCACCCTTCACCATCATATTGACAAGCATAGGGTACGACAGGACATTCGAGTCAACCACCATACCAAGAACCATGCCCTGCATGCCTGTAGGAAGGTACCATCAGGATACGATGGGACGGGCGCTTTAAGCCCTTTCCGACCTAACAGTGCTCGAATAGTGTTGTAGGCGCCAACTTTGTCCCACAGTGTTGTAGGCGCCGCCATTAGCCCTCGGGCGCAGATACTAACATGGGCATATGACAACCACTATGGTCTAGGAAGAGACTCGCGCCATCTATAGTGATGGACATATTATCACCGTGCCGTCCACTATCCATAGGGCCACAGGACAACACCCTTGTCCGACACGCCGTCCAGAGGGGCGGGACAGGACGTGGCCACTTGCTGATCCAGTAAGGGCATGCATTGCCAGGACACGGGCACCCAGCGAACATGCCAATCCCTCACACCGCCTAGCCATTTCAGCAAGGCTGGCTCAGCGGAAAAGGAGGGCTCAACACCTTCGGAGGGGCTTCTTGGCCTCTGGTTTTTCTCCTTTCTCCCATCTATAACCCCTGCTCCCCCTTGGTCTATAAAAGGGAGGGCAGGGCCCCCCACTAAGGGGAGGGACACTTAACCAAGACAACTCAACGACACACATCACACATAGCTGAGCTACCACCGGGCTCTTGGCATCCTTCTGACCATTCCATCAGAGACTTGGGACCAGTCCCTCTCTCGACCATTTGTACCCCCTACTACGAACTATTTTCGGTGCTAATAACATGAGCAGCAATAGACTAGATGTAGAGACATTCAGCCTGGACCAGTATAAACCTTGTGTCCATTAGCGCACCATCCGGGCCTAACGCGCATCAATTATAAATTTACTAGCCAGTGTTTGTTCGAAACACCAACACCAGGTGATCCATGAAGATGAGGTCCCTCGGCTAGTCCCGCGCCCTCTCAAAGTTAGTATCAAGAGGTCATGAAATGTATTAAAGAGCAGGCATGAGAAGGGTAAACTTACGAAGATGACATGGCCTGGTTCTGGCCGCATCGGAGGATTTCCCGGCACCGGATAGATGAAATCGAGTGGGGCACCCGTGTTGTCTCACAAGATCTCCATTGCCTCCTTGATGCGTTGCATGATCTCAGAGTTGGGGAGCGCCCCCTTGGTGAGCGTCGTTCCATCGAATGATGCCTTGGGCACCATCGTGTATAGCAGGAGCGCGTGCGTCATCAACGGTGCCACCCTCCTTGCGTGGTAGGCCCTGATGATGCTCGATCCCTTCAGGCCATTCTCCTTAAGGATGTGGATGGTGGCAATGTGGTCCTGGATCTTCTTTTTGTCCTTCTCTAGGACACCCCACTTCCACCACGACTCTGGGGCCTCTTCGATCAGGCGCCCGATGAACTCTGGCAGAGGGGCGACAGTGTCGTTCTTGAGGTAGAACCACTATGAGTGCCACCCCTTGTTGGACGTTGATAGTCGCATCGATGGGTACTTGCCAACCCGATTGTTCTAGAGCTAGATGCCGACGCACCCCATCGGCATGTGAAGCTCTTGCCTGCCACTCTTCTCCCTCTTCTTCTAGAGGGTGACGGTGAAGAAGTACCTCAACAAATTAAAGTGGGGGCTGATCCCTAGGAACCCCTCGCATAGGGCGATGAATACCGCCATGTGTTGGATCCCATTGGGATTGAGATGCTGCACTTCGATCTTGTAGTAGTGCAGCAGCCCCCAAAGAAATCTATGAGCAGGGGTCGTAAACCCATGCTCATGGAAGTGGGCGAACGACACCACATAGCCATCGGGCGGCGACGACATGTCCTCCTCACCGGGCAGCAGCCACTCCTCGGCCATGGTCCGTGTGTGGAGAATACCACAACGGACGAGGCCCTCCATGCGCGAGAAGGTGATGTCAGAGCAGCACCATAGATCCATTGGAGATGGGGGGTGGGTGGATGTGAGCTCGATGGTGGTGGGGAAGCGGAGACAGGAAACCTGAGCGATTGGCGGCGGTGGTCATGGCTTAGAGGCAAGGATGCAAGGTACGGAATCCAGGTGGTGAATCCTTTGGTTTTATAGGGGTGATGAATGCAACGAAACCAACCACCCGCTTAGATCTCTGCACCTGCCATAATCTGCCTCAATGTCCTGCCATGGGACGTGCGCACGCAATCTCTGTCCATTCCCTCAGAAAACTCACCGGACATTTTGCCTCTCTGGACGGGCCATGACTCGTCACAAGTAAGGGGAATACGGATCTAACAGCGCCTCTACAGCCTGACTAGGCCCAGAAGTTCATAGGTCGGCCCATTGACGGGTTCGACAACCGCTCTAGGCACCTTTAGGGTGAGAGGTGGAAAGGGATGAGCCCGCTAGCGGCCAGTACCTAGACGCACGTGCGCCGCGTACATCCCAGCCCATGTTCGAGCCTCGGCCGGTTATGATCCATGGTTTTTTTTCGAAGAAAGGTACTTAGCACCCAGGACAGATCGAATAGAACCGAGAACTATATGGATTGACCGCTGAGAATCTAGGGTCAGCCACCAATCTGACCTAAGCCGGATCCCCGTGAATGGGATGCTAGGGGCCCCACTCAGACTAGCCTATTAATAGCTCACCGGGTGCCATGATTCGTCCTTAGAGGAAAATCGTGGCATGGCTCACCCCCACCATTTTTATTAGAAGAAACGCTTGAGGGAAGACAATCGCAAAGACGAATCGATCCTCGACTAGGCCCTTGCTACGGGAGGGGGCTTGAGGAGCGGGAATCACCGCCCCTAGGTCATGTTGTGGGCAACAAAAGAAGGCTGAGGCCTTCAGAGTCCTCCCATTTGGAAAAGTCTCTGAAGGAGTATTCTACTCCTCCATAGGCTCGGGGGCTACTGTTAGGGACCAATATTAGGGTACCCGAAGAGGAGGAGCTAATAACCATCAACATTGATTCATTTGAGCAGTCAAGAGCATGACTACAGCTCCAACCGACCCCTAGGTGTGCAAGCTCCGCCTCGCCCGGCCTCTGGGGGCGGGCTCTGCCTCGCCGAACACGGAGGCCATGGGCTCTGCCTCGCACGACCTCTAAGGGCTGGCTCCACCTCGCCTGGCCTCTGATGGTGGGCTACGCCTCACCCAACCTCTAGGAATGGGCTCCGCCTCGCCCGACACCGAGGCCGTGGGCTCCACCTTGCCCGACCACTAAGGATGGGCTCCACCTCGCCCGGCCTCTAAGGGCGGGCTCCACCTCGCTCGACCTCTAGGGGCAGGCTCTGCCTGCTCGCCCAACCTCTGAGGGTGGGCTTTGCCTCGACCGAGACCGAGGTCGCGGGCTTTGGCTCGCCCGACCTCTAAGGGCGGGCTCTGCCTCGCCCGGCCTCTATGGGCGGGCTCCGCCTCGCTCGACCTCTAGGGGCGTGATCCGCCTTGCTTGACCCTTGGGTTTACGCTCTGCCTCGCCCGGCCTCTGGGGGGGACTCCGCCTCGACCAACCCCGAGGCTGGGGGATCCTCTCATCCGACGGAGACCCATGCCGCCGCCAACCACTCTAGGTCCAAGCGAATGGGCCTGGGTCAAAGCTCTGAAACTAGGGAGGTGGCTGACATGCCCCGATATAACCCGTGGTTGTGACGGGACATACCTAGGGATTCACATCAGGAACAGCGTCGGGCGAACCGGTGCTGTTCTGCCTAACCCTCGTATGAGCACTGACAGGCGCGTCAGTTCACCATGACGTCCGCTAGGACGGAGTGGAGTGCCATGACCAGGAGACGACGCCTGCGTATGGCGCCAGTGACGGATAGGGCCACGACGTGGAGCTGTCCCTGTTGACGTCTACAGGGTCAGCGGGACCCGCGTGAAGGAAAAGAAGGACCCGGTGATCCTAGAGGACTTCTTCTCCTTCTCATTCTCCTCTTTTTCCTCCACCGTAACCCGTGCTTTCCCTTGGCCTATAAAAGGGAAAGCAGGGCGTCCCATGAAGGAGACTCGAACCCATCGAACCCTAAACAGATCAGAACACACGAGCACACAGCAACGAACTAGACGTTGGGACATTCTGCCCGAACCAGTATAAACCTCGTGTCCTCTTAGCACTCCATCTGAGCTAGACGCGCAATATTAGAATTTTACTAGTCGGTGGCAACTCGAAACACCGATAGTTGACGCGCCAGGTAGGGGCCTTTCGCGCATCTCGACATCCACACAAGGCCTTGGATGGCTAGTCAGCAACGTTAGCTGGGTCTCGAACGCGCATGATGTCAGGATCATACTCGATCTAAACCAAAAGAATTGGCATACGCGTGAATGTTATTTTGAATACAATGAAAATGAATAAGGGTGTGTTTGGTTGAGCTGTGCCTGTGGGAAAAAGCTGCTGTGGGCTGTGAGCTGTGGGAAAGCTGCTGTGGGCTGTGAGCTGTAGAAAAACTGAAAGCTGTTTGGTTAAACAAGTATAAAATATACCTTCTATCTTTATCTCTCTTGAAACAACTATGGAAGAGCTTTTTATTCCACAAATTTTGAAAAGCAGAAAGCCAAAAGCCAAAAGCAGGGTCAAACCAGCTTTCAAAAATGTACTACGAAAAAGCAGCTGCTTCTGAAAAAGCAGTCTCCAAAAGGCAGCCCCTTTGGTTGGGTTTTTGGCTTTTGGGGCCAAAAGCCAAAGCCAAAAGCCCAACCAAATGGACCCTAAATGCATTTGGAAATAGTTTAGGTTTTTTCAATGCAAAATCATTTAATAGTTTTTTTATTGTTTTCGCAAAATGATCAAATCCTTCGAGTAGATGTGGACAAAATTCGTGGTCATCGTGCAACACTCGAGCACATATCTAATATACTTAAAAAATAAAAGTATTTAAAAATTATCATCAATTAAAAAAAAAGAAAATAATAAGGCCTTGTTTAGTTCCTCTGCCAAAGTTTACTCCCTATTCTATCGAATGTTTAGACGTATGTATGGAGTATTAAATATAAACTAAAAAATAACTAATTGTACAGTTTGTGACTAATTTACGAGACGAATCTTTTAAGCCTAATTAGCACATGATTTGACAATGTGGTGCTACAGTAACACATGTGCTAACGATAGATTAATTAGGCTTAATAAATTCGTCTCGCGGATTACTGACGAATTGTATAATTTATTTTTTATTAGTATCTGAACACCTCGTGTGATACCTATATCCATGTGACCCCCGTGTGATACCTCTATCCATATGACCCCTACACTTTATCCCTGTATTTAAACGAGGCCTAAGCTATGTACCCGCACCATCTGCGGAAAGATTTTTTATGCAATGCCGGTCGGTCACAGGCTCACAGCATGCATGCAGCATGCACATTGACGAGACGCATGCCAAGTCTGCCGGGCCGGGGTGCTGACTCTGTCTGGCAAGGCAGGAGCACGGGTCACGGGGACAGGTCATCATCACACGACTGCCAAGCCTGCCGTCTGATCGATCGCAGCGACCATGACGCCGGCCATGGACCCATCGACGACGGCCGGGCGCCCGACGAGCGAGCCGCCGCGCCGGATCATGTCATGTCGTCGTCCCCCCACCCCCAATCGGCCAGTCAAATGAAGAGATCCATCGTCACTGCTGCACTGCAGACTGCACGCGTTGGCAGACGATGGCATGGCAGCTACAGAAGCAGCAGCACAGAGCCAGAGCGTCGTCCTGCTCGATCCATCGACTTGACGTGACGGCAGACGGCGCGTGCCTCGCGCGGCCGAGCCCCTACAGCTCCGCCGCCCCGCCCCGCGCCCGCCTCCCTCCTTCCTTGCACGCCCCGTCGACGCGTCACCACCTAGTTAGCCTACTGCCTGCATCGTTGCATGCATGCCAGCCATCCCTGCACCTGTGCGTGCATGTCTGCCGCGGCATCTTCGCCTTAGCTAGCTCCACGCCATTGGCAGCTGCGTCACCTGGCTAGCAAGCGACTAGCTGGCCTCCTGACGGCCGCGGCCCGCTATATATATTGAGCGCCCGGCCGCACTGTCCCCCGCCGGCCGGGAAGCTCGCTCGTCGTCAAGCCCTCGCTCGATCTCTCTGCAGCTAGCTGTTCCCAGACACGTACATATGTCGACGAGCGGCGGCGGCGCGCGGTCGTGGCACACCTTCACGCGGTACCTGGCGGCGCACCGCCCGCCGCTGGAGCTGTGCCGCTGCAGCGGCGCGCACGTGCTCGAGTTCCTGCGCTACCTCGACCGCTTCGGCAAGACGCGCGTGCACGCGCCGCTCTGCGCGGCGTACGGCGGCGGCGGCGGCCCGGCGGTGGCCGCGGCGCCGTGCCAGTGCCCGCTGCGCCATGTTAGAACCAGGCGTTGCCCTGGATCCTCGAGCTCAGGCCTCGACGGCGACGCGCCGCCGGCGTGGTGACCACGGCGACTAAGTGACAGATGGAACAAGATCGTGAGAGAATAATGCGCCGCCAAAACATCGCAGCTTCTCCGACCTCTATTGTTTCTTATTTATAATGATAGATGGGATCACGGAACATGTCTCCGCATATCCCCACGCCACGCCGCACACCGTGTGCCACGCCGTTTCACCGCGACGCGCACCACGTGCTGCGGCATACGTCGTGATGCCTACCGACTGAGAACTCCATATCGTGTCGTGCCAAAGCACGCCTCTGGCCACGCCGAATCTGCTAACTCGACTAGACTCCTATGACTTGACGACTTAACAACGAAATCCTAACCGAATGATGCAACAGTTTAGCTAACAAAACACCCCCTAAACCTGTTGCAGCTCGACGACGCCCAATTCATTCCTCAGCTCCAAAAACCTGACACGCCCAAGCGCCTTGGTGAACATATCGGCCAACTGATCAGCAGTTCCAATATGATCAATCTCCACCTTTCTTTCTTCAATGCACTCACGTAGGAAGTGATACCTTGTATCAATATGTTTGCTCCTGTCATGATGCACTGGATTTTTGCTCAGTGCGATCGCGGACATGTTGTCCATCAGGAGCTTAACCGGCGTCTCCTTTGTTCCCATCAAGTCGCCCACTAGTCGGCTCAACCATATCCCTTGACATGCTGCTGCAGCCCCTGCAACGTATTCGGCTTCACAGGACGACAACGCCACGATCTTCTGCTTTTGCGAAGCCCACGTGACCAAGCTCTTACCAAGAAAGTAAACAACCCTAGTAGTGCTCTTCCTGTCCTCTACATCACCGGCGAAATCACTGTCACTGAACCCAGCAAAAACGGTTTTAGTTCAGAGTTTCTTGCATACTTGCAGCCAAACCTCATGGTTCCCTTCAGATACCTGAGTATGTGTTTTACTGCAGCCCAATGTTCTTTGCCTGGAGCTTCCATATATCTACTCACAACACCGACCGCGAAGGCTATGTCCGGTCTAGTGTTGACAAGATATCTCAAGCTCCCTATGATGCTTCTATATGCTGTAGGATCCACAACTTCTCCCTCATTCTTCTTGTTGAGCTTGAGCCGAGCCTCCATGGGTGTTGCACAAGGATTGCAATTTGTCATTCCCACAGACTCCAAGATCTTGGTTGTGTAACCACTTTGGCACAAAGTGATCCCATGTTCTCCTTGCTAGCGTTTGGAGAAGGTTGCCGGTTGAAGGTTTCGTCGGAACATTGAAGAAAGGAGAGCGCGAACTCGAGCATCGTCGAGATGGGTTCAGGCACCTCGGGTGAAAAAGAATCCATGGACCGGGCATTCAATCAAGCCATGGGGAATTTGGTATGGCCGCTGCTGACTCGTACGAATTATCAAGAGTGGTCGTCTCACATCCAGAGCAATCTAGAAGGGATGTTTCTTTGGGATGCCATTGATGAAGCCGATTCTGCAAAGGTGGAGAGACGTCGAGATCGCTTGGCACTCGGTGCCATGCTTCGCGGCGTGCCACAAGAGATGCACTCCATGCTCATGAACAAGAAAATGGTGAAGGAGGCATGGGAGGCAATCAAGACCATGCGTCTTGGAGCAGATCGTGTTAAGGAGGTCAATGCCCAAAAGCTTCTGGCTGAGTTCGAATCCATCGAATTCAAGCCAGGAGAGGCCATTGATGATTTTGCAATTCGTATCACAAAGCTCGTCACAGATCTGTGAGGGCTTGGGGAGGAGAGCATCACCGACGTACGTGTGGTGCCATCTAGGTACAGTCAAGTTGTGGTGGCGATTGAGATGTTCAAAGATCTAAAGAAACTGTCGATCGAGGAGCTTGTGGGTCATCTTCGGGCAGCAGAAGAGAGGTTTGTGATGAGGACATGACACCCATGCATACGACCATGTTTGGTGCATGGTATGGAGGGGTAGGAGGCTAGCAAGGGTGTCCAAGTCAAGAAGGAGGCCCAAGGCTAATTCGGTTCGAGTCCCAGAGGTGGAGGCCCAAAACAACTCAAGTTCGAGCCCGTCTCGGAGTCCAGGAGCAGCACATACTAAAAACGACGCCCAGGTCGCATACGGTCTCCCTTTTGGGCATTCTTTATATGGATTGAAAGATCATTTCATGGAGCTTCCATTGGAACCAGTCCCACCTTAAAATTCAATGGGAGTCAACAGGAATCATCAAAACAAGTGGACATCCAACAGAATGATTTCGAGTCTGCCTCGACCTTCAGGACCAGTCTGCCTTAAACTGGTCACCCAGAACACATCCGGACTCCGTTTTCGATGATCCACATATGGTTGGAAAGCTAATTTGATAAGCAAGCCAATCCAAGTGGTCTTACATGAAAATCCCTTCATAATCAACGGGAATCGTCAAAACAAGTCAGCATCCAGAATCTGCCAGGGTGCTCTTCTTTTGGTCCGTTGGACCGTGTATCGTGTTTGGGCCCATTGGGGGGCGCGTCCAGGGTAGATGACGACCCTAAGACCTTTATAATCATACGCCACCACCATTATTAGGGTTTGGGTTTTGCTTAGATTATTTTGTCAAGAACAGTTTTGCCGTTCATCGGTTTGTGAGACCCCAACTTCATGAGATAATCATTCATCTGCAATTTGGTTGCGATCTTTCTTGTTCTTGCTTGTGTTCTTCGTTGCATAGGCAGGGATTAGCCTTCTTGGCGAGGTCAACCTAGTCCGTGACTTGGTTGATAACTAGAGAAGCTGTGGTGCTAAGATTGCAGGGTTCGATCTTTCGATCTGAAGCCGGATCGGTGTGTCATTCTCCGCCACAACGATAGTTACCATCATCTGACGGAAGATCGGGATCCCCGTCTCCATTAAGTGGTAATCAGAGCTAAGGTATACCGTCAGGTTCATATTTATTCCCTAGTTTGAGTGTTTCACATTCGTCCCATAGTCCAGTGCCATACTTATTTTTCCTGTCCTATAATCTTCCACGCCATAGCCTTTGCATATTTCAGTTTCAGAGTCCGTCGTGTTGAGTTTGTGTCCTGGTCGAGATCTTGTTGCTGGTTAGGTCGTGTTAGAGTCTAGTTCGTGTGTTTTCCCCATCATTTCCATCAAATCTTTGCTATTGTGACTAATTTTGTGCACATTGTTCCCGTTTTGTCCTCTAATTCGGAGCCAATTCTTAAAACTGGTCTAGTTTTCACATACGAACTCCGATTTCGACGTTCCATATATCAAAATCGATCAGAAATTTTTTTTGGATCCGTCCATCCCCACATTGTCGGGGTTTGAAAATTTTAGATTGGTCAAAAAGTGATCACAAGATCCTCTTTTCGTTGTCACAAGGTTTTTGTCGATTTTGAGCAAGTTTTCTGAAAATTTCACAGACCACGTCTTTCACTTGTTTTAGCTCATATTTTATGTGGTTACTTCTTTTGTGCTCCTAAGTAAAGGAAAAATATCAAAAAAATAAAAATAAAATAAAATAAAAAGTCGAAATTTCCCAAAAAAACAACGACAGCCCCAAAAATAAAAAAAGAGGGGCAAAAGATGAACAATATTTAGAGGAGCACATAGAGAAGACCAAAGTGAGTTGTGTTAGCGTGTGCTATCTAGTTCCTTGTTTGTGTTGCTGTTTCTATCCACCATACTTATTTTTCATACACCTGTCATTTTGCTATCCACCATACTTTTGTCACACACCTGGTACTTAGAACATTTTAGACCAGCAACGAGAACAAGTACTTTGGACTATAATTCAGCATTACTTTCTGTTACTAACTTATGTGCCAGATATACATATTACTCTTTGTGTGCCTTACAAGGTCCATAAACTCTTCAGATTAGTACAGACAAAGGGCCTTGCAATCTTGATACAACTGCCTCACAGGTATCACGAATCAGCCGCCGGTTGTACTGTCCACTACTTGTATTGGTAAGAACTTTGTAAGAGCTTGGTAAGACGCTTCCACTTGCTGTGAAAAGTGACAACACTACAACCACGTAGTCATTTGATAGGGATAATACTTTTGTGTTGTTTTTTGCTGTCTTCTAACAATGATAGGTTGTTCGTATCCACCGACTTATGATGGTATAGGTGCTGACGAGTACATGGAGTGGGAAATTGCCATAGATAACATATTTGCTACTCGCTTTATGTGTCCAAGGAGGAAGGTAAAAAATGCAGCTAGTGTTTTGCAACATTCTGCTTTATCTTGGTGGGAGTCTTTAGATCCTTCTGATAAACCTCAAACTTGGAATGATATGAAGCTTCTTATGCGAGAAACCTTTGTTAATCCACATCCTATTTTAATTTCATATGATGAGGTGTACCATTTAGAGGAAGAGTCTATTGTTATTCCTCTTGCTATGACTAACCTTCTATAGGATAATATTCATAAGCGAGAGGATGACATGGAAGAAAATGAGGAGCTCACAACCTCATATGCAAATTCAGAACCATCACTTCACAATGCACCTATTACTCCTGTTGAGAACACAGGTAATGCCCATGATGCTACACTCACGGAAGGTGAGAATTGTTTTAATGTACTAAATTTTTTCACAAACCTTGCTGTCATAGAGCAATTGTTAGTGGAACCCTCTCTTGATTTATCTCTGTCCCATGATAATTTGCTTGAAGTTCCTTGTAATAAAGATGAATTGGTTGATGATGCTTCAGTTTTACATATTTTGGAACCAGTCACTAGTGCTAAAAATAAACATGTTATTCATATTGCTACTAAAACTGATGAGTTCAAACTGTTGTCTTCTTTACATACTTTGGGTTACATTGAATTTGATGTTTTGTGTAACCTAGATTGTTTGGAGGAGAGCCTTTTTAAATATGCTGATTTGCCTTAGTTTTCTAAACACACATATCATGTTATTAGCAGATATAACAACAAGGGACAATATATGATACATCGAGTATACATTCGTAATAATATGAATTCTCCTTTTGTTGTACAAGATTATGATCGTTTAGAGGGCAGCTACAATAATACAAACATTTTCTCATGTTCCTCAAAGAAACAAGTTCACTTCTAAGAAGGGGAGCATTGTTGGTTGCTACCTATGTCTGTTCAACCATCTATTCCTGCATTGTCTTTGGTTAGTTCTAATCTTTTTGCAGGACAGTGTTGACATACATCGTGTGCATTCGGATCATGGAGTCTACATGCTTACTGAAATTTTTATGCGAGATGACATGCTAGAAACTTGGAAACATGGTCACGTTCTTTCTCATAATTATTTTAGTTTCCTTTGTCCTCGCAACCCTGTTCTCCTTTATATTGTGCAGGATCAGTTTCAAGCACAATCGATGTCGATGACGGCTTTTCGTCAAGAAGGGGAGGATGATGAGGACATGACACCCATGCATACGACCATGTTTGGTGCATGGTATGGAGGGGTAGGAGGCCATCAAGGGTGTCCAAGTTAAGAAGGAGGCACAAGGCTAATTCGGTTCGAGTCCCCGAGGTGGAGGCCCAAAACAACTCAAGTTCGAGCCCATCTCGGAGTCCAGCAGCAGCACGTACTAAAAACGACGCCCAGGTCACATACAGTGTCTATTTTGGAGGTTCTTTATATGGATGGAATGATAATTTTATGGAGCTTTAAATGGAACTGGTCCCACCTTAAAATTCAATGGGAGTCAATGGGAGTCATCAAAACAAGTGGACGTCCAACAGTAATAATTTTGAGTCTGCCTCGGCCTTTAGGACCAGTCTACCTTAAACTGGTCGCCCAGGACACATCCGGACTCCGTTTTCGACGATCCACATATGGTTGGAAAGCTCATTTGATAAGGAAGCCAATCCAAGTGGTCTCACATCAAAATCCCTTTAGAATCACTGGGAATCATTGAAACAAGTCAGCATCCAAAATCTACCAGGGTGCTCTTCTTTTGGTCCGTTAGACCATGTATCGTGTTTGGGCCCATTGGGGGGCGCGTCCAGGGTAGATGATGACCCTAAGACCTTTATAATCATACGCCGCCACCGTTATTAGGGTTCGGGTTTTGCTTAGATTATTTTATCAAGAACAGTTTTGCCGTTCATCGGTTTGTGAGACCCCAACTTCATGAGATAATCATTCATCTACAATTTGGTTGCGATCTTTCTTGTTCTTGCTTATGTTCTTCGTTGCACAGGCAGGGATTAGCCTTCTTGGCAAGGTCAACCTGGTCCGTGACTTGGTTGATAACCAGAGGAGCTATGGTGCTAAGATTGCAGGGTTTGATCTTTCGATCTGAAGCCAGATCGGTGTGTCATTCTCCGCCACAACGATAGTTACCTTCACCTGACAGAAGATCGGGATCCCCGTCTCCATTAGTTGGATCCCTCGATGGAGCAGGTGATAGAGAAGACTGGCAAACTTCTCCTAACAGAAGAGGAGTGGGCAGCTAGGAATAAACAACGTTTGTCGGACTCGACCTCGTCTTCTGGAGGCAAAGGCGGCGGGCAGTATGTGAAGAAGGAGCGATCTGGATCCGGGGCATGCGGCGGTGGTGATGCATGTGACTCCGGTGGGAAGCAGCTCACATCGATGGGAACCCCACGACGGAAAGGTAGATGTCGCATGTGCAACATCTATGGGCACTTTGCAAAAGAGTGCAAAACAAAGGCAAAAGAAGAACGACAAGAGGCTGCTCATCATGCCAATGTCGAGGCAGAACCAACTCTAATGGTGGTGCACGTTTGCAACATCAAGAGGCTGAGCACGCTGGTGACGCAGCATGTGTTCCTGAATTAGGAACACGTATTCCTGGCGGAATACCACGAAGGAGCGTGGGTACTAGACACGGGTGCCACGAACCATATGACAGGGCACCGAGAAGCCATGGCGACTCTGGACAAGACAGTCCGGGGCGTAGTAAAGTTTGGTGATGGGTCAATAGTGGAGATTCACGGGATTGGTGCTGTAACGATCACCGAAAAGAACAACGACCACCAAGTTCTCATAGAGGTATACTTTATTCCATCTCTTAGGTGCAATATTGTTAGCCTTGGTTAGCTTGAAGAAGGGGGATGCCGGGTTGAAATCGATCACGGTATTCTAGAAGTGTTTGAGCGACTGCAGGGTGGACAGGAAAAGCGTGGAGTGTTAATTAGGGCGGAGAGGAAAAATCGCTTGTATATCATGAAAGTGAATCTTACTTTGCCTGTATGTCTACTAAGCAAGATGGATGAAGTGGCTTGGCTATGGCACGCATGGTATGGGCATCTCAACTTCATATCACTTCATGATCTCGGTGTGAGAGAGATGGTGGAGGAATCCCAACAATCAGTCAAGTTGAACAAGTTTGCGACGGTTGTGCACTTGGGAAGCAACATCGCACTCCTTTCCCTCAAGTTTCGGCGTACCGTGCTAGTGGAGGCCTTGATCTGGTTCATGGTGTTCTATGTGGACCGATCACACCGCCTATGCCAGGTGGAAAATTGTATTTTCTGTTGATCATGGATAATCACAGCCGCTACACGTGGCTGGAATTATTGGCAACCAAGGATGAAGCGCTGAGCAGTTTCAAGAAGATAAAAGTGGGAGCTGAAGTTGAATCAGGCCATCGTCTGAGGGCGTTTAGAACTAATCGGGGTGGTGAGTTTAATTCCAGTATGTTTGTTGCTTACTGCAATGAACAAGGGATCAAGCGGAATACCACAACGCCATACTCTCCACAGTAGAATGGAGTGGTGGAATGATGCAATCAAACTATCGTGGAGATGGCTTGATGTCTCTTAAAGAGTATGAGTGTGCCAGGAAAATTCTGGGGAGAAGCAGTAAAAGTAGCTGTCTACTTGTTGAATCGGTCGCCAACAACGAGTTTAAATGGCAGGACTCCATTTGAGGCTTGGTTCAGGAGAAAACCGAGTGTGCGGCACCTTCGTATGTTTGGCTGTACGGTGTTTGCAAAGCGTACAGGGTCGAGTGTAAATAAACTGGCAGATAGATCGATATTGGGGGTGTTCCTTGGTTATGAATCGGGGACCAAAGGCTATAGAGTGTATGATCCAGTCAACAAGAAGTTGATAGTGACTAGGGACATGATTTTTGATGAGAAAAGAAGATGGAATTGGGAGGAGAAAGCAGCAGGCCAGAGCGAATTGGCACCACAGTTCTCAGTCGTGTATGTAGATGAAGTGATGGATGGCGCTGTTCATGGTCCAACAATAGAGCTGACATAGCTCGATGATCAAGATCTTGATGCGGGAGTGCCGTCTTCACCTGCCACAGCAATTCCATTAGAGGGGGGGGTGCTCCGAGTACGCCACCTCACATGCCAACCGGGTCAATTGTGGGATCAACACTGTAGTCAGCACCACAGATACAATGGGCGACACCACCGACAGGAGCTTCAGTTGATTCAGAAGGCATTCCAATGAGGTACAGAATGATACCCGATTTGCTTGATTCCACTAATGAAGTTCAGGGGTTTGAGTATAGTGGCTTGTGTTTGGTCGTCTCTGAGGAACCAGCTACAGTTGAGGAAGCGTTGTCAAAGAGTTGCTGGAGACAGGCCATGGAGTCTGAAATGAAGGCAATCGAGGACAACAAGACATGGGTGGTTAGTGATCTACCAGCAAATCAAAAGGCCATTGGGTTAAAGTGGGTTTTCAAAGTTAAAAAAGACCCAACAGGTAATATTATCAAGCATAAAGCAAGGTTAGTGGCAAAGGGCTATGCTCAGAGACATGGAGTAGATTTCGATGAGGTATTTGCTTTGGTTGCCAGAATTGAAATAGTGAGGGTGTTGTTGGCGCTTGCAGCTCAAAGTGGATGGGAAGTACACCATATGGATGTCAAGTTGGCATTCTTGAATGGAGACTTAACTAAAATAGTTTATGTTCAACAGCCTCTTGGTTTCAACATGGGTAATGGAGGAAAAGTACTGAAATTGAAAAAGGTGCTCTATGGCTTAAAGTAGGCACCTAGGGACTAGAATGCGAAGCTTGACAGGAGCTGATAGCTCTTGGTTTTGTGAAGAGCAAGCTCGAACATGCTGTGTACAAGAGGAGCAACAAGAAGTCTCTCTTGCTTGTCGGGGTTTATGTCGATGACTTAATCATTTCCAAGCCAAATGTCAGTGACATTAAAAATTTTAAGTAGGAAATGAAGAAGAAATTCAGTATGAGTGATCTTGGGTTGTTGAGTCACTACTTGGGAATAGAAGTGAAGCAAGGAGAACATGGGATCACTTTGTGCCAAAGTGGTTACACAACCAAGATCTTGGAGTCTGTGGGAATGACAAATTGCAATCCTTATGCAACACCCATGGAGGCTCGGCTCAAGCTCAGCAAGAAGAATGAGGGAGAAGTTGTGGATCCTACAGCATATAGAAGCATCATAGGGAGCTTGAGATATCTTGTCAACACTAGACCAGACATAGCCTTCGTGGTCGGTGTTATGAGTAGATATATGGAAGCTCCAGGCAAAGAACATTGGGCTGCAGTAAAACACATACTCAGGTATCTGAAGGGAACCATAAGGTTTGGCTACAAGTATGCAAGAAACTCTGAACTAAAACCATTTTTGCTGGGGTTCAGTGACAGTGATTTCACCGGTGATGTAGAGGACAGGAAGAGCACTATTGGGGTTGTTTTCTTTTTTGGTAAGAGCTTGGTCACGTGGGCTTCAGAAAAGCAGAAGATTGTGGCGTTGTCATCCTATGAAGCCGAATACGTTGTAGGGGCAGCAGCAGCATGTCAAGGGATATGGTTGAGCCGACTAGTGGGTGACTTGATGGGAACAAAGGAGACGCCGGTTAAGCTCCTGATGGACAACATGTCCGCGATCGCACTGAGCAAAAATCCAGTGCATCATGACAGGAGCAAACATATTGATACAAGGTCACTTCCTGCATGAGTGCATTGAAGAAGGCAAGGTGGAGATTGATCATATTGGAACTACTGATTAGTTGGCCGATATGTTCACCAAGGCGCTTGGGTGTGTCAGGTTTTTGGAGCTGAGGAATGAATTGGGCATCGTCGAGCTGCAACAGGTTTAGGGGGTGTTTTGTTAGCTAAACTATTGCATCATTCGGTTAGGATTTCGTTGTTAAGTCATCAAGTCATAGGAGTCTAGTCGAGTTAGCAGATTGGGCATGGCCAGAGGCGTGCTTGGGCATGACACAATTTGGAGTTCTCGGTCGGTAGGCGTCACGACGTATGCCGCAGCACATGGTGCGCATCGCAGTGAAACGGTGTGGCACACGGTGTGCGGCGTGGTGCGGGGATATGCGGAGACATGTTCCGTGATCCCATCTATCATTATAAATAAGAAACAATAGAGGCCGAAGAAGCTATGATGTTTTGGCAGCGCATTATTCTCTCATGATCTTGTTCCATCTGTTACTCAGTCGCCGCGGTCACCACGCTGGTGGCACATCGCTGTCGAGGCCTGAGCTCGAGGATCTAGGGCAACGCCTAGTTCTAACACGCCAGGCGTTCGAGGAGCGCCACAGCATGCGTGGGAGTGGGATCTGGACTTTGTCGTAGTCGCAGCAGCCCGCTGCCGACGGCTGTGGCATCGGCATCGGCGACGCGGACACCGCCAACCCCTTCGCCGCGCGCACCGTCAGGCTGTACCTACGCGATATCCATGATGCACAGTCCAGGGCGTGTGGCATCTCCTACAGTAGGAAGAAGAAGAAGCAGGGCAAGCAGTAGGATGGCGCCGCACCTGGGTGCGCCCGCCCGCACATGAACGCCCAACGACGTTAATGCCTGCTGCTACTCTGCCACACGCACCACCTCCACCACCACCGCCACCGCCGTACTGCCTCGCCGGTGTGCCCTTCGAGTTCTATGACTACGGCACCGTCCTCGAAGGAGTTACCACCTAATGGTGCACCTGGTTTCTTCCTGCCATCACTGTTCAACACCTTCAGCTAGCTATAGGGCATGCATGCTGCATGCCATGTTGCCACCATGTGTGCCATGCTGGTCCATGCTTGAACCTCGAAATGAGAATCCATGAGTTTATGTACGTGTGTTCAAGGACTTTATTCATGCGCTAGAGTGTTATAGCTTTCAGTTGGTGAATATGACATAATTTGGACAAGGATAACACGCGATCCATCGCGCGCTCATGGAGCATGCAACCCATCCTCCCCGTGGTCTTCTTCTTCCTCATCGCGCACATCCTCTGTTGTCCCCTCTCCCGCTCTCCACCAGCGGCGCCTCCCGCCGCCTCGCCAACCGTTCATCCCTACGTCCTCGACCCCACCCTCCTCTAACTACAGGATGGCGCACCAGCGGCAAACCTCGCCCTGCCCATATCCCCGTTCACCCTAATCCCAGGGCAGGGCACCGGCGAGGTCGGCCATGACACCCCTGCCGCTGACCCCACCCAACTGGTTGTTCCCGCCACTCGCTCGGCGGCGCCCCTGCCACCTTGCTCGTCGCCCCACAACCCCGCCTCCCAAAATGTCTTCCAAGGCCACTGAAGGTGGAGATCTCCTTACCTCGCTAGAACCCTAGCGCCGGCGAACTCCTCATGTCCGATGCTAGCGAGCTCCTCACCGGAACCCTAGCAGCCCTCTTTTCTTCTTCGACTACGGTGGGGATGCGGGTGCGAGTGCAGGCGTGACACGGTCATGACATCACGCGACCCATCACGTATTTGACTTTGTGATATAATTTCCTCATTGATGGCGCACTTCCCCCTAGCTATTTATTTTATCTATATTTATCTTTCAGGTGATTTTGGTACTACCTATAGCACATAAAATTGGTGTTCTTTAATTTATATTTCAGTGTGTTCTTGGAGTTGCGTTACAGACTGTTTCATTCCTAGTTCTGTTTACCTTTTTTTTATGAAAAGGCAGTAGACAACAACTACTTGAAATTCAAGAGCTATTTGAACTCAAGCTAGCTAAATCATTCAACTCGTGCTTACTGCTCACATCGAGATTGGAAAAAGCTGCTCAAAAACTAAAGGTGATTGTGAAGTGTGAACATGTCTCCGTTTAAACCATAAGTAGAAGCTCATAATTATAAATCTTATAACATAGAGATCTAGCTTTTTTTATGAGTACAAGGTGCACGCAAACTCACCCTTATGAAGGCATGCACGCAAATCCTATCCCGATGAGCATCTTTGAAGACTGAGCCAGCTAGCAAACCCTCAAGATTGACAAAGTCACCATAGGTGCCTCGCTGTTGATAGAGCATCGCTGCCAGGGACCAATACTAAAGCAACTTATTGTAGAGCAAAGGCATGATGTTTTGGAAATCCCGCATATCAAGAAGTTAATTGCCGAAGGGCGTGGTCCTCATTTTGGTATTGATGATCAAGGTGTAGTGAGGTTCAAGAACAGATTGGTTGTTCCATCAAGTGAGGAGCTTAGAAGAAAGATTTTGGATGAAGCTTATCATTCCAAGTTGTCCATCCATCCAGGAAGTAACAAAATGTATCATTATTTGCGTCACTTGTATTGGTGGTCCAATATGCAGCAGCATATTACCAAGTATGTCGCGGAGTGCGATACTTGTGGTAGAGTTAAGGCATACCATATGCGTACACCAGGATTTTTGCAGCCCTTGCCTATCATTGTTTGGAAATGGGAAGATATTTCCATGGATTTCGTTATGGGTTTACCCCGCAGTCCAAGGGCTATAACTCTATTTGGGTCATTGTGGATCGCCTTACCAAATCCGCTCATTTTCTCCTAGTGGATACTAGATATTCAGCCAAGAAGTATGCCAAGTTGTATTTTGACCGGATTGTGACCCTGCATGGAGTTTCTCTTACCATTGTCTCTGATAGAGGGTTAGTCTTTGTCTCTCATTTTTGGGAGCAACTCTAGGAATGTCTTGGTACTAGTCTCCTCAGAAGTTCAGCTTATCATCCACAAACTGATGGTCAGATAGAAAGGGTAAATCAGGTACTTGAGGATATGTTGAGAGCTTGTGCTATTTCTTTTCCTAAAAAGTGGGAAGAATACTTGAACTTAGCTAAGTTTTTTTACAACAATAGATATCAAAAAAGCATTCATATGGCACCTTTTGAGGCCCTGTATGGTAAGAAATGTAGAACACCACTTAACTAGGTTGAAGTTGGTGACCATGGATATTTTGGGCCTGACTTTATCAAAGAAGCTCGAGAACAAGTCAGTATTATTTAGAGCCATTTGAAGGTAGCTCAAAGTCATTAGAAAACTTATGCAGATAAGTGAAGAAGGCCCTTGCAATTTGAAGTTGGTGATCATGTGTATCTCAAGGTATCTCCCATGAGAGGTGTACATCGATTCGGTGTCCGTGGGAAGCTATCCCCTCGCTATGTTGGACCTTACAAGGTTTTGGCCAGTGTGGTTCCACTGCCTATTGTCTCCAACTTCCAGACATTTTGTCAGCAATACACAATGTCTTCCATGTTTTCCAGTTAAAGAAATGCTTGTGGGTCCCCGATGAAGCGGTGAAAATTGAAGGACTTCCCCTCTAGCCCGACTTGTCTTATATTGAGCATCCTGTCAAGATCTTGGACGAAAAAGAAAAAGTGACTAGAAACAGTGTGGTGAAGTTCTATAAAGTTTAGGGGCAAAATCCCTATCTTGAAGCATTATCCCCACCTTCTTTCTAGTTACCGAGGTAATTGTTCAAATCAAAATGTATTTCTTATCTCTTTTCCCACACTAGGCACATGAAATCTCGGGACGAGATTTTGTTTATGGGGGGTAGATTTGTAACACCCTCAGTGTTACACTATAAATCATTTGCTAAAACATGTCATGAGCATCATGTTTATGTGTTAATGCATGTAATAAAGAGTGTAGATCAATTTCCATAACTCAAATCCAACATAAGACTTGGTCAATTTCTTAAGTCTGAAAATAGATTGACAAAGCTATGTTTGGTAATTTTTGCTTAGAAATTGGGTTAAGGAGTGGTGTGGTGTTATAGTTAGTTTTGGTAGCTTATTATATCCTCTAAGGCATAGCAAAGGTGGTCTGGGGATTGGATCAATGGTTTAGTTTTTTTGAACGCTTTAAAAACCATGCACAACACGTTCTCAGTCTGTTTCCTCTCGTGGGTGGGGTCACCGCATCTCTGGGACGCGACATCGTTGCCTTGGGTGCTCCGCATGCGTGCACACTACACTGCTCGGTCGGCCACCGTGGGTGGGTCGGCCTAGCTGCACGATGCTGCTACCACGCGGGCCCGGTGCCCTAGCCGCTGTGCCACCCTGATGCGTGGGCGTCCCATCCTGCTGTTGCACTGCTGCTCTGCTACTGCCGCTGCATCGCATTGCCTCTCCTTGGCCCAGTTGGGAGCCATCCGCACGTGGTCGTGCGCGCCACCGTCGCTTTGCCATTTATGGCACTATGGCCACGCGAGCCACGCCGGTCGGGCGCGTACGCTTGTCGTCTTGCACCGACGTGTGGGACTCCTGGTCCCACCGCTCACGTCCTGCCTAGGCACACAACCACACCACTACCGCCGTCCGCATTCCCCTGTCTTTTCCTGTACCACCGCTACTGCGCCACGATAATACCTGGGCACATGAGGCACCTCTCATTAATACTGTACGCTTGCACCTGCGCTCTCTTGTCCTCTCACCGCCTGAGCCTCCCACAGTCTTAATGATGGCTGGTAGGGCACCAATTTGGCATTTCCACCCTGGGAGCCGTTAAGGCCATGCTTGGCCATGGGTGCGGATAGCTCACTCACCATTTGCCCACTGTCCAATTCATTGTACCACTACTTTTGCCTAGCTCCTTCGTTTGCCCCACGCACCTCAGCCTAGTCGCTACCGGCTCGCCTTCATCGCTGACATGACTGTGTCACTGCAGTGCGCCACCACCAAGCTTGGCTACACGTGGTTGGTTTCCCTTAGTTGCCCTCTGCCCCAACCATCACTTCAGATAGACTCGTAGTACGTCATTAGTGCTTAGCCACCACCTCTACTGGCCTGTTAGTGCTGTAGCTTGCCGGGGTGGCTGCGTCGCTGTCGTGGGTGGTCGTGAGCGGTGGTAGCTCACTCTGGTTCACCCCATGGCTCTGTATCATTGCGATTGGGTTAGTGTTAGGGTCGTAGGTGGTGTCGGCTCGTTGGTGGGGTCGGCGTAGGTTTCAGGTGGCCGACGCACCGCCTTGTGTGATCGCCGCCACGCCGACGTGCGTAGGGACAGCCGAGGACCTGGATGTTGTAAAGATGAGTTGTTGTGAGGGCTATTTTGCTTAAGTGCCGACTACAGGAATAGGCCGCATAGTAGTCACCTAAATAGCAGATAGAGTGGGGGTGTTTTCACAAAAGTACCAGCGCACGTGGGCTTCCCTGCCGCGGGCTACCTCCGCGCGTGGGCCACCGCACGTTTGCAGGTGCGCACATGGACTCCTCTGCTACGGGCCGCCTTGGTGCATGTGTGGGCCATGCCACTCGTTTGTGGGCCACGCGGGCTGAATTTATTTTTCATTTTTCTAGAAAATAGAAATAGTTTTATATTTTACATTCTAAGTTGAACTTTGGAAATTGATATCAATTCATATAAGTATCCAAAAATTGTGAAATAAATTTTGTTGAGTTCCTAAAAATGTTGTCTATCTGATAGTATGGTTAGTTATACATGTTTGTGTTGATGCTAAGGTCTATTAAATCATTTGAAAGTGTTTAATGTTATTTAGATTAATAATTGTAGGAATTTTTGTGGCAATTTGGTAATAGCTTTGGCCATGAACTTTTTATAGTAGGTTCATTAGATTATTATGTGCTCACTGTAATTTTTGTAGCCTTAGAATAGGTTGAGAAATATGGTAGCTAGTAGTCCTTATTTTAGTATATATATTAAATCGGTAATAAAAACAAGGATGCCTTTAGTTACTAAGATAAGGCTTGAAAGGTTTCATACCTGTTGAGTGGGAATAATAGGTAACTTAGCATCTTATTCATTAGAGTTAGCTTAGTAGCTTGGTAGATGTATTCTTATTTTAAGAGTTGCTATTGCCGTATTACTAAGTGTTACATCATCATTTCATGCATGTAGATAACGAGTTGATAGAGTTCGTGACCGCGGGTGAGCCAGAGTATGAGGAGATAATCAAGGAGTATGAGGAGGAGATCCTCATCTAGGAGGGACCTTTGGAGCCACCAGCTGCTGACTTTGCTAACACCACGCCTGCCCAAGGCAAGCCTAAGTGCATAACCCTTATTTTGAATAATCATGGATGTGCATTTATGTTACAGGCATTTTATGGAAACTACATGATATATAACCTACCTATGAGTCCTACTAGCATAGGTCGAGTAGCTCCTATGCTTAGGATTTTCGGTAGCATGAGTAACCTGCCGTTACTCACAATAGGTGATTATTATTATCACTGTTATGATAAAAAGGTAAAAGAAAAAAATGGAGACCGGGCAGGGATATGGTATGGGTATTGGTGGGTCTAAGAGGTTGTGTCCCGTGGCCAACGAGGCATAGCTTGGTTACACTATTTTCCCTGTCCGTGTCTGTTAAGGATCGGCCATTGCATTAGATTCTAGTCATGTCATAGACTTATTATTCTGAGCACATACTTGTTTATGGGAGCAGGGAAGGCTCGTTGCTCTCTTGTCATAGGTTCCGGCTCTTTCTGGACCGACTGATTGGAGGCAGGGATGGTGGAGGTCTAAGCACCACACTGAGTCTGGGACTCAGGTGTGGGGCTTAGAGTCCAAGTTTGGATGGGGACCTAGACCCCTTGACAGAAGAGTGATGGGTTGGTCCTGCTTGTGCCTAGGGTACAAGCGGGGCGTGTGTTTCGGGGTACCCAGCTGGGCTCATTAAATCATGAATCGCTGGGTAATCTGGTATGACTTATCTACAATCTAACACCATAGTAAGAACTAGAAGATGAAAGATGGTGAAATGGATCTGTTTGCTCAACTCTTGTTTGAAAGTAGATTGCTTTCCGCAAAAAGGAAACCCAACAAACCATAAAGTTTATCATATCCTTTAGAGTCAGGAAATTATTCCCACTAGTCGGGTAAGTCTTGCGAGTACATTGTGTACTCAGGGTTTATTTACCCTTGTTGTAGGTGCAGCTTGAGGAGTAGCTGTTGTGTGAAGGATTCTTTTGGTGGGCACAGACGGATCCTTGTATATTATCGATAGACGTTTATTGTAATTCTGCTGTTTAAATTCTCCACTCTGAACTTGGTACTATAATAATATATTTCTAAGAACTCTGGTTGTATGAAATGGACTAAGTATTGTAAACTCGTTCTCATTATTGAATCCTAGAGGCAAAACATGGATTATTCGAGTTTTTCCTTAGGGTGTGCTCGACGGAATCCGTCCGATGTAGCTTGCTTTCAGGGTGCTTAGTGTCTGGTGGAAGACGAGCGCCTCTAAAGGTGTGTTATTTCAGGCTGTTCTGCTATAGGTGGTATTAGAGCCAATAATGAGTCTGCGAGTTTCATAACTCCTTTCAAAACCTAAAATTTGACCAACAAAAGTTTTGCGAAAAGTAGGATGTGATGAAATTATATAAATAAGTATAAGCCCTAGCAATATGCTCTATCTAGGATAGCGGCACTGGTTTTATCTAATCAATTTTCTATAGGTACACTAACTTACGTTGCGTAACAATTGTTTAGCAAAGCAGAAAGTGAGTGTGCGATGTGCCAAAAATTTTACGAATACCGCTATATTGCGGCTTGAGTTCATGAGTAGGCTGATGCATGCATCATGAAAACATAATCTGGTCTAAACTAAACTTCCCCCTACACGTATAATTTAGATTAGTGAATTGATAGAATAATCTAAAAGAATGCTTTAATAAAAGTCTTATCATTCCTCTAAATCTCTTGTTCCTGATCTGGAGGGTTGTCCCTAATGGTTGGTTCCTATCTGTTTATAGATAAACCTGAGGTCTGGTCATGGGAGTACCAGCGCTGGGGTGGACCCAGGTCATAATAGTCGCGGTGAGGGCATTGGCAACAACAATGGGGAGATCCACGAGGCCCCGCTTCTAGCTCCTCCTCCACCACCGTCGCCTCCGATGACTCATTCAGAGATGATGGCGGAGATGTTGGTTGCTCGTCGTGAGTCTGCCTATGCCATAGAGCTGTTAGCACAGGCTATCGGTGGCTTCGCCCGTGGAGGCAATGGCGGGAATGACGGTGGTGCCTATGGTCCCGAGGGACCCTGTTCTTTCTAGGATTTCTTGAAGACACACCCACCCATGTTTACACCGACTACTGAGCCTCTGGATGTAGAGCATTGGCTTTGTATTCTAGAGCAGAAGTTTCTGCTACTCACTGTAACTGAGGAGCAGAAGGTGCGCTTTGAAGCGCAATAGCAGTTGGGTTCTGCTAGTGCATGGTGGGACACGTTCAATGCCATGCAGCTGGTGGATCACCGTGTGGCTTGACAGGAGTTTACTACTACTTTTAGAGAGTATTACATTCCTGTTGGTGTTCTGAACAGGAAGTTGATGGAGTTTCTGGACCTAAGGCAAGGGAGCATGTCTATGATGGACTATGTAAACAAGCTCAACCATCTGTCATAGTATGCTAGGACTCATGTTGATACCAAGGAGAAGAAGAGGGACCATTTCTATCGTGGCCTCTCTTATAGTCTGCAGAAGGAGTTGTACATAGGGAACTACCAAACTTTCAGTGCTATGATGAATGCTGCTATTGCCATGGAGGCACTTCAGCGTGACTCTTAGGCTGAGTGGAAGTGCGAGCGGGTGATTACTAGGTCTTCTAGTCACCCCTAGGCTCAGAAGGTATAGGTTATCAGGCGGGTGCCTAATCAGTCTTCAGGTGGGTAGTCGTTTCGCCAGCCTCAGCAAACCTACCAAGCACCTAGCATTCAGTACCATGCACCTAATCAGCAGGTGCAATAATAGCAGCCCAAGGGACAGCAAGTTCTGCCTCATCAGGGGCAGAGGAACAAGCCTAGTGCTTGTTTCAAGTGTGGCAAGGAGGGCCACTATGCCTAGGAGAGTCCGTAGAACTAGCCTCACAGTCTGCTCAGCCCTCAACTAACTCCTGTTTGATGAAGCGAACAATTATCAAGAAGAAGGTGCCAGTATGCCGCTCTAGGCAAGTTAATTTCACTAAGGCTGAGGAAATCTTGCAAAATGAACCAGTGATGGCTGGTATGTTTACCATTGATTCCCACCCAACATATGTGTTGTTTGATTCTGGTGCATCACATTCATTCATGAGCATGGGGTTTGCACAAAGTCACAATATATCTCTTATGGCTATATCTATTGCCTATAGAATCAGTACTCTGGGTGCGCAATTCTATGTTAATACTCAGATAGACATAGTTGGATTAGTGTTAGACACTTACACTTACCGCCTCTAGTTCATGATGCTATCCGGGCAAGGCATAGATGCAATTCTGGGCATGAACTGGTTGCGAGTATATGGGATAGTCTTGGATCTTTAGCAGAGAGTGGTTGAGTTATGGCTTCTTTCTTTAGAGGATAGGATGTCTCTTCTTATGCCCTTAGATCCAGCCTTATCAGTTGCTGCTCATGTTGAAGCTTCTCCTGATCTTGCCTCTATTCTGATGGCCTATGAGTTTCCAGATGTCTTTCCTCAAGATCTACCTGGGTTGCCCTCGGATAGAAATGTGGAGTTTTCCATTGAGTTAGAACCTAGCACTGCTCCTATTTCCTGGCATCCCTACCGCATGGCTCCTAAAGAATTAGCAGAAATGAAGAAGCAGTTAGAGGAATTATTGGAGAAGGGTTTTTTCCGTCCTAGTTCTTCACCATGGGTGTTGGGGACCAATATTACGGTACCCAAATAGGAGGAGCTAATGACCATCAACTTTGATTCATCCACATGACCAAGAGCGCGATTACACTGTTTGTCAGGCCACTTCTCGTTCGGTCACTGAGACCATGGGCCCTGCCTCGCCCAACCCCCAAGAGCCGGCTCCGCCTCACTCGATGTCTGAGGGTAGACTCTGCCTCACCTGACGTCCATGGACTGGCTCTGTCTCGCCCGACATCCAAGGGCAGACTCCACCTCGCCTAACATCTTAGGATTGGCTCCATCTCGCCTGACCCCTGGGGGCTGGCTCCGCCACCCGACGTCTAGGGGCTAGCTCTGCCTCGCCCGATGTCTTGGGACTGGCTCCGCCTCGCCCGATGTTCAGGGGCTAGTTCCGCCTCACCCGACGTCTACACAATGCTCCTTCATAATGACGTGTGCAGATAAGGCAGGACACTCAAGTAAATCATAGTACCGAGGACCATACCCTACATGCCTATAGGAAAGTACCATCAGGATATGACAGGATGGGCACTTTAAGCCCTTCCAGGCATGTTAGAGCCCGAACAATGTTGTAGGCGTCGACATTTGTCTTACAGTGTTATGGGCGCCACCATCAGCCCTCGAGCGTGGATCCTCACATAAGCATACGACAACCACTACAATCTAGGAGGAAACTCACATCATCTATAGTATGGGCGTGCGGTCACTGCGTCATCTGCTCCTTGTAGGGTCATGGATTAGTGCCCTGGTCCATCGCGTCGCCCAACGAGATGGGATGGGACATGACCACTTGCTGACAAAGCAAGAACATGGCATCATCAGCAAACATGTACCCAGCATAGAGCTATCCCTGGCATGGTCTGTGGTTTCAGCAGGGCTGGCATAGAGGAAAAGGAAGACCCAGCATCTCTAAAGCACCTCCCTTGTCTCTAGTTTTTCTTCTTTCTCCCATCTGTAACCCCTGCTTCCCCTTGGCCTTTAAAAGGAAAGGCAGGGCACCCTACTAAGGGGACTAGAAAACCACATCACACAACACACCATGCATCACATCACACATAGCAGAGCAGCAACCAAGCGTTCTACATCCTTTCGACCTTTCCATCAGAGACTTGGGACCTGTCCCTCTCTTGCCCTTTTGTACCCCCTACTATGAACTTTTTAGTGCAAATAACATGAGCAGTAGCCACGAACTAGACATAGGGACATTCTGCCTGAACCAATATAACCCTTGTGTCTTTTTAGCACACCATCTGGGCCAAATGCGCAATAATACAAATTTACTCATTGGTGTTTACTCGAAATACTGGCAGTTGGCGCGCTAGGTAGGGGCCTTTGCATGTTCTGACATTAACATCAGGCCGTGGATGGCTTGCCACGGAATCAGCTGGGTTCTGGGCGCACTTGTGTGGTTTGGGGACCTAGACTTCATCTTCACGGTGGAAGGAGAACTGGCGTGGACACCCATCATCATTCAACCCTTCCACCCCACCAGCCTCGATGTGATGGCCAAGATGCTCAAGGAGCTGTGGCTCACCAAAGAAAAACCATTCTCACCAGAACACATCATCCAGAGCGCCCTGATGGTGCTCCCGTTTGGTCTCCGCAACGCCGCGGAGACCATTGGTCACCTTGTGGCCTAGCGCATGATCCCATCCCCCACGAACAACGAGTTTGTGGGGGTGATCGAACACATCATGGAATCCCTCCATGACCTCCTCATAGAGAAGCTAGGGTTGCCCTCTAGTTCTGACTCCAGCAGGGGGAGCCATCACCCCTCTCGTGAATGCTTCATGATGGGTACCCCCGAGGGATGCATCAAAAGCATCCCCGAGGAGGAGGCTACCCTAGCAAACAACCTCGGCGATGAGGCCGAGGGGGAGACAATGGCCCCACCTCACATGAGGGTGGAGTAGCTAAAAGCCTAACACTGAGAGATCGAGGAAGCGTGACTCTAGCCGGAGCAAGAATGCGCGAAGCTCGATCGGGAGATCGAACGCCATGGAGATGGTGGGTGCGCACGCGGCATGGCCTATGATGTAATCTAGAGGATCATCGCTGATGATGAAGCCCTCCCTCGCTTCATCTAGGCAAGCCAGAACATCACCGCTATGGTGGCCTTGCTTCATGATCTTCTAGAGGCAGCAACGCCCGAGGACCATCGGACAGTAGGCCGAAAGCTCATTGTCTCGATGACGCAAGCTCAACGCCAGTCAGCGCATGCCCTCGAAGCACCTTGGCAGGGATGCATCGGTCCTCCAGGAGCCGCATGGGAGTAGGTAACACACCATGGTCCTAGTGCATCAGCGTCTCAGCCGAAACCGTGATGCGTGTAACACCCTTGACGCCCACAGATGCGCCTACGATGACCCGAGAGAGGGAGCCAGACATGGCTATCACCCTCGCCATGGCGGACGCTATGATAGTGGTGAGGACCAAAGCCCGAGCCCTAGCCTACTAGGGCCTCAGGTCTTCGGCCAACACATCCTCAACGCTGCCTTCCCGCCAAGGTACTGACCACCAACCAATATCCTAAAGTACTCTAGGAAACAAACCCCAGACTATGGCTTGAAGACTATCGGCTTGCCTCTCAAGCCGGTGGTGCAGATAATAATGATTTCATTATCCGTAACCTTCCATTATTCTTGGCCGATTCGACAAGAACCTAGTTGGAACACCTTCCGTCCAATGGAATCCAAAGTTGGGTGGACTTGAAGGAGATCTTCATGGGAAACTTCTAGGGCACATACAAGCACTCTAGAAACCCATGGGACCTCAAGAATTGTTGGTAGAAGGCCGGAGAAACCCTCCATGGGTACATCCGGTGCTTCTCCCATCAATGCAACGAACTCCCTAACATCACCGACATTATAGGAGCTTTCCTATCTAGGACCACCTATGAGTCTCTGGTTCACAAGCTAGGATGTAAGGGCCCATGAACCACCAAGGAGGCCCTAGACATCACCACTAGCCATGCCAAGGGCAAAGAAGTGGTCGGAGTGATCTTCGATCATCTCGATGGCAATGCGAAGCAGGACGAGGACCCCAGCAAAGGCACTTCCAACCGTTCCGCCAAAAAGAAGAAGAAGAACCAATGGTGCGAGGGCTCGCTCATGACCGCCACTGACCGCAGGGGTGGTCAGAAGCCTGCGGAGGGAACTCTAAACCACTTCAAAAAATTACTCAAGGGGCGATGCCCAAACCATGCTTTCCTGGTTAAGCATCTGTACAAGGATAGTAGCCTCATGCAGCGGTTCTTGTCCAGAGGCTCCAACAAAGGGGAGCATGGGAAGGACCCTGCCCCCACCACGGATGATGATGAGGAGAAGGATGATGGCTTTCCAACACCAGATGGCTACCTCATGATCTTTGGAGGATTGAAGGCCTATGACTCTAAGTGCCGCCAGATGATCGCTCGCCGCGAGGTCTATGCGACCGAACCAGCCACACCCGCCTTCCTCCGGTGGTTAGAATCCACCATAACCTTCGACTAGACTAACCACTCGAATAGCATCCTACAATTGGGGAGATATCCACTCGTGGTCGATGCAATCATTGGTACAAAGCATCTCACCAAGGTACTGATGGATGGAGGCAGTGGCCTCAACATCCTATACGACAAGATGCTCGACGCCTTTGGCATTGACCGAGCGCGCGTTCGGCCAACTAGAGCACCTTTTCATGGCATCATGCCTAGAAAGCAAGACATGCCACCTGGGCAGATCGATCTGCCCATCACCTTTGAGGGTCCGTCCAACTATAGGACCGAGGCTCTCACCTTCGAAGTGGTTGGGTTCCATGGAACTTACCACGCCATCCTAGGACAATCATGTTACGCAAAGTTCATGGCTGTCCCCAACTACACCTACCTCAAACTGAAGATGTCAGGCCTAGGTGGGGTTATCACCGTTGGCACCTCCTTTCAGCGCACCTACAAGTGTGACGTCGAGTGCTGCGATCACGCCATAGTGATTCTTTCCTCCAAAGAGCTCGTGGCCCTCAGGGAAGAGGTCACCGAAGAAGCACCCGACCCCAAGAGGTCGACCAAGTCTTTCGAGCCAGTAGAGGGCTCTAAGGAGGTTCTCATAGAGCTCGGTAGCTCCGAGGGCAAGGTGGTGCACATTGGCACCACACTTTTCTCTAAATAGTAAAACACGCTCGTCGACTTCCTCCGTGCGAACAAAGACGTCTTTGCATGGAAACCCTCGGACATGCTAGGCATTCTGAGGGAGGTCACCGAGCACGCCTTGAAAATCCACCCAGGCTTCAAGCTAGTGAAACAACACCTGTATCGCTTCAATGAGGGGAAACACAGGACCATCAGCGAGGAGATCGCAAAACTTTTAGTGGCTAGATTCATCAAGGAAGTGTACCACCCAGAGTGGTTAGCCAATCCTATTCTTGTATGAAAGAAGAGTGGGAAATGGAGGATGTGTGTTGACTACACTGGTCTCAACAAAGCATGCCTAAAGGATCAGTTTCCTTTGCCGCGCATAGACCAAATAGTCGACTCTACCTTGGGGTGCGAAACCCTATGCTTCCTTGATGCGTACTCAGGATACCATCAAATCATGATGAAAGAGTCTAACCAGCTCGTGATGTCTTTCATCACCCCCTTCAGATTGTTCTGCTATGTCACAATGCCGTTTGTCCTAAAGAATGCTGGGGCTACGTACCAGCGGTGTATGCTCAAGTGTTTCAAAAACCTCATCGGGCAGACCATTGAGGCCTACATCGACGACATCATGGTCAAATCCAAATAGGCTGACCACCTCATAGTCAATCTTGAACAGCCTTCACGAAACTCCAAGCAAACGGCATCAAACTCAATCCCAAAAAGTGCATTTTTGGGGTCCCAAGGGGCATGTTGCTCGGTTTCATCATCTCTGAGTGTGGCATCGAAGCCAACCCAGAGAAAATCTCATCCATCATGAGGATGGGCCCAATTCAGAACATAATGGGGGTATAGTGGGTTACGAGGTGCCTCACCACACTCAACCACTTCATCTCATGCCTCGGTGAACAAGGTCTCCCCCTTTATCGACTTCTGAAGAAGGCTGACCACTTCGAATGGATGTCCGAGGCCCAGAAGGCACTTGACATGGTTAAGCAGCTTCTAACCGATCCTAGTTCGTCCAACTGATGGAGAATACATTCTGCTCTACATATTGGCCACCACGCAAGTTGTCAGTGCCGCCCTGGTAGTGGAGCGGGAAGAAGAGGGGCACGCCCTCAAAGTACAGTGCCCTATGTACTTCATCTGTGAGGTCCTATCCGACTTAAAGACCCGCTACCCCCAAATCTAGAAGCGCCTATACACCATCCTCATCACAAAGAGGAAGCTACGCCACTACTTCGAGTCACACCTGGTGACGGTCATGAGGTCCTTCCCCCTTGGCGAGGTCATCCAAAACTAGGATGACATAGGGAGAACTATGAAATGGGCACTCGAGCTAATGGGTCAAGGCATTACTTATGTCACCCGAACGGCCATCAAGTCCTAGGTGTTAGCTGATTTCATCACAGAATGGACCGAGGTCCAAATGCCACCGGCGGTCATCGATCAAGAGTACTGGAAGATGTACTTTGATGGATTGCTAATGAAGAAGGGCGCCGGTGTAGGGCTAGTCTTCGTGTCCCCCCTCAGGGTATGCATAGGGTACATGGAGGTGCTCATCAATGGCCTACGCATTGCCATCGAGTTGGGCATTTGACGTCTCGATGTTCGAGGAGACTCCAAGCTAGTTGTCGATCAAGTCATGAAGGAGTCAAGCTACCATGATGCCAAGATGGTGGCATACTGCCGAGAAGTCCAACGGCTAGAAGACAAGTTCGACGGTTTCGAACTCAATCACATCCCAAGGCGCCTCAACGAGGCAGCCGATGCACTTGCAAAGGTGGCATCTGGTAGAGAGCCAGTGCTAATAGGTGTCTTCGCCAGTGACCAACACAAGCCCTCAGTTCACTATGAGGGGTTAGAACAGGCCAATGACGATTCGCCCAATCCAGGCTCAGGGGCTAACCAACCATCGGCTCTGTCCAACCCTGAGGTCATGGAGCTCAAAGAAGACCCAGCGACAGAGCTTGATCCTCTGGTCTACTAGAGGGCGCTCTGCCTCGACTACCTCCTCTGTGACACACTGCCAATGGACAAGATAGAAGCTCGATGACTCGCACGTCATGCCAAGTCCTTTGTTCTTGTGGAGGGTGAACTCTACAAGTGAAGCCACACTGAGATCCTACAGCGCTGCATCCCCATCGAACAGGGGAAGCGTTTGCTGAGTGATATCCATAGTGGGATCTACGGTCACCATGTCATGCCTAGAACCCTAGTCGGAAACACATTCTGATAGGGCTTCTATTGGCCCACTGTAGTAGCCGACGCCGAGCAGATCGTGCGCACCTATGAAGGGTGCTAGTACTATGCTCGGTAGACTCACCTCTCGGCCCAAGCACTCTAGATGATCCCCATCACATGGCTGTTCATGGTCTAGGGGCTCAATTTGGTTGGACCTCTCAAGAGGGCACCCGGAGGTTACACCCACTTATCACCGTAGACAAGTTTACAAAGTGGATAGAAGCTCGGCCGATCTCCATGATCAAATCCGAGCAAGCCATACTGTTCTTCCTCAACATCGTCCATCGCTTTGGAGTCCTAAACTCCATCATCACAGACAATGGTACATAGTTTATTAGAAGGAAGTTCCTTCAATTCTGCGATGAATACCACATTCGGATCGATTGGGCTGCCATCACGCACCCCTGAACAAACGGGCAGGTTGAACGCGCAAATGGCATGGTCCTATAGGGCCTCAAGCCTAGGATCTTCAACCAGTTGAACAAATTCGGTGCATAGTGGGTCGTCGAGCTCCCCGCGGTACTCTAGAGCCTAAGGACAACCCCTAGTTGAGCCATTGGCTACTCACCCTTCTTCATGGTCTATGGTTCTGAGGCTGTCCTCCCAACCGACCTTGACTATGGAGCACCAAGGATTAGGGCGTATGATGCATAGGAAGCCAAGGCGTCTCTCAAAGATGCCATGGACCAGCTGGATGAGTCCCACAACATTGTGCTCCTCCGCTCAGCCAAATACCAGCTGGCACTATGATGGTACCATAGCTGATGAGTGTGGGGTCGGGCCTTCGACGTTGGGGACCTAGTCCTCTGCCTCATCCAGAGCAACAAGGATCACCACAAGCTCTCCCCGCCATGGGAGGGACCATACATGGTTGTGGAAGTGCTCCATCCAGGCACCTACAAGCTCAAGACCATCGACGGCGAGATCTTCACCAATGCCTAGAACATCGAGCAGCTACATCGCTTTTACCCCTAAATAAACACATACTCTCTCTTTTTAGTTTTGTTATCAAAATCCCCGATCTTTTTCATGACATCTAACACCTGCAACGGCAAGGGGTCGGACCTCACTTGGGGGCTGATGTGAGCTCATTTATCCAACAAACATTCACTATGCATGCTCTCTTTTTCACGTTAATTCCTAGGAGCTAGGTTTACAGGAAGAATTCCTGAGTATAACTAGTAGGACTACAGGAAACCTACACCCCGACAGCTACGGTCTCATCGCTTGCCAGCATGATCAGAATTGGCTCGCCCGCACTCAGAGCTTTTATGACCTTAACCGCAAAAAAGGGTTGGGATGTGCTAAACCTTTTTACACAAAAATAGGAGAAGAAATAAGAAACTATTTGTTATAATGAAATTTGAAAGCTTATCCATTTGTTACAAGTTTCACCACCTGGCTTCCCTACTAAACTAAATTCTCACGCGGGATGTCCTCATCCCTTATCTCCGTAGGGAAATCTTGTCTCAGCAGGTAACCCAAATCTACCAAATGGCATGACCATTGCTAGGAAACAAAAAGGGAGCAGACAGGATCCTGCTCATATCTGGCAGAGGTCCTTCCGAACCCATCACTCCTGCCATCGAGGTAAAACCGGTACCCGGGTTGATCGAACAGTACCAAACGACCGCCGAGAGATAAGCACCCTTACTTACTTTTATGCATTAATTTCACTACCGAGCCTCCAACCCCGGCAATGGCAGGGGGCGGACATCGCTCAGGGGCTACCAAGGGTGTCTACTTGTTAGACTTTTCTCTATGCCTGACCCCTCCTTATGTCTAAAAACTAGAGGCACGGTGTGTGGGCAAAACTTTGGATAACCCTGGTCGGACCATTAGGACCCTATGCCCCAGCAGGCTATGGCATTTTGGTCCACCGGCATGACCAAAGTCTTTGTCTCCACACTCCAAACCTTAACCTCCACCTTCCTAGGAAGGGTTTGGAGGGGACTACCTACGGAATCTCCATCGAGGAGAGGCTATTAGGTCAGCCAAATTGATCAAACGGCTTGGGCCACTGACAAATGATAGATACGTAAGAATGGGAGGCTCGTGCAGGTTACACCAGCCCCATCATAGCGTCGGACCCAAACCCTGCATGGGCATATCCGGTAAGAACTTCCAGAACCCATCACTCGTGCTATCAAGGTAACATTACCGACCCCGACTATTTCTTTATATGAATATTCATTTATCCATTTTTCATCCCATATATCCAAGCACTGCACATGCAATTGCTGCATCACAACGCTTTGCGTCGCATCACTAAGCGGTAGCCATCTTATTCAAATTGAGCAGCAACCGACCGATGTTCGAAGGTTGGCCCTCAAAGGGCTCGAGGCCACCTCATGTCAAACAGAGCCAGGGGAGAAAAACCGAGATGAGCCCCAGTGGCCTTGCCCAACCCCGCTGAGAAGCGGATAGGGACATCTTGACCTTTCTCGTTCGATTCTAACCTCAAGCCAAACCCATAGAATCTCCATTGAGGAGAGGCCAACGGGCCACCCGAGCCTATTGAACGGCTCAGGCATCTGCCGAGGGGCGGGTTAAGAAGTTGTGGAATGCCACATGAGGGCTCTACTGACCCCATCAGCTGATGACGGACCCAGATTCCACTCGAACATGCCTATTAGTGAGCTCACCGAGCACGACACTCAAGCCATCGAGGCAAGTGTTGTTAGCTCAGCCCCTTCTATTGCAGAAACCAAGGAATTAGTGATGCATGAATCACGGCTGACCCCTACCGAACCCCATGGGGCTTGGGAGCTTGAGGCACCTGATCCTAGATTAAAAGGCCGAGGTTCGAAGGCTGGCTCACAGAAGGCTCGAGGCCGCCTCATGTCGAACAAAGAGCCAGGGGGAAAATGCGGATGAGCCTTAGTGGCCTATGCCCATCCTGCTTAGAAGCGGACAAGGCCATCTCAACCTTCTCATTTGATCCTAGCCACTAGTCGAGCCCATAGAATCCCCATTGAGGGGGAATCTGTTGGAAGGCAGGTTGAGGAGCAATAGAATGCCCCCCGAGGGCTTTGCCGATCCTATCACAAGTGACAGAACCAAATTCTGTTCAAACATGCCCGCTAGCAAGCTCGCCAGGCACGTCACTTGAGCCATCGAGGCAAGTGGCGTTAACTCAACCGCTCCGGTTGTGAAAACCGTGGACGGGGCGATAGTCACAAAAATGAGCCAACCCTTGACCGAATCCCTGCCATGCATGGGGGCTCGAGGAAGATCAGACTTGCAAGGAGACCAAATGCCCATTCGTAGAATGATAGCCAACAACCTAGGGGGAGGGTATGTGCGAACATAAGAGGTGCATTCTCCAAAGTTTCGCTATCCTCCCCTCGATATTTTAGTAACAGCTAACCCCAGCAATGCCAAGGGGTTGGATCTCACTCGAGGGCTGATAAAGGTATAAGTATACCTTTTCTAAAACATTCGCCACATCAGACCTCTTCTTCACACTAAACCTAGTGGCAAGGTTTGTGGAAACAAATAATTGATCATGCCTGGTTGAACTACAAAAAACCTACGCCTTGGCGGCTATGGTACCTTTGCTCACCAGCATGATTCAAAGTTTTTTCCTCTTACACCTTGGGCCCTATGGTCTTAACAAATGGAGGGGTCAACATATGTGAGCCTGTCTTTCGCACATAAAAAGGGAAGAAAACAAGTTCAATCAAATAAAACAAAATTACAAAATTGTTTTTATGATATATAAGGATCGACACTTGTTCACAGGTCACAAGAATGCTTATCCAGCCTATTTAACTAAACTATCCCCTCTGGGGGAGGACTATTTCTTCAACTTTGTCCACCAGGTTCCACATGAGAGGAGCCACCGTCGCTTCTATTTCATCTAGCTCAGAGGCTTTGTAGCCAGGCGTGAAACCAAGGCTCATCGTCTCCAAGTCGATGAATTCATCATAGTGCGAGCGGGCGATGGTGAAGGCTTGGGTGATCCCTGAGCGAAGGGCTTCCCTCTCAAGCTGGCGCACCCACGCCATGATATCTATGGCATGGTCCATGAGCGAGCTGGTCCCCTTCGCCTGCACCACCTGTAGGTCATCGTAGACTACGCTGAGGGCAACCTTCAGGACATCAAGCTCATCACCCTCTGCCTAAAGAAGACTCCCTACCTTAGCAAGATCCATGGCCAGTCTAGCAGTGGTGCCCTTAGCCTCTAGCTTTTGGGCTTTTGTGGTTCTAAGCTCGACCAGGATGGAGCTGATCCTCTACCGCGCCTCGTCGCGCTCTCTAACGGCCTGGTCATGCACCCCGTGGGCTGTGCTATGCTCCGAGCAGAGCCTCTCTAAGGTATGACATAGCTCATCATGCTCCCTGCATAGCTAGGCCACTACCTCAGTGTCCTGATTCACCCTTTGCTGAAGGGCCACGAACCTCTCCTCAGCTCCCAGCTTGAGCTCCCGCTCCTTCTCGGCCTTAGCTAGGAGGTCGAGGATCCACTGGCGGGCCTCAACATCCCTCTAGAGCAGTTCGTCCCTCTCCTTCTAGACTCTAGCGGCCTCCTCCTCATCCCACCATGCCCTTTCCAATAGTTCCTCAAAAGACTTCTCGACATCCTCTGTCACAGAACCGACCAATTTATAAGAGTACAAGTACAATGGCAGCCCGCAAGCGGTCGCACTGTCATACTTGAACCCATATAAACCTGGTAGTCCGTTGAGTACCACGATGGGTCTCGATAAACGATTTACAACAACCAAGATCGTACATGATTCAACATACATACCACATATTACATAAAGTTCATAGATACATTTCATCATCAGAGTACGAATAAAAGTTATTACAAACCAAGTTTGATAGATAAAGCAGAAGCAAATAAGTTCGAAAATAAAATTTCCAACATAGTTTGATACAGTGCCAAGTAGGATCATGGTCCACAAAAGCAAATATAGGGATTAATAAAGAAGCCTGCCCAAGGCTTACTCCTCATCCATGGCGGGATAGAACCAACTCTTACAATAACCATGATACACAGTGCCATCTACAACAATGGGAAATAAAACCCTAAGTACGAGAAGGTACTCAACTAGACTTACCCATCATAAACAAGAAATAAATTACTCCAAGGATTATGCAAGGCTGTATAAGTGGAGATAGCTTGACAACATTTTGCATAAAGGCAATTAACTTAGTCGTACAATTCAAATTCCTTTAACAAGTTAATTATAACTATCCATTTCTAGATTAGCAACTATCCTGTGCCAAACATGTGGTACATCATTTAAAAGCATACAATAGTAACCATAGCAAGTATTGTACTTCCATATTCATTCGAACCATCATGTTACATAACACAGTTACTACGATGTTGGGACTAGCCAAGTTTCTCACTATCCGGGAGAGACGGTGATTCAAATCGATTTCAACCAGCTGGGAATTTATTCCTAACACAAACCCAGGCATACCGCGCGAAGGCAGCCTTAGGTCACCTTTGGTACAACTCAAGTCCACATTTCATGGGTCCATACCACGCCACACAATCTGGAACACCAGATGCTAGGACGTTCAGGCCCAGCCTGCCCTTGGGTTCAGTCTAATCGTTCCCCGGAAGGAGCGCACAACAGAACGGGTCCCGGCCTGAGTTGAGCTACTCGGCTTCGCGGTCGGAACGAGTTATCCGACCAGCTAAATGAGAGGCATGCGTTTAATCTTGTCAGAAGCGCCAACAACGGTACGACCCTTAATCAACACAGACGGGGATAGATCCACACACAAGACCTCCATGTCTTGTTGCTTCTCTATCGACATCCTGCCTGGTCTTGATTTTCTTTTACCCCATGGTTCTGTTCCACGATAGCAAATATAGCCAACCGTGCTCCGGTATCCACCTATATCTCGCAGGTGATAGGACATCACCCGACTTCTACCGGTCTAAGCATGGCTAAGCATATATTCGATCCTGGACCTATACCGGTTAAAGGTGTAATATCTGGACAAGGAATTTATATGCATCAAGTGGTTCCATTCAACTCTTATAACCTAATGTATCAATCATAAATACTCAAGTAATCATTTGTAAAATACTGGGAGACTTAGAATGCTCCGGGGCTTGCCTCACAGAAAGGAAGTGGGGCAGTGGTCAGGACACTCTGGAAGCTCTTCAGGATTCTGCTCCACGCCTTCGGGAGCTACGACTTGAGGATTCTCCTGCTGGTCTCCTTCCTCTACCTCGTCGAATTCCAGCAACATTATTTCTTCCTCCGATCCTAGATGTATGAATATGGCATAAGATATCGTGAATGCATATATGTTAACAAGTGCATCATGTTCTACTGAGTAGGTGCATATCTCTTCTTGATTATGTAATTAACTACTTCGACAATGCATCTACTACTTCACAAACAACAGCTACTTATTTTACTCATAACTGGAGTTCTAATTATCCAAATGTAGTGATCCTAGACTTTCTGGAAAGCTTATCAAATTATCTACAACTTTGTTATCAACCATTTTTACAGCAAACATCATTCTTATCATGCAACTTATCAAACTCCAGAATCTGTCCGGAATCCTTCTAATTTGCATTACAAAATAACAATACTTCTACTTCATGTAATCATTCAAAGTTTGACAACACAAAGTCTACCAACAGTTTAAGTGTACCAAATACACTCAAGAAAACCTAATGGTGAAGCCCAAACTATTTCTTTATATGCCTTTATTATTTTATTTAGATACATATGTTAAATAATAAATATATATCAAATGTGCATCATAAATTCTTAAAAATTTACAGTGCCTTACTAATGCCATCAAAGGACTACTGTAAAAGTTTCATGCCATTTTATTCAATAAAACACTCTATACAAAAAAGACAAAGCATAAAGGCTTAAAATAACATAAATAGAAAACCCTAGTGAAAAGTGTCAAGCAATAGATTTCCTATTTTTCTTAGCATCTTTCTGGTACTAGGATATCCCCCAACAAATTTCATGAATAATGGATTCATAAATAATTTATAAAAATTCATTCAAGGATTCACTATTTATAAAAGAAAAATCTATAACTACAAATCTACACATGCACTAATCCTCAAATTTTTACCAGAGCTCATATATGTTAAGACTACCTTACCACAAAAATTTTATAATTTTTGGAGCACAGGAACTCTAGATATAAAATAAACAAGTTTGCATGCATTCAAAAACACATTTCAAATCTCTATTTAAATCTGCCAAACTTTCTACAGTAAGTGTCAAGATCATATTTTTCTTAAATACTACACTTCCTAAGGAACACTACCAAATTTATTGCACAATTTTGGAAGCTACCAAACTAGAGATATAAAAATCACAAAACAATTCAAAATCTGGAATATTTGAACTAGCCTATACTCTCACTGCCGCTGACTGGTGGGACCCGTTGGTCAGAGGACCCACACGTCAGTGAGACAAGAACAGAGTTGCTACGCTGCGCTATGGTGGCACGGCCAAAGCTCGCCGACGGTGAACTTGCCGGCGGTGACATCATCACACGATGATCTACTCGACCTGGCGCATCGATTGAGCTACTTGGTGGGACCTCTCGTCGGTGCTAGCACCGGTGGTGGTGGCCATGGTGGGGCGGAGGTGTGGGACGACGGTGAGATGCCGGTGGAAGCTATGGTGACTCAAACAAACATGCGTACAAGCATATACGGACTACAAGGAAACTATTGCGCGCGCTCTCGTGGCCTAGGGTGGTCTGGTTGGGTCTGACCACGGCGACGGAGGTGGCGGCGGAGCTCCGGCGAGGCTGTGCACGGGGCTGGAGCTTACCGAGCTCAAACAGTGGGCACGGGCTGGCGTAGGGAGTCGCTGGGATGGTGGTGGTGCTGTTGCGGTGATGGAGAAGCGGCTAGGCAATCCGGTGACTGGCACGGCGATGGCAGGCTCTCGGCACCGAGGCTATAGCTGCTGCGGGCGAGTGGACGGCGAAGGAGGAGCCGGGAATGCGAAACTGAGGGCATGGACAGGAGCGGGCGGTAGCTGGGGTGGTAATGGCCGGCTCAGGCGCATCGTGGCCTGCGCGGTCAGGGCAACGGCAACGCACGGCCAACACGACCTCCATGCGGCGGCTCTGTCCTGGTGCCAGTTGGCCACTGTGCCGATCGATTCAGTTCATCAGTGAACGTGAGTTCGAGCCTGATAGCGAGTTTTGCCGTGATGAAAACTTCGTGAGTGTGGACTTTCAGCAAAAATTTCGTACATCAAAGTTGAAGTCTAATGTGCCAGCTACAATTCTCGTTCAGTGAACTCGTGCTAATTCACAACCGAGACTGAGTAAAATCACCACCAAAGTCAGCCTGTCAGTCGGTCAGTGAACACGACTTAGAAAAATTTGTATTAGTGTTGAAATGTTAATTTTGCTGATTCTTGTGAGACCAATTCAAGCATGTTAGAAGCTAAATCAGTCAATGACCCAAAAATAAAAGTTGTTCCTTATAGCAAATACTACAACTTTGCTTTAGTGATCTCCTCCATGCAAGGTCTCTAACACCTAGTTCAAACTTGGTCAAACATGTCACATTTAAATGATGATACACTTCAAAGCATGTCTTAATGACCTAATTACCCCTAACCATGAATATCAAAGTTGTTCATAATGATACTCTAAACATGTTTAGGCTAATTGCAAGGTCATACAATCATTTCATGTATTTGCCACTCATAGAGCTATTTAGTATAATCACATGAAACATGACTTAAGGCTTGATCATGGGAAATGACATTCATGAACCATGTTCCATTTGCTAACCTAAGTATAGCTAAGGTGTTTTAGTGACTAACATTACCCACTTGCATTCATTTACACATGATCATATGCATATATTCCAAGAAACACAAGATAACAAGCAATGTTTCATATGTTTCGATCAAATGTTTCAATTGTAAAGGATGGTTTATGAATGCTTGATGCTCATGCTCATGTTATGCAAGGCTAACACTTGAGGTGTTACAGCCCCTCCCCCTTATAAAAATCTTGTCCCAAGATTTGCAAGACCTACCATTCTTGGAAAAAGGCGGGATAAACTTATCGTAAATAATCTTCTCTTTCCCATGTAGCATCTTGTTCACTATGATTGTTCCACACCACCTTATAGAACTTAATAATCTTACTCCATGTTACTCTCTCTATCTCCTCTAATACTCAAATTGGCTTTTCTTCGTAGGTCAGATCTGATTGAAGCTACACATTGGTGTGTGCAATAGCTTCTTTAGGTACTCGAAGACATTTCTTCAACTGAGAAACATGGAACACATCAAATATTGCACTCATCTCAGGTAGAAGTTGTAACTTATACGCAACATTTCCTTTCCATTCCAAAATCTTGTATGGCCCTACATATCTTGGTGAAAGCTTCTTTTTCATCCCAAATCTCTTCACACCTTTCATGGGCGATACTTTCAAGTATACATAGTCACCCACTTCAAAAGTCAGTGGTCTTCTTCTTCTATTGGCATAACTCTTTTGTCTTGATTGAGCTGCCTTCATATGTTGTTGGATGATACGTACTTGCTCTTCGGCTTCATTGACAAAGTCAATACCAAAGTATCTCCTTTCACTAGGCTCAATCCTGTTCAATGGAGTTCTACATTTTCTGCCAGATAATGCTTCAAATGGAGCCATCTTGATACTCGCTTGATAACTGTTGTTATAGGAGAACTTAGCTAAAGGTAACCATTTCTCCCATGAACCTTTTGAAGATATAACACAAGCTCTAAGCAAATCTTCTAGGATTTGGTTCACTCGCTCCATCTGTCCTGAAGTTTGTGGATGGTATGCCGAACTTCTGATTAGCTTGGTTCCCAAAGCCTGGTGTAAGTGCTCCTAGAAATGAGCTATGAACTATGGTCCTCGATCTGAGATTATAGTTCTGGGTACTCCATGAAGTCTTACAATCTGGGAAACATATATCTCCGCGTATTTCCCAACTATATACCGTGTGTTCACGGGTATAAAGTGTGCTGACTTGGTGAGACGATCAACAATAACCCATATTGAATCATGACCTTGTGGTGTCATTGGAAGGCCTGTGATAAAGTCCATGCTGATTTCCTCCCATTTCCATCCTAGAATAGGCAATGGCTGAAGTAATCCGGTAGTTTTCATAGGAACAACTTTTACTCTACTGCAGTTATCACACCTAGCAACATAGGCTGTGATCTCTTTCTTCATCTTAGTCCACCAAAAACGGGTTTTGAAATCTTGATACATCTTACTACTACCCGGATGGATAGACAATTTGGACGAGTGAGCTTCATCTAAAATTTGATTCCTTAGCTCGCGGTCTTTTGGTACCACAAGTCAGTCCTCAAACCATAAAACACCTCTTTCATCCAATCTGAAATGCTTGGTCTCCTGCCCTTGCATTTTTCTTTTTATATGACTTATTCCTACATCCGTCTGCTGTAGCTCTATGATTTTGCTCTCAAGTGAACAACTGATCGTGATATTGTGTAGTACAGCAGGATGTAATAAGTTGAATCCATCTTCCAATAATGCTTCTATAGTGTTGCAATGAGACTTTCGACTGAGTGCATCTGCTACTACATTAGCTTTACCCGGATGGTAATGCACTTCTAAATTGTAGTCCTTAATTAACTCTAACCATCTTCTTTGTCTCATGTTCAGCTCGGGTTGGGTAAAGATATACTTGAGACTTTTGTGGTCGGTAAATATATGATATATATTGCCCAACAAATAATGTCTCCATATCTTTAATGCGTGAACCACTGCTGCAAGTTCCAAATCATGTGTAGGGTAGTTGACTTCGTGTTTTCTCAATTGCCGAGAAGCATATGCAATAACTCTTCCTTCTTGCATAAGCACACAACCCAAACCTATGCCTGATGCATCACAAAATACATCGAAGGGCTTTTCAATGTCTGGTTGTGCTAGCACAGGTGCTATAGTCAACAAAGTTCTGAGGGTGTGAAAAGCTGCTTCACATTCTAGTGTCCATTTGTACTTCTCATCTTTCTGAAGTAGTCTGGTCATAGGCTTAGCTATCTTTGAGAAATCTAGAATGAAACGACAATAATATCCTGCTAACCCTAGAAAACTCCGAACTTCATGAACCAAAGTTGGGGCTTTCCAATCCATGACCTCTTGTACTTTTGATGGGTCTACAGAGATTCCATCTCTTGATAAGATGTGACCTAAGAAAGGTACTTTGCTCAACCAAAATTCACACTTGCTAAATTTCACATATAGCTTATGCTCCCTCAATCTAGATAAAACAATCCTCAGATGCTCTTCATGATCTGACTCATTTTCTGAATAAATCAATATATCATCGATAAATACGACCACGAACTTGTCGAGCTTGGGCATGAATACCGAGTTCATCAAGTACATGAAGTAGGCTAGAGCATTTGTTAGTCTGAAAGACATAACCAAATACTCGTATAAGCCATACCTAGTAGAGAAAGCAATTTTAGGTATATCCTCCGGTCTGATCTTTATCTGATGGTAACCTGATCACAAATCAATTTTGGAGAATACCTTTGCCTTCGCTAGCTAATCAAACAAGATGTCGATGCAAGGCAATGGATATTTGTTCTTGATGGTCACAGCATTGAGTGGTCTGTAATCTACACATATTCTTAGTGACTTGTCCTTCTTTTTCACAAATAAAGCTGGACATCCCCACGGAGATGAGCTAGGTTGGATAAGACCCTTGTCCAATAGATCTTGTAATTGAATTTTAAGTTCTGCTAGCTCATTGGGTGGCATTCTATAGGGCCTTCTTGATATGGGTACCGTACCTGGCACTAACTCAATCTTAAATTCCACATCCCTATCCAGTGGTAGACCTAGTAATTCCTCTGGAAATACATCCAGAAACTCGCAAACCACTGGGATATCACAAAGTATGGTGGTTTGGATAGCACAAGCTAAATGTTGGAGTTCAAAATTGCGGAAGAGTGGTACTAGAAAAGCATTCCCTCCTGTGGGTTCCCTCAACATAATAGTACAGGTGCTAGTGTCAATAAGAACACCATGATCCTTCATCCAATTCATGCCTAAGATTACATTTATCGATAACCCGGGCAATATTATCAAATCCGTGGTGTACTCCCTCCCTTGTGTAGAGATGAGCACATTTTTTACTATCTTTTTGGTAGAAATAGTACCCCCTGCTGAACTTATATTATAACCCCTTTGCTTACTTCAATTATTTCTTGATCATGTCTAGATGCAAATGCTTGACTCATAAATGAATGAGAAGCTCCTGAATCAAATAAAACAACAGCGGGATGCTTGTTGATGAGAAACATACCAGCCGTGACAACTTCTCCAGCGGGCACTTCCTCAACAGCGGTATAATGCATGTATCCCGGACGTGCCCTTGCGTTCGCCTACCTCTGATTGTTCTGATTTGGGTTGCCATTCTTCTTGGGGTGGGGGCATTCCTTGGCCCAATGATCCATTTGGTTGCAGTTGAAACATTGCTGATTATTCCTTGGTCCTATGGAGCTTCCCTGACTGCCAGTCCCTTTTGGTAAGGCAATAGTGAACGCCTTACGAAATGGTTTCTATGGCCTGTTATTCTGAGCTTTAGGTGGTGGAGGCCTAAACTTGGGTGCAGGTGGATGGAATTGTGGCCTAGTTGTGATAGGCGCTTTTGATTGGGAAGATCCGGAGGCACCTGCCTTATATGCCGTCTTGCGACCCTTAGCAACGGCATGCATGTTATTGTGGGTTTCTTGGGTCAAGGCATCACTAATAAACTCATTGTACATGGCACACCTAGAATTGGCCATGGTCTTCGTCAGTTTGGTACCCAGACCCTGTTTGAAGCTCTCTATCTTTTTCTCTTTAGTATCCACAAAACCTGGAGCATATCTTGACAGGTTGTTGAATGCGTGCATATATTCTGTGAGGGTCTTCATTCCTTGAATGAGCCTCATAAATTTAGCTGCTTTCATGCACATTAGGCCCGGGGGAATATGATGTCCCCTAAAAGCCAGTTTGAACTATTCTCAGGTCACTCACGCATTAGCAGGCAGAGACGACAAGAAATGTGTCCACCAAATCCCTGCTGGTCCTTGCAGCTGATGAGAAGCATACTCAGCTTTCAGATGCTCGGTGACCCTCAGCAGATGAAATTTTTGCTCAATGGTGTTGAGCCACTCATCAGCCTGCAGTGGTTCCTTAGCCACCTTGAAGATTGGAGGCTTCGTATCCAGAAATTCCTTGAATGTACTGTGCTGATTTGGCTCGGCCCCTGGTTGATGTGGGTGGCCACGAGCAGTGTTTTGCGCGATGAGGTGCAGAGCTTCTTCCATTGTCCTTTGGCTCCCCAAGAACTGGGTAAGGAACTCCTGAGCGGACGGCGGTGGTGGTGGTGGTAAGTCATCATTATTGCCATCCTAGCTGCCACCAGCTCCAGCACGGGTGCGCGTCATCTACGAAGTTGCAACAATAAGCGATTATTGGTTGATGTCAAGAGATTACAGATGAATCATAATCATGCCAAACTGAAATTACTGGAGAAAATTCTCAAATTCACAATAAAAATAGAGGCATAGCAATTCATTCTCGCAACATGACATCCCTAATTTGACCACTTATCGCGCTCATAACGCATGCAAATTTAAATCGTGATCACCAACAAAGGACTGGAATTGCATTGATGTTTAACCAAACATGTGATAGTCGTGCGATGAACAATATTACATGATAGTCGGATTACCAATACCAAATTTGAACTACAGGTCCATTACATGAATAAAGGTGATACATTAGCCCTTCCACTAAGTACTAAGCGATCTAATCCTCATCATGATCACTATCGAGGTCAGAGATAGGATCCTCTCCTCCCTCAGGCTCCAATTCTTCCTCTTCCTCGTCCTCCTCTAGATCCATCTCTACGGCTCCAGGTGGAACATAAGGCTAGAGCTGGTTATTCAGCTGATGAACCTCCTCATGTAGGTTGTCATTGTACTCTTCTGCATTGGCTAGCTGCTGCTCTAGCTCAAACTATCGAGCTCTTAGAACATCTTCTGTGGACCAGGCTACATTCCTCTGGTGAGTTAACTGAGCCATCTCTGCATTGAGCCTCTCAATCTCGACATCGTGCTCCCTCTGAAGCTGACGTCGGTCCTCGCGGGCATGACCAAGAGCACCAGACACACGTCTTAGGCTACCTTCTACTCCATCTAACACCTTCATCACTACGAACATGGCGCTCATGGCAGTGTTATCACTGTTCTGCCCTTCTGCTGCACCAATCTCCAAAGATCTTCCTCTTACCTACTGCCATGAGTCAGTGGAGGGGTTGCCCCTCGGAAAGACTCCAACCAAAGCGGCTGCCAGCTCCTGAGGAAAACGATCCATGATATCCCTCAGTATCCCAAAGGCTGCCCTGCCAGCTGCTTCTTCAGCAGTCCTGCCAGTTGACTCATAACACCAACCTATCTACTCAGAATCGTCACCTCGGGGACGAACAATAGCCTCCATAGTAACCAAGAGACCCTCCCCCAACTGCTCATTCACCTAGAAGTAGCGGGGCTCCATTCCATCAGGATAGCCTACATAGCTGAGCACTCTCCACAAGAGTGTAGGCATCCCAAACTCTCCAAGAAACGTGTGACATTGATGGGTACGTGGAGCAAGCTGATGGCGGGGAGCTCTACCTCCGGTGGACTTGCGAGCGGTCTGCTTTGTGCGTGCCATCTACACCATTAACATGTACCACTTGGTGAGAGACTAGGCCATAATGGAGAAGAGTTACATATCCGAGTAAGAATTTTATAAAGGGAGGAACAATTTAATTATGGGAATGGTAATTATCATGATGCATGCTCGTTCCGTACGTCCTCACAAACTTAAGAAAAATTTGTTTCTAATGGTAGACACGGTGGCATACACACGTTCTCTCATATATATCGTAACTAGTCGAGCTACACATTTCGTTGTTAGTGTACCTGTATAAAATTTCATTTCAGCCCGAACCCATAATGAAATATGCAGAATGTAATTTAAATATTTCCATATATGTATACCCATACATATACTTCTGTATCAAGCTACCCGAGAATAATTTAAACGCACAATTAAATACGTACCATATACACATGCAAGCATGCATACATAGCCGTAAAACTATCTCTCCCCGACCGCACGCTCACATCTTGCGGTCATGTCACTTATCATCTTACCTTGGCGTAGAGGCATTTGATCCATACATTACCACTCAAGTGAATGACATCCATACAATAGCATGCCATATGGACGACGAAGTAAAAACCCCCATGTTAGTACTTAAATAGCCACCTAATAGTCCTTAATTTGGGCATAAGGAAAGTGATCATTGGCACACTTTAGATTTCAAATACCTATTATATAACTATTAGTTGCTAGAGAAGGGTTTTTGGAAACAAAAACTTTTGTTTTAATTACACATGTGACAATTAACGTTAAATCTTGCTCTGATGTCAGCTGTCGCAGAACCGACCAATTTATAAGAGTACAAGTACAATGGCAGCCTGCAAGCGGTCGCACTGTCATACTTGAACCCATATAAACCCGGTAGTCCATCGAGTACCACGACGGGTCTCGATAAATGATTTACAACAACCAAGATCGTACATGATTCAACATACATGCCACATATTACATAAAGTTCACAGATACATTTCATCATCAGAGTACGAATAAAAGTTATTACAAACTGAGTTTGATAGATAAAGCGGAAGCAAATAAGTTCGAAAATAAAGTTTCCAACATAGTTTGATACAGTGCCAAGTAGGATCATGGTCCACAAAAGCAAAGACAGGGATTAATAAAGAAGCCTGCCCAAGGCTTACTCCTCATCCACGATGGGATAGAAGCAACTCTTGCAATAACCATGATACATAGTGCCATCTGCAACAATAGGAAATAAAACCCTGAGTATGAAAAGGTACTCAGCTAGACTTACCCGTCATAAACCAGAAATAAATGACTCCAAGGATTATGCAAGGCTATATAAGTGGAGATAGTTTGACAACATTTTGCATAAAGGCAATTAACTTAGTCGTACAATTCGAATTCCTTTAACAAGTTAATTATAACTATCCATTTCTAGATTAGCAACTATCCTGTGCCAAACATGTGGTACATCATTTAAAAGCATACAATAGTAACCATAGCATGTATTGTACTTCCATATTCATTCGAACCATCATGTTCCATAACACAGTTACTATGATGTTGGGACTAGCCAAGTTTCTCACTATCCGGGAGAGACGGCGATTTGAATTGATTTCAACTAGCTGGGAATTTATTCATAACACAAACCCAGGCATACCGCGCGAAGGCAGCCTTAGGTCACCTTTGGTATAACTCAAATCCACATTTCACGGGTCCGTACCATGCTGCACAATCTGGAACACCAGATGCCAGGACGTGCAGGCCCAGCCTGCCCTTGGGCTCAGTCTAATCGTTCTTCAGAAGGAGCGCACAACAGAACGGGTCCCGGCCTGAGTTGAGCTACTCGGCTTCGCGGTCGGAACGAGTTATCCGGCTAGCTAAGTGAGAGGCATGCGTTCAATCTTGTCAAAAGCATCAACAATGGTACGGTCCTTAATCGACATAGACAGGGATAGATCCACACCCAAGACCTCCATGTCTTGTTGCTTCTCTATCGACATCTCGCCCGGTCTCGATTTTCTTTTACCCCATGGTTCTGTTCCATGATAGCAAATATAGCCAACCGTGCTCCGGTATCCACCTATATCTCGTAGGTGACAGGACATCACCCGACTTCTACCGGTCTAAGCATGGCTAAGCATATATTCGATCCTGGACCTATACCGGTAAAAGGTGTAATATCTGGACAAGGAATTTATATGCATCAAGTGGTTCCATTCAACTCTTATAACCTAATGCATCAATCATAAATACTCAAGTATTCATTTGTAAAATACTAGGAGACTTAGAATGCTCTGGGGCTTGCCTCGTAGAAAGGAAGTGGGCGCGGTGGTCAGGACACTCTGGAAGCTCTTCAGGATTCTGCTCCACGCCTTCGGGAGCTACGACTTGAGGATTCTCCTGCTGGTCTCCTTCCTCTATCTCGTCGAATTCCAGCAATGTTATTTCTTCCTCCAATCCTAGATGTATGAATATGGCATAAGATATCGTGAATGCATATATGTTAACAAGTGGATCATGTTCTACTGAGTAGGTGCATATCTCTTCTTGATTATGTAATTAATTACTTCGACAATGCATCTACTACTTCACAAACAGCAGCTACTTATTTTACTCATAACTGGAGTTCTAATTATCCAAATGCAGTGATCCTAGACTTTCTGGAAAGCTTATCAAATTATCTACAACTTTGTTATTAACCATTTTTACAACAAACATCATTCTTATCATGCAACTTATCAAACTCCAGAATCTGTCCGGAATCCTTCTAATTTGCATTACAAAATAACAATACTTCTACTTCATGTAATCATTCAAAGTTTGACAACACAAAGTCTACCAATAGTTTAAGCATACCAAATACACTCAAGAAAACCAAATGGTGAAGCCCAAACTATTTCTTTATATGCCTTTATTATTTTATTTAGATACATAGGTTAAATAATAAATAGAGAAAAATTCACCAGCGGTCCATGAAGTTGGCACAAGGTGTCACTTAGGTCCTCAAACTTTTAAAGTGATATCTGTAGGTCCCTAAAGTTGGCAGAGGGTGTCATCTAGGTCCCAAACTTTCAAAGTGATCACCGGAGGTCCCTAAACTTGGCAAAGGGTGTCATCCAGGTCCCAAACTTTCAAAGTGATCATCGCAGGTCCCTAAACTTGGCAGAGGGTGTCATCCAGGTCCCAAATACTGTAGCGATTCGGCACAGAATTTTAAAAAAAGAAATCTAAATTTTGGTAATGTAGCTACATTCTGCAGAAAATTCTAAAAATTGTATCTTTTTAATACGATCTCGCACGAAGATGATTTTTATATAAAAGTTGTAGTTCTCGACGGGATCTACAACTTTCTAGTTTTGAGTTTTTTAATTTGATGTCGCTAATACACTCAAAAAAATTAAATAAATTTTCAGCAGTATATTAATCGTGTACGAACGCTTGTCGCCTTGAAAAAAACATATCTTTCTTATATGCTATCAAATGGAGATACTTTTTATATGAAAGATGTAGCGCTCGATGAGATCTACAACATTCTAATTTTGAGTTTTTCAATTTAAAGTCTTTAAGATGTTCAAAAAAAAATTAAAATGCAAAACCACTATACATGAACTGAAATCGGCATTTTAACTTTTTTAGCATCTTACCGACCTTAAATTAAAGACTCATAATTAGAAAGTTGTAGGTTTCATCGAGCGCTACAATTTTTATATAGAAATTATCTCTATCAGATGACATATAAAGAAGATTTGTTTTTTTCAAGGCGACAAGCGTTCGTACGCGATTAATATACTGCTGAAAATTTATTTAATTTTTTTGAGTGTATTAGCGACCTCAAATTAAAAAACTCAAAACTAGAAAGTTGTAGATCCTGTCGAGAGCTACAACTTTTATATAAAAATCATCTTCGTGCGAGATCGTATTAAAAAGATATAATTTTTAGAATTTTCTGCAGAATGTAGCTACATTACCAAAATTTAGATTTCTTTTTTTAAAATTCTGTGCCGAATCGCTACAGTATTTGGGACCTGGATGATACCCTCTGCCAAGTTTAGGGACCTGCGATGATCACTTTGAAAGTTTGGGACCTGGATGACACCCTCTGCCAAATTTAGGGACCTCCGGTGATCACTTTGAAAGTTTAGGACCTAGATGACACCCTCTGTCAACTTTAGGGACCTACAGATATCATTTTGAAAGTTCGAGGACCTAAGTGACACCTTGTGCCAACTTCGTGGACCGCTGGTGAATTTTCCTCTAATAAATATATATCAAATGTGCATCATAAATTCTTAAAAAATTATAGTGCCTTACTAATGCTATCAAAGGACTACTGTAAAAGTTTCATGCCATTTTATTCAATAAAACACTCTATACAAAAAAGACAAAGCATAAAGGCTTAAAATAACATAAATAGAAAACCCTAGTGAAATGTGTCAAGCAACAGATTTCCTATTTTTTTAGCATCTTTCTGGTACTAGGATATCCCCCAACAAATTTCATGAATAATGGATTCATAAATAATTTATAAAAATTCATACAAGGATTCACTATTTATAAAAGAAAAATCTATAACTACAAATCTACACATGCACTGATCCTCAAATTTTTACCAGAGCTTATATGTGTTAAGATTAGCTTACCACAAAAATATCATAATTTTTGGAGCATAGGAACTCTAGATATAAAATAAACAAGTTTGCATGCATTCAAAAACACATTTCAAATCTCTATTTAAATCTGCCAAAATTTCTACTGTAAGTGTCAAGATCATATTTTTCTTAAATACTACACTTCCTAAGGAACACTACCAAATTTATTGCACAATTTTTGAAGCTACCAAACTGGAGATATAAAAATCACAAAACAATTCAAAATCTAGAATATTTGAACTAGCCTATACTCTCACTGCCGCTGACTGGTGGGACCCGTTGGTCAGAGGACCCACGCGTCAGTGAGACAAGAACAGAGTCGCTACGCTGCGCTATGGTGGTGCGGCCAAAGCTCGCTGACGGCGAACTTGCCGGCGGTGACATCATCACACGATGATCTACTCGACCTGGCGCATCGATTGAGCTACTTGGTGGGACCTCTCGTCGGTGCTAGCAACGGCGGCGGCGGCCATGGCGGGGCGGAGGTGCGGGACAACGGTGAGACACCGGTGGAAGCTACGGCGACTCAAACAAACACGCGTATAAGCATCTACGGACTACAAGGAAACTATTGCGTGCGCTCTCGTGGCCTCGGGTGGTCTGGTTGGGTCTGACCACGGCGACGGAGGTGGCGGCGGAGCTCCAGCGAGGCTGTGCGTGGGGCTAGAGCTTACCAAGCTCAAACAGTGGGCACGGGCTGGCGCAGGGAGTCGCTGGGATGGTGGTGGTGCTGTTGCGGTGATGGAGAAGCGGCTAGGCAAGCCGGTGACTGGCACGGCGATGGCGGGCTCTCGACGCTGAGGCTGCAGCTGCTACGGGCGAGTGGACGGCGAAGGAGGAACCGGGAATGCGAAACTGAGGGCGCGGACAAGAGTGGGCGGTAGCTTGGGTGGTAATGGCCGGCTCAGGCGCGTCGTGGCCTGCGCAGTCAGGGCAACAGTGATGCGCGGCCAAGGCGACCTCCATGCGGCGGCTCTGTCTTGGCACCGGTCGGCCACTGTGCCGATCGATTCAGTTCGTCAGTGAACGCGAGTTCGAGCCTGACAGCGAGTTTTACCATGATGAAAACTTCGTGACCGTGGACTTTCAGCAAAAATTTTGTACATCAAAGTTGAAGTCTAATGTACTTCGTGACCGTGAACTCGTGCTAATTCGCAACCGAGACTGAGTAAAATCACCCCCAAAGTCAGCCGGTCTGTGAACACGACTTAGAAAAATTTGTATAAGTGTTGAAATGTTGATTTTGCTGATTCTTGTGAGACCAATTCAAGCATGTTAGAAGCTAAATCAGTCAATGACCCAAAAATAAAAGTTGTTCCTTATAGCAAATACTACAACTTTGCTTTAGTGATCTCCTCCATGCAAGGTCTCTAACACCTAGTTCAAACTTGGTCAAACATGTCACATTTAAATGATGATACACTTCAAAGCATGTCTTAATGACCTAATTACCCCTAACCATGAATATCAAAGTTGTTCATAATGATACTCTAAACATGTTTAGGCTAATTGCAAGGTCATACAATCATTTCATGTATTTGCCACTCATAGAGCTATTTAGTATAATCACATGAAACATGACTTAAGGCTTGATCATGGGAAATGACATTCATGAACCATGTTCCATTTGCTAACCTAAGTATAGCTAAGGTGTTTTAGTGACTAACATTACCCACTTGCATTCATTTACACATGATCATATGCATATATTCCAAGAAACACGAGATAACAAGCAATGTTTCATATGTCTCGATCAAATGTTTCAATTGTAAAGGATGGTTTATGAATGCTTGATGCTCATGCTCATGTTATGCAAGTCAATTTATGCAAGGCTAACACCTGAGGTGTTATAGCCTCCACTTCCCGGTGGGCCTTGGCCTCCTATTGTTGAAGATTATCTACCTCCGTGGTGAGGGGAGTCAACTCAGCCACCCTCTGTTAGAGCTGGGCAGTCACATCCCTATGCAATCATGCTTCATTGATGAGGCGGTCCTAGTCCTCCTTATGTTCATGGAGGAACTGGGACTTCTCCCGGCTACGAGCAATAAGAGACTAAAAAAAGATGGTGGTCATAACACAAAAATAGATGAAGAAAGAAGAGGGCAAGAGGCAAGATTAAGTGAATACCCAGCTGGTGGGAATGATGATGTCGTGCAAGGCGCCCCTGGCCTAGTTCAGAGTGGCCGTGATCCCCTCATTGAGACTCTCCCACTCCATGCCCTCAGCGGCATCATCGAGGGTGAAGAGTTCCGATGATGGGTCCTGCGTGGGTAGGTGGCTGCCCTCTGATGTCAGGGCCAGGGACAACTCCCTGCCAGTCCCCTCGACAACCACCATGGTGTTCGGGGATCCCTCGGCTGCGACCCCCTCCGTCCTACCCATGGCGGGCATAGTCTCTTGGGCCGCCGGTAGCACGGGTCACGCTGCTGCCTCGGGCACCACCACCACAGCTTCTAGCTATGACCCATCCATCATAGCCACCATCACCTACGTCTCCGCAACAAGCATGGCCGGTAGCTCCACCTGCTCTGACATCGACAGCGGAATCGCTTTCATCACCGGTTGCTCGGAAACCTCTGAGTTTGCCCCCTCAGCCTCGCCGTCTGCTTAACCCACTGAGGGCACGGCACCACCACAGGCGGCGCATGACCGACCGATGAGGCTATGACACTGGCTCTGCTCTCACCCAAAATAGGAGTGACATTGAGCAATGGCCCTCACCTCGCCTAAATGGCAACGCTCTTCTTGGGCGCCAGTGCCAAAGAAGTGCCCCGTCTGACCCATCTTATGATGCTGCAAGAAAAGAAAAGGCACAAGTCACACTAAAACAGAGAAAATAGAGGAGTTGGTGACTTACGTTGGCACTGTCGGGCGATGGAGACGTTTGGGGGACAAACCCCTAGGTCCCTACTCCACCTCATTGGGGCGGGACCATTTTGAGCCCGCCCCCTGCTCTAGGGCTAAGGGGCTTGCCTCCCTTGCTTCCAGGGGAGCGGCGGGGGAGCCACTCCCCTCCCTCGGCACCTCAAGCGCAGCAACAAAGCCGCCCGCCCCCGATGCCTCTTGGGGCACAACGGCGGATCCGCCCGTCCTTGCTGGTTCTTGAGGCGTGGTAGCAGGGCCAACCCCCTCCACTGGCTCCTTGGGCGTGGTGGAAGAACCGCCCACCCCTGCTGGTTCTAAGGACGAGCCAACGATCTAGCCTGCCTCCTCAGACCTCATGGGCTCGCCTCCCCCTACATGGAATGGGAAGGTTCCCTACATGGACGAGTGGATACCTGTCAGCGTATCCTAGCTCTCCAAGTCATCCCACTCAGTGTCGGGAACTACCTCATCATCTTCCTCATCATCATCATCATCGTCACTATCGGTTTCCTCCCTGTGCTCCTATGCACATATTTTCTGCTGCTTCTTTCTCCTCTCGTCCTCTTTCGCCTTCCTCTACCACTCGACCACGGCATGATTCACCATCATCACCAATGGATCTTTTAGTAGCGGAGCTAGATGATCCATCAGGGCGAGGTTCCTCAGCTTGTCCCCCATCCCGATATCAGCATCAAGGGGTCAGGAGTCCAATAAAAGAAAAGGGGGACATGAGGGAAGAAAACTTACGAAGGCAATGAACCCTGGTTCAAGCCGCATTGGGGGGTGCCCCGGCACCGGATACATAAAATCAAGGATGGCGCCGGTGTCATCCTGAGAAGGCTCCATCGCCTCCTTGATGAGCTATGCCACTTCGGAGGGGGAGAGCGCTCCCTCGGCGAGCGCTGTTTCGTCAAGTGACACCTTAGGCACCATCATGTGCAAAGGAAGCGCGCGCCTCATCAGCGGTGCCACTCTCCTTGTGTGGTAGGCACCGAAGATCCCCAACCCCTTCATGCCCCTCTCCTTCATAATGCGGATGGTGGCGAGATGGTCCTAGATTCTCTTCTTGTCTTTCTTTGGGACTCCCCACTTAATCCAAGATTTCGGGACCTCTTCGATCAGGCTCCTGGTCAACACTGGCAAGGGGGCAGTGGCGTCGTTCTTTATGTAGAACCAATGTGAATGCCACCCCTTGTTGGAGGTCGACAGACGCATTGGCGGGTACTCGCTAACCCGGTTGTTGCGAAGCTGAATGCCGGCGCATCCCATCGGCACATTCAGATCCCGTTTCTTCTCCCATTTCTTCAGGAGGGTGACGGCGAAGAAGTACCACCATAGGTAGAAGTGGGGACTAATCCCTAGGAATCCCTCAGATAGGGTGACTATCGACAAAATATGGTCGGCAGTCTACCTAGGGGTATGCCCAAGGTAGTAGATTATCGGTAGACAAGTGCGCAAGCTACGAACGAGATGATGACGTAAGACAGACACAAGGTTTTATCTAGGTTCGGCCGCCGTGAGGGCATAATACCTACGTCCTGCGTCTGATTGTATTGCTATATGTCAATGAGATGATTTTTGAGAGGGGTCCCCTACCCGCCTTATATAGTCTAGGGGCAGGGTTACAGATCTAGAAACTAATCCCAACCGGTTACAATTGCCATAGGTGGTCGGATAAGGATTCCTATTCTAACCGACCAGGATCTTGCTTGATCTCCAAGTCTACCTTGATTCCTTGCGTGGGACTCCGAGCAGATCGGCTGGGCCACGCGTTGTCTTTTGGTGGGTCAGACCCCCTGGTCCGGGCCGGCCCAAACCTAGCCATAAGGTTATAGGGGTTAATACCCCCATAGCTAGTCCTCGAGCACCATGTATTATGTTGCGACACGCCGTTTGATCTTCTTTGGCTAATGCGGTCTGTCTTCATGTCATCTCCAACTGGTTGAAACATTGACCAAGCAAATGAGCCAGTATTCTAGTCAATGCAGAGAGCAGTAGACCACGATTATAGCTAAAGATTCCGGTTGTCCGAAGAATGCATGGTGCTCTAAAGAAAAAAGAAAAAGATTTCTTTCCTGATCAAGTGTGCCCACTTGTATTTCTAAAAAGAAATGTAAGTGACCCCTGTACAGGAATAGTTATGGCCAACGGTCAGAGCGTAGGGGTCGATAAAATAAGCACATTCACCATAAGGTGAAGTGTGCCCACTTAGTCCCTGAGCCTAGTGGTAGGTGACGTAGGCACGTGGTGCTAGGGTCTAAAAAGAATTCCCAGTTAAGTTGAGAATCCAATCGTCGTACAAGCGATACGAGCTGCACCGGCAGGTGCATCGTACCGATGTAGTCCCCGAGCTTGCTGGAAGGCGAGGTATCAGCCTTATAGCAAGGTCTAAGTGAGAAAAAAATAAATGCCTCTCAACTGTATGTGAGTACAAATCACATGTAGCTGAGGAGAGCTGTAACACCCTAAAAATTGCCTCTTTTGAAATAGAGTTAAAATGATTTAAGTTGGAATTTTTGTGCACATGAAATATAGGAAAATAAAAATTTTCATTAATTTAAAATACATCATAAGGTAGCAACATGTTTGAGCATACAGGCCATTGCATTTGATTTTATTGGTTGAGTGGTTTTGATTTAAAAGTCAAAATGGTTAAAATGCTTTTGAAATGAAATTGAAAATGACTTTGAAATAAAAGAAAAGAAAGAAAAGAAAATTAGAAAAATAAAAGTGTTTTTAAAGTTGTAAAATTTATCTTGGAAAGCCTAACAAAATTGTCCACTTTTTTATAGGGAAATATATTTGAAAGCATACTTGAATTTGATTGGAATTTGTCTTAGATTTGAAAACTAGAATTAGAAAAAGAATTTGAATTTGAAAAACTTCTATTCTTCATTTTCCAGCCCAGCCAAGGAACCGACCCTTTTCCTCCCTCATCTTCCCGACCTCGGCCCACTGCTGGCAGCCCGCCTCCCTTCCCTTCTCATCTTTCCCGCTTTCCTGGCTTTGGCCCGCTCGGTAGCCCAGCTCACGCGTCGCCCGTGCGCCCTTCTTCCTTCTCCAGCGCACCGGCCTGCACCGCATCGGCCCACTCTGTGTGGCCCAGCTCGATGCTGCAGCCGCTTTGGCCTTTGCCGCTGCATGCGCTCTTCCCCTCTCCCTCACTGCACTCCTGGCCCCACGCCGTTAGACGCCCGCATGCGCCCGCAAGCCCCTTCTCCCTCGTTGCAAGCCGAGACCCACCCATCAGCGCCGCGTCCCATTCCTTCTTCCCCGTGCTCCTTCCTTTCTCTCCCCCACCGATGGCGCGCCACGGATGGCAAGTCGCCGGTCCACCGTGCCACATGGAAAGCACCCATATGGAAGGCAATCAATCAACGCACCCCGCTCCCCTTCCTTGTACGCTGTAGCCGCTCGCCTATAAAGCCGAACTGAACCCCCTCTCCTTCTCCCTTTTCCCGGTAGCACTCGAAGCTTGCCACTGCCGCCGGTGAATCCTCCACTCCCAAGCACAAACCTCGACGCCGACGTGACCTCGAGCTTCGCCTTGTTTCACCGCGCTCGTAGGTATCACTGATTTTGTGTTTTGGCCTTGTTTTCCTCGGATTCATACTCACCCGCGCCGTCCCTCTCTATCCAGACCGCCGCCGTCGACTCGCCCCATCGAAGCCTCTCGGATGCCGCGACCACCTCAATATGAATCTCGGTGAGCCACTCGTCCTACCCATGCCCTCTGTTCATCCAATAGCGTGCTAGAACTCCATGTCGGCGAGCTCCAAACCACCAGCCATGGCACCACCGGGGGAATGCCACCCTGACAAGCTCCTCATTCCTGTTTTGGTAACCTAGCGACTTCACAAGCGCTTGTAGATCATTCCAACGTATTTTTCTTGTCTCGGGATGGCCGGAGTCGCCGGAACCGCAGACACCGGTGAGCTGGCCACCGTCGCCCATGGTCGGCCGCCGTGCCGGACACTGTAGCCACCGCTGCTATCCCTTCCCCCCCCCCCCCCCCCCCGCGATCAATCACCACCGTCGGATCTGTTCTGGAGGGCCAAGATTGCGTACCCCTTCGGGGTTAAGTAACCGGTCCACCGGACCCGTGAACTCGGTGCACCGCGCCACATCAGCACACGCCCATGCCACGTGGTGCACCGCACCAATCCCCGGCCGCCACGCGTCAGCCTGGTCAGCAGCCGAGTCAACCCGCAGTCAAAGCATGCGCATCTTGCAGAAAAGCCCCTACAGTTTTTAGAAATAAACCCACAATCCATAATAGTTTAAAATAAATACTTTTTAGTCCTATTTTTATTCACTTTAGACCCTGTATTTTCTAGAAATAGTATGCCCAGTCCAAAATACATTTAAATTCAGAATTTTAATTGTTTAAATTCAAAATTGAGTTCAATTAATTACAGGAATGCCACTAAATCTTATTTCATGCGTAACTTTTGCGTTTTAAGTCCAATTTGACCCATTCAAATTGTGTTAGGATCGTATTTATGTTTTCTACGCATTTATACAACTGTTTGGCATGTTTTCAACACTTGGAATTCATGGGTAGATTTAATCTATTATTTAATTAAAGTAAAACTTGTTTAAATCATAACTTATCCATTTCAACTCTGAAAAAGTCCGTTCAAGTTGTGTTTGTTTCATAACGACGAGATCTACGCATTAGTAATAGTGTTTACTATATAGTTATTTCTGAAATAATATGGTTTAAATCATATCTTGATTAATGATTATGCAACTAAATTTTATACATAAAATATAATTTGTTTTACTTTTGTTTTATAATTTAAATCTAAAATTGACTTAAATCAATCCATATTGTTTATAAAATATCTTTTGTATATGAATTCATATAGTTAACATAAACAAAGCCTATAGCTTTCTTTTCCATGTATTAAGCAAATCTCTCGATAGCTGTAACTTTTCAACTGAAGCTCCGATTAGCGTGCCTCTCACGACTGTGTGATCGTAGCGATATGTAGAGTCATGTTTCAATCTCTTTTACTTATTTTTCTATGATTGGTGTACTATTCTGATATAGATGCAATTGTATGCTATGCATGTATGTGTATGTATGTTTGTGTGGTGATATATGGTTCAGTCAATCGGTGAGGTTTATGTGGTGATTAAGAAGCAGTTCTCTGAAGACTAGAAGCTGAGAATTGGAAGCAAAAGATTAAAAGAGGAATACTAAAGGCTTTTGAGTGTATTGGTTTGGGGGAAAAGCAAGTTAAGGCAAGTATAGCATGGGATTGTCCTTGTTACCTATTCACATTTAAACACTTAATTCATATTGCATGTGTCTACCTTGTTACCATTAAGGATATCCTAGATATTTGATATCTTGTACCTTGAAACCTTTGGGACATTGCATTGGGTTGTTTTTGCTAGTGCTTAATCGAAACCATGATCTTGTAACTTGACTAATGGTATATGCAATAAACATTAAAACATGATTTTTTAGTAACATGGAAACAGGGGGCTGGAGTGTTTATATGCTTCAGATTCCTCTCCCTAAGGACTTATCTGTAAGCGATCATCCAGGACTTACAGTACAGCTATGAGGGCCATATGGCTCTGGCTTTAGCTCAGTATGAGGACCTTTTCTAGCTTGTTAGTGGTTACCTTTAAGGCGCAGGGTATGTTTCCTTTGCTGCTAGGAAGTGTGTACCATGCTACGACGCCCACACGTGCCACTCCTAGAGATGGGCCACATACGCCTAGCGGCCCTAACTTGTTAGATGAAATCCTTTGAAAGGCTTCATAGTAAACCCTGTCGACCTTCCTTGGAAGTGGGTCAAGAGATTAGCTACCTCGGGCAAAAGGGTAAATCACGACTCATAGTGAACGTGTACAACCTCTGCAGAGTATAAAACTATTATAACAGCCGTGCTCACGGACACGAGCGGCCTTGGACCCTTATGGAATAGAGATGATCACAAATGGATAATTGTACTAATGATCAATTGTTTATGCTATACATTATTCATGTTTACCTGATCATGTGTTTAAGGGAATGATAAATCCTTTGCTACTCAATTGCTTAAAAAGATGACCTATTAAAGCTAATTGCAGTTAAACCAGTGTTAGCCTTTTGAGCCTCATGAACCCCATGATATAATTGTTAAGTACGACATGTACTTATGTTTGCTTTATTTTTCTATACTTTGGATAAAAATCTCGGATGGGTACCAGATTGCTGGTTTGGAGGAGTTAGGCTTGTGGTCAACCAGTCAGTCATCCCAGTGGATTTGGAGTCTTCGCTAGAAGATCGGAGTCAACTTTCCGCTGTCTATACTCTGAGGGTACTTTTCTTTTACTAATACGTTATGTAATAAGTATTGTCTTTTGATATTACCCTTATTTGTGGCTATATGTGAGATTTGACTTCCTGGGCTCACATATAGTGTGTATCTAGTTTTGTCTTTAAAACCGGATGCTACAAGAGCAGTCCCCGAGCAATGGTCGGAGAGTGGTCGGGGCAGTCCCCGAGCGCATCATGGGGAAAATGATGAATCCCCGAGAATAACCGTAGTCAGGACAGTCCCCGAGGACAAAGGTAGCTAGGACAGTCCCCGAGCATGAGGGCGGTCAAGACAGTCCCGAGCACGAGAGTGGTTAGAATAGTCCCCGAGCATGAAGGTGGTCATGACAGTCCCTGAGCACAAGGATAGTCACGACAGTCCCCGAGCACGAGGGTGGTCGGGACAGTCCCCAAGCACAAAAAGTGTGGCAAAAAACCATATGCCACTGGAGGCCATGATGAAAGACCATGATGGCTGGAAGGTGCAATGCCAAGAGATCACCAAGGACCGTGACACCTAGAAAAGCCGGTGCCAGGAGGTGGCAAAGGGCATTTTGTCGGTCCTTAACCTCATCAATCTGGCACTAGCAGAAGATGTGCCAAGGACACCGCTGCTGGGATTGATCGAGAGATGCCAAAGGGCATGGGGATGGTTCTAGGAGTTCGTGAAGGAGGCAAGAGAGTATGCAGGCTCACATGTGCTAAGCATGGTATGTGCTCACTACCCCCTGATCGATCTCAAGCGCCTGGAGGCTGGATACCCGAAGGAGGTAGATCTAGACAAGGCTAAGGAGCTACGGATGACCCAGCTAGACTTGTCGACGAAAATAATTGGTGATATTAACCTGTGTGGAGGTGCGACACCACCCATACAAGGAAAGCCATCAACAAGTCAGCTGGGAGCACCGTCATCTTCAAGCCAACCGGTGAAGCCTGCGGTCTCGACCAGCTAGGCATCGGCGGGGCCATCTTGTTCAACTCGATCAATGCTAGAGTCCTCGAGACCTAGCACGATGTCAGGCCCAGCGAGCAGCAGGCGCTGCATGCCCCGACTAGCCAATAGTGTAGGCTATAGCTGTAGAAGAAGATGTAGTTGGGTTATTATAAATTTGGACCTTTTTAGGCAAGCTTGTAATAATGTAACTGTATATCAACATAAGCTTGTTTGTTTTGTAGAAAACGTGTTTAAGCTCGGATATCATGTTGGTGTAACTAAGTTAGAATGTGTTGGCGTTCTGTTTAGTTGTACCAGTTTAGTCGACACGTCATCCTGAAAGGTTTGTAGGGCCTTGGTTTGACTTGCTTTTGGAGTGTGAGGTGCGTAGCTTGTGCACACGTAGAAACACACAAGTCAAACCAGAGAGCACCTGCCGATCACCTGTAGTGTAGAGAGCGGATCCCATGCACGCATTGGGGGGAACCAGAGATAGGGCCTGCTCTGAAAACCTGAGAAGGAATGGTGGTCAGTTTTAACTGATAGAGTTAGAATAACAATAGACTTCGAAGTGACACATTAGAGTGGTCGGAGAAATCATAATAGCTTTATTGAAATAAATCAAAAGTACAAGAGGGGTACATATCTTAGTAGCTAAGCATAGAAACGCCTAAGCTTGTCGATGTGCCAGGAATTGGGTATGTCTGTGCCGTCTAGGCGAGCTAACCTATAAGATGTAGGGCGTGTAACCTCCTTGATCACAAAGGGTCCTTCCCATGGGGTTGCGAGTTTGTGGACACCAGCCTGATTTACCTTCCACTTCAGGACCAGGTCCCCGACCATGAAGAACCACTCCTTGATGTTCTTGTTGTAGTACCTGTGCAAAACAGCAAGGTATTTAGCTGTACGTACGCAAGAATCGAGTCGATTCTCTTCTACACTATTCACTTCTAGCTCCCGCACTTCATTGGCCTTGTCTTCATCGAAGTTCTCTACCCATGCTGATCTAAAGCCTATATCTACTGGGAGCACTGCCTCAGTGCCATAAACCATAAAGTATGGTGATATGCCGGTATTACGACTGGGCTGGGTTCTAAGACCCCAGACCACGGCTAGTACCTCTTTGAGCCATCTTCCAGGAGCTTTGTCATTCTCTCTATACATCCTCTTCTTAAGTGCATCTGGGATCATACCATTTGCCCGCTCGACCTATCCATTAGCTCTAAGGTGTGCCACCGAGACGTATTTTACTACTATGCTCCTTTCATCGTAGAAGTCCCAAAAAGCGTTCCCGGTGAACTGAGTACCTAGATCAGTGATGATGCTATTGGGTATGCCAAAGCGGTGGATGACTTGGTCGAGGAATGCGATAGCCTTTTCTGAAGATGCCTTGACAAGGGCATGTACTCTATCCACTTGGAGAATTTGTCGATTAGCACAAAGACGCATGTAAATTTTCCAGGGGCCGGTTTGAAAGGCCCGATCATATCCAGTCCCTAGTATGCGAAGGGCCAAGAGGCTGGTATAGTCTAAATCTCATGTGCTAGTACGTGGATTCTCTTGGCAAAAAACTAACAACCTTCACAATGGCAGACTAGCTTCTCTGCATCGGCTACGGCTGATGGCCAATAGAACCCTACTCGGAAAGCCTTGCCGACTAGTGTTCTCGAGGCCGCATGGTTGCGGCAAGAGCTAGAGTGGATTTTGTCTAGGAAATGTTAACCATCCTCCTGGGTTATACACTTCATCAAGATTTCCTCCTTCGCGTTCTTACGCCACAATTTGCCATCGACGAGCAGATACTACTTACTGCAACGCATCAGGCGTTCATTTTCTGTTCGATCGGTGTAACCGCTACCATCTGTTAGATACTTGATGAAAGGTACTCTCTAGTCGAGCTTCTTAGTGGTCGGAGGTGGTTTGGTGGTGTTTGACGCCAGAACCATAGCCACCAATGGCTGGTCTAGAGGCTTGTCGACCGTGGGATCTTCTTCTTTGATGGAGGGCATGAGCAGGTCTTGAACAAATATGCCATGTGGGACTTTGGCTCAGGATGATCCTAACTTTGACAGCGCATCTACTGCTTGATTTTTGTCCTGGACCACATGTGTGTACTCGATGCCATAGAACTTGCCTTCCAGCTTTCTGATCGCTTTGCAGTATGTGTCCATCTTCTCGCTGGTCGTATCCCAGTCCTTATTGAGTTGGTTGATGACTAGAGTCGAGTCTTCGTAGACATAGAGACGCTTGACACCGAGCTCAACTGCAATGCGCAGATCGTGTAGGCAAGCTTCATACTCAGCGGTGTTATTAGACGCCGGGAAATAAATCCTGAGGACATATCAGAGCTGCTCCTTGGATGGTGATACGAAAAGGACTCCTACTCCTGTGCTATTGATGTTGAGAGAGCCATCGAAGTACATCTTCCAATACTCGGTGGGCCCCTGAGAGGCAGGTGTGCTTAAGTCTGTCCACTCGATGATGAAATCGACAAGTGCCTGAGACTTGATTGTAGTACGGCTTGCAAATTCCAAGGAGAAAGGGCATAGCTCCATTGCCCATTTGACGATGCGCCCGTTTGCATCCTTGTTGCGAATGATGTCTCCCAGAGGGTACTCAGTCATGACCACCACACGATATCCGTCGAAGTAGTGTTTCAACTTTCGGGATGTAATTAGTATAGCATAGATCAGTTTCTGAATCTGTGGGTACCTGGTCTTGGATTCGCTGAGCACCTCACTGATGAAATAAATTGGTCGCTGTACCTTGTAGACATGGTCAGGCTCATCGCGCTCGACCACCATGGCAGTGGAGACCACTCAATTAGTTGCCACAATGTAAAGTAGGAGGGTTTCGTCTTCTCTGGGAGCAGTGAGGACCAGAGGTGATGTAAGGAATTGTTTCAGTTGTGTAAAGGCAGCATTTGCTTCCTCCGACCACTCAAACTTCTTGGATGCTTTGAGCAGCTAGAAAAACGGTAGTCCTTTTTTGCCTAATCTGGATATGAAATGACTGAGGGCAGCCATGCATCCGGTAAGCTTCTAAACATCCTTCACCTTTTTGGGTGGCTTCATGTCCAAGACAACTTTTACTTTCTCTGGGCTAGGGCGTATGCCATCGTGACTGATGACATTGCCGAGCAGTATACCAGATGGAACACAAAAAATGCACTTCTTTGGGTTTAATTTCCATTGGAATATGTTAAGGGCTGCAAAGGTACGTTCTAAGTTGTCGACAAGGGTGTATGCTTCCTTGGTTTTAACAACTACATCATCAACATAAGCCTTGATGAGGTCATCTTTTATCTCGTCTTTGAGGCAGGCCTGTATGGCGCATTGGTAGGTAGCCCTAGCGTTCTTGAGCCTGAACAACATGGTCGTGTAGCAGTAGGCGCCGAAGGGTGTGATGAAGGATGTCTTGATCTGGTCATCCTTTTTGAGAGTGATCTGGTGATAACCAGAGTAGCAATCGAGAAAGGAAAGCAGCTCACAACCGACAGTTGAATCTACGACCTCGTCTATGTGAGGTAAGCCAAAGGGGTCTTTAGGGTAGTGTTTATTGAGATCAGTGTAATCAACGCACATTCTCCATTCCTTATTCTTTTTGCGTACAAGAACCAAGTTGGCTAACCACTCCGGATGATACACTTCTTTGATAAATTCGGCTGCTAAAAGCCATGTAACTTCTACCCTAATAGCCTCCTTTTTGTCCTAAGCAAAATGTTGTAGCTTCTGCTTGATGGGTTTGGCCTTGCTATCAACATTTAAGGAGTGCTCGATCAAGTTCTGAGGTACACCGGGCATGTCAGCGGGTTTCCATGCGAACACACTCACGTTGATCCTCAAGAACCTGACGAGCATGTCTTCCTATTTAGGATCCAGGTTGGCCCCGATAAGAGCCGTTTTGCTAGGATCATCGTCGACCGGCTGGATCTCTTTGTGCTCTTTGGACTTGATGTTCTTGCGTGGGGCCTCGAGCTCTAGGATCTCTAGGTGGTCAGCTGGGGTCTGCTTGGCGTCGAGCATGGTCTCGGCCATGCGAATAGAGAGGTCATGAGCCTCTGCTATTTTGAAGCTGTCATCCTCACAGGTGTAAGCTGCGTATACGTTGCCCCTGAGAGTTAGAACCCCCTTCTCAGTAGGCATCTTGAGCACCAAATACCTGTAGTGAGGTATGGCCATGAACTTGGTGAGCGCTAGTCAGCCAAGGATAGCATGGTAGGTGCCTTCAAAGTCGGCGACCACGAAGTTGACGTAGTCGGTGCAGAAGTAGTCTGGGGTACCAAATTGCACAGGTAGCGTGATCTGCCCGAGAGGTGTGGAGCTTTGTTCGGGGAGAACACCCTAGAACTATGCCTCGTATGGCTTGAGATCAACCTGGGTAATCTTCAGGGCTGGCAAACTGTTCTTGAATAGTATATTGATGGAACCGCCGCCGTCAATCAGCACTCTATCGAACTGAACCTTGTTGATACAAGGATCGAGAACTAGAGGAAAATGCCCTAGCTCAGGTATTGCAGCCCATTGGTCCTTTCTACTGAAAGAGATCTCACGGTGAGACCAAGGAGGGAGCCACGGATCGGCGATGAGGTTGTCGGCATTAGCCATGTTCAAGCAAGCGCGGGCGAGCAGCTTGCGCTCTCGTTTGGTCTTGATGGACACTCTGCCCCCAATGATGGTGTGGACGCGGTCGGTTGGCTTGACATACTTGTGATGGGGATCTACGTCTTCATCATTGTTGTCCTCGTTACGCTGCTCCCCAGCGTCGTTAGGCTTGTTGGATTTATCCAGAGCCTGTTGGTGCGTGTAGATGGATTTGAGAACACGACAATTCTCCATGGTATGGTTTGACTTGGGATGGAGCTGGCAAGGTCCTTTCAATGCTTTGGCATAGTCTTCTTTGTAATTGCGATGTCCGCCACCTTTTTTAACGATGTTGACTTCACCGTCATCTTCCCGAGCACGCTTGCCCCTATAATCGTCATGGCGATTACGACACTGATTACGCTGGTCGTGGTGGTTGCAAAAATTGTTGAGCTGGTTGTGGCGATCAAAATTGTTGTTCCGACCATGGTTGCCACGATAGTCTTCATGGTGTGGGGGGTGGTCGGAGCGTGGAACCCTTACTGCTTCTTCGATGATTATCTTTTTAGCATCATTGGTGTTCGCATATTTTTTAGCAGTAGCTAGGAGCACTGTGACCGATTCAGGTCTTTTATGGAGGAGCTTGTCCCTTAGGGCATCGTGGAAGCGGAGACCAGTGATGAAAGCTTCGATTGCCTCATTGTCGGAGATTGATGGGACCTTGATGCGCATCTCCGAGAAGCGTCGGACGTACTCGCGCAGTGGCTCATCTTTGTGATCTCGAATCCACTATAGATCATATTTGTTGCCAGGTTGTTCGCAAGTAGCAATGAAGTTGTTGATGAATGCTTGCTTGAGCTCTTGCCAAGAATCAAAGTAGTTTGCCAGCAAGTTGACCAGCCATTGGTGGCCTACATGGCCGACGGCGACTAGGAAGTAATTAGACATGACATGCTTGTCAGCCATAGCTGATCTGCATGCAGTTTCATAGAGCATGACCCATAACTCAGGGTTCTCCTTGCCGTCGTACTTCTAGAGTTTTTTTAACTTGAAGTTTTTTGGCCACATGACTTGGCGAAGGTGAGGAGTAAACTGCTTCAAACCCGGAGGACTGTGGGTAGTATCATATTCCATATGGCGATAGCTTTCATGGGATGCACGATCGTTGGCTCTTTGGTTAATGCGATCGCGCAGATCGCGTTCTCTGAGGGAATGGCGGAGATCGTTATTGCCATCACGGTGATCCTGATTGCCACCCTGGTTGACCCCATGACCACGGTTATCATGGGGATTGTCACGGTTGTCTCATCGATTATTGTCCCAGTTGTTGCGGCAGTTGTTGTCCTAGTAGTCGCGGCGGTTGTCGTGCCGACCACCATCATGACCACCGTTTCCTCCTTGACGGTTGTCTGATGGGTCGTTGTTGCGCGAGCCATGTTGGTTGGGTGGCTGTGGGCGACTTGAGTACTGACGACTATGGCTTGATTCGACTGAGACGGACGGAGCCTGAGCTTGGTTTGCAATCTCTACGGTCTGGGCTATAGCAGCCGTCAGGTAGGCTTGTACATCATCACAAATTGCCTAGATTTTTGGGGTATTGGGCAGTCGTTGCATTGTCACCATAGCAACAGCTATGTTGGTGCTTGGAGTCCTGAAGACCTACTTTTCCCCTACCCTATCAAAGGCATTGTTGAGATCACATGGCTAGGGCCTTATGCGTCGTGCCTCCTCTTCTGTCTTGGCTTCGGCTTGTCTATGATTAAACCGGTCAATATTACGTGCTTCGCGTGCTAGCCTTTCTTGTTCTATTTTGCCAACTACCGCTGGTTCATCATTACTAATGACATTGATCAAGTCTCCTCGCCTTGGTGGGAAGGATGGGAATCATGGGAACCCTGGGGAGTGGTCTGGGATATCCAGATCGTATTCAACTTCTTCATTGTCATGATGCTGAAGCTTAGTGTGGACGGAGCCATTAGATGCGATGCTAGACGGGTGCTTGAGCCACCCTCTTGAACTGTGCAGACCAATCCTTCTTGATACTCCTCAATCCGAACCATGTTGATGAAGTTGCGTGGCTTTGGCCGAGGTCGATGTATAAAACACAGATCCGAGCAGCGTTGTATATTGTACATGTAGTTGGAAGCAGTGTTTCGTAGGCCGTAGGGCTAAGCCTGGTAATTCTCCATCAAGGCTTCGCACTCGGAGAGCCGAAGACCTATTACAGGGGCTGGTCGGTGATGAACAGAGCGCCCTTCAGGAGTAGACGTGACCACGAGATCCATACCGAGTCGTGTAGGATGACTGGCTCGGGCTAGTCGGGTAGATCTATTGTGGGTAGTGGTTACCTGCTTGATAGGTTGATTTTGAATCGAATCTACTAGAGCTAGGGTTTTAGCAACCTTGGTGTCGACCTGATCGATGGAGTCGAGTAGGTCGGTGTTGTTGATCTGCCTCCCTTTGTAGCGAGGAAGCGAACGACGGTTGTCGGCATGGCTGAAGACGATGCTGGTGTGGCTAGAGCCAGATACAACGTGGTCAGAGCCATAGCTAATGCTGCTGAAGCCGTGGTCGATGCAGATTGGATCTGCGCCTCCTCTGTGGTCATGGCGATGAAGATGTCGGAGCCAGTGGTCCAGGTGATCTGGCCAATGGTGAACATGAGGCCGTTCGGCGTAGCCATGGAGCCAGGGATGATGACCATCTTGTTCGTCTGGGGAGCAGTATGCACACCCCTACCTATCATGCCACTGTCAACAAAATATGGTCGGCAGTCTACCTAGGGGTATGCCCAAGGTAGTAGATTATCGGTAGACAGGCGCGCAAGCTACGAATGAGATGGTGACGCAAGATAGACACAAGGTTTTATCCAGGTTCGGCCGCCGTGAGGGCGTAATACCTACGTCCTGCATTTGATTGTATTGCTGTATGTCAATGAGATGATTTTTGAGAGGGGTCCCCTGCCCACCTTATATAGTCTGGGAGCAGGGTTACAGATCTGGAAACTAATCCCAACCGGTTACAATTGCCATAGGTGGCCGGATAAGGATTCCTATTCTAACCGACCAAGATCTTGCTTGATCTCCAAGTCTACCTTGATTCCTTGCGCGGGACTCCAAGTAGATCGGCTAGGCCGCGTGTCATCTTCTGGTGGGCTGGACCCCCTAGTCCGGGCTGGCCCAAACCTAGCCATAATGGTATAGGGGTTAATACCGCCACAGTGACGAATGCCGCAATGTGCTGGATTCCATTGGGATTAAGGTGCTGCAACTCCACCTTGTAGTAATGCAGCAACCCCATAGAGGAACTTGTGGGTGGGGTGGCGAATCCCCACTCATGGAAGTGAGCGAAGGACACGACGTAGCTGTTAGGAGGCAATGGCGCATCCTCATCGCCGGGCAGCCGCCACTCCTCGACGGCGGTCCATGCACAAAGAAGACCATGGTGGACGAGGCCCTCCAGGCACTGGAGGGTGATATTAGATCTGCACCATGGCTCCATTAGAAGATTAGATGGGTGGATGCGAGCTTGATGGTGGCTGGGATGCGAAAGCTGAAGAACTAGGCAATTGGTGGTGGATGTTGTAGATGCAAAGGCAAGGAGGCAAAGTATGAAACCCTAGGGGCGAACCCTTTGGTTTTATAGGGGCGATGGATGCAAGGAAAGCAATCGTCCACCTAGATCTCCATGCCTGCCACGATCCATCACCACGTCATGTCACAGGATATGTGCCTGCAATCCTTATCCTTTCCCTCCAAGGACTTACTGGACGTTTTGCCTCCCTAGGCGGACCAGGACTATTTACTAGCGAAGGTATATGGGACAAAAAGGATTTCTCTAGCCCGCTTGGGCCCAAGAGTTCGAGGGCTAGCCCATCAATGGTTTCAACGGCCGTCCCTAGGGCACCTTTATGACAAAGGATGGGCCTTGCAAATGGCTAGCACCTAGGCACATGAGTGCCACAAGTATCTCGACCCATGATTGAGTCTAACCTAGGCTGACCCTTGGTAGATCCCCGCGAATGAGATACCAGGACTCTAATCAAGATATCAAGTTAGCAAACCATCGAATCTCACAGCCCTACCCGCTGACAAGACGAATCACCCCCAGGCGATTCTATCTGAATCACCCAGGGGCTCAGGGTCTACACCCGACAGGTGCGCTCACGTGCACCCTTTGGCAAGACAAATCACCCCTAGGCAATTCTGTCTAAATCACCTAGGGGCTCGGGGGCTACACCCATCGGGTGCACTCGCACGCACCATCTGGCAAGTCAAAACCCCCCTGGGTGATTCTGCTCGAATCACCTGGGGGCTCAGGGGCTACACCCATTGCGTGCGCTCGCACGCACCCTCTGGCAAGTCCAAAAAACCCCTGGGCGATTCTACTCGAATCATCCGAGGGCTCAGGGCTACTGTTGGGGACCAATATTAGAGTACCCAAAGATGAGGAGCCAATGACCATCAACTTTGATTCATCCACGCGGCCAAGAGCACGATTACACTGTTTGCCGGGCCACTTCTCATCCAGTCACTGAGACCGTGGGCCCTACCTTGTTTGACCCTCAAGGGTTAGCTCTGCCTCGCCCAACGTCTAAGGGCAGACTTCGTCTCGCCCAACCCCTAAGAGCTAGCTCCACCTCGCTCAACATCCTAGGGCAGACTCCACCTCACCCGACGTCCATGGGCTGGCTCCGCCTCGCCCAAAGTTCGAGGGTATACTCTACCTTGCCCAATGTCTTGGGATTGGCTTTGTCTTGCCTGACCCCTAGGGGCTAGCTTCGCCTCGCCTGACGTCCAGGGGCTGGCTCCACCTCATCCAACGTCTAGGGGCGGGCTCCGCCGCCTGACATCCGGTGGCTAGCTCTGCCTCGCCCAACGTTCTAGGGCTAGCTTCACCTCGCTCGACGTCTTGGAACTGGCTCCACCTCACCTGACGTACGGGAGCTGGCTTTGCCTTGCCCGACGTCTAGGCGCTGGCTCTGCCTCGCCCAACATGTGCACATTGCACCTTCATAATGATGCGCGCGGATAAGGCAGGACACTCAAGTCAACTGCAGTACCGAGGACCATACCCTGTATGCTTATAGGAAAGTACCATCAGGATATGACAGGACAGGCGCTTTAAGCCCTTCCAGGCATGTTAGAACCCAAACATTGTTGTAGGCGCCGACATTTGTCTTACAGTGTTGTGGGTGCCGCCATCAGCCCTCGGGCGTGGATCCTGACATAAGCATATGACAACCACTACGATCCAAGAGGAAACTCACATCATCTATAGTATGGGCATGCGGTCACTATGTCGTCTACTCCCCATAGGGTCACGGATCAGCGCCCTGGTCCGTCGCACCGCCCGATGGGATGGGATGGGACGTGACCACTTACTAACAAAGCTAGAACATGGCATCATCAGTGGACATGTACCCATCGTAGAGCTATCCCTAGCATGGTCCACGGTATCAGCAGGGCTGGCATAGAGGAAAAGGAAGACCTGACATCTCTGAAGGACCTCCCTTGTTTATGTTTTTTCTTCTTTCTCCCATCTGTAACCCGTGCTTCCCCTTGGCCTATAAAAGGAAAGGCAAGGCACCCCACTAAGGGGACCGAAAAACCACATCACACAACACACCACGTAGTACATCACACATAGTAGAGTAGCAACCGAGCGCTCTACTTCCTTTCAACCTTTCCATCAGAGACTTGGGACATGTCCCTCTCTCGCCCGTTTGTACCCCCTACTATGAACTTTTCAGTGCAAATAACATGAGCAGCAGTCATGAACTAGATGTAAGGACATTCTGCCCAAACCAATATAACCCTTGTGTCTTTTTAGCACACCATCTGGGTCAAACGCGCAACAATATAAATTTACTCATTGGTGTTTACTCGAAACACTGACAATGGGGTTGTCCAGCCATTTTTGTGAAGAAGGATGGCACTCTTTAGATGTGTGTGGATTACCACCCTTTCAATACAATAACCATTAGGAACAAGTATCCTTTAACTCATATTGATACTTTGTTCGATCAGTTTGTTGGTGCCAAAGTATTTTCAAAGATTAATCTCCGTTCTGGGTATCTTCAAATTAAGATTCGGCCACAAGATATACCAAAGATAGGTTTCTCTACTAGGTATGGGCTATATGAATACCTAGTCATGTCTTTTGGTCTCACCAATGCTCCTGCATTCTTCATGTATCTCATGAATTCAGTCTTTATGCTGGAATTAGATAAGTTTGTAGTGGTGTTCATTGATGATATTTTAATATATTCCAAGAACAAGGAAGAGCATGCCCAACATCTTCAGATAGTACTGACTCGATTAAGAGAACACAAGCTGTATGCCAAATTCAGCAAGTGCGAGTTTTGGTTAGATCGAGTGTACTTTTTGGGACGTGTTCTGACACCTGACGGTATATCTGTGGACCCAAGCAAGGTGCATGATGTGTTAAATTGAAAGTCTCCAAAGTCAGTGCATCAGATCTGTCAGTTCCTGGGTCTTGCTGGTTATTATCGGCACTTCATTCCTGACTTTTCCAAAATAGCTTAGTCGATGACCAAGTTGCTCCAGAAAGATGTCAAGTTTGTATGGAGTCCGGCTTGTGAAGAAGCTTTCCAAGCTCTGAAGAAATTTCTTACCACTGCTCTTGTTCTTGCCCAATCAAATATTGACAGACCATTTGATGTGTATTGTGATGCCTCAAGGATTGGACTAGGATGCATGCTTATGTAGGATGGGCGTGTGATAGCTTATGCTTCATGCCAGCTGAAAAAATATGAGGTGAATTATCCCACCCATGATTTAGAGCTGGCTGCTGTGGTGCACTCTCTAAAAATTTGGAGGCATTATTTGTTGGGAAATAAAGTACACATTTTTATGAATCACAAGAGCCTCAAATATATTTTCACTCAGTCCGAGCTGAACATGAGGGAATGGAGATGGTTGGAGCTAATCAAGGATTATAATTTGGAGGTTCATTACCATCCTAGAAACGCTAACATGGTAGCCGATCCTCTCAGCCAGAAGTCGTATCAAGTCAAAGAATCATCCTTGTCTCTCAACCCTACTAAGGTGCTAGCCCATATTGCTCTAGTCTCGGATTTACTTGAGCAAATTATTATAGAGCAAAGGCATGATGTTTCGGAAATCCCGCATATGAAGAAGTTAATTGCCGAAGGGCGTGGTCCTCATTTTGGTATTGATGATCAAGGTGTAGTGAGATTCAAGAACATATTAGTTGTTCCATCAAGTGAGGAGCTTAGAAGAAAGATTTTGGATGAAGCTCACCATTCCAAATTGTCCATCCATCCAGGAAGTAACAAGATGTACCATGATTTGCGCCACTTGTATTGGTGGTCCAATATGAAGCAGGATATCACCAAGTTTGTTGTGGAGTGCGATACTTGTGGTAGAGTTAAGGCAGACCATATGCATACACCGAGATTTTTGCAGCCCTTGCCAATCCCTGTTTGGAAATGGGAAGATATTTCTATGGATTTCATTATGGGTTTACCTCACACGTCTAAGGGCTATAACTCTATTTGGGTCATTGTGGATCGCCTTACCAAATCCACTCATTTTCTCCTAGTGGATACCAGATATTCAGCCAAGAAGTATGCTAAGTTGTATTTTGACCGGATTGTTACCCTGCATGGAGTTCCTCTTACCATCGTCTCTGATAGAGGGTCAGTCTTTGTCTCTTGTTTTTGGAAGCAACTCTAGGAATGTCTTGGTACTAGTCTCCTCAGAAGTTTAGCTTATCATCCATAAACTTACAGTCAGATAGAAAGGGTAAATCAGGTACTTGAGGATATGTTGAGAGCTTGTGCAATTTCTTTTCCTAAAAAGTGGGATGAATGCTTGAACTTAGTTGAGTTTTCTTACAACAATAGCTATCAAAAAAGCATTCATATGGCACCTTTTGAGGCCATGTATGGTAACAACTGTAGAACACCACTTAACTAGGTTGAAGTAGGCGACCATAGATATTTTGGGCCTAATTTTATCAAAGAAGCTCGAGAACAAGTCAGTATTATTCAGAGCCATTTGAAGGCAGCTCAAAGTTGTAAAAAAACTTATGCGGACAAGCAAAGAAGGCCCTTACAATTTGAAGTTGGTGATCATGTGTATCTCAAGGTATCTCCCACGAGAGGTGTACATCGATTCGGTGTCCGTGGGAAGCTAGCCCCTTGCTATGGTGGACCTTACAACGTTTTGGCCTAGTGTGGTTCTGCTGCCTATTGTCTCCAACTTACAGACATTTTGTCAGCAGTACACAATGTCTTCCATGTTTCCTAGTTAAAGAAATGCTTATGGGTCCCCAATGAAGCAGTGGAAATTGAAGGACTTCCCCTCCATCCTGACTTGTCTTATATTGAGCATCCTATCAAGATCTTAGACGAAAAAGAAAGAGTGACTAGAAACAGTGTGGTGAAGTTCTATAAAGTTTAGTAGCAAAATCACTCAAAGGACGAAGCAACGTGGGTGCAAGAAAGCTATATCTTGAAGCATTATCCCCACCTTCTTTCTATTTATGAGGGTAATTGTTTAAATTGAAATGTATTTCTTATCTCTTTTCCCACACTAGGCACATAAAATCTTGGGACACGATTTTGATTATGGGGGTTAGATTTGTAACACCCTCAGTGTTACACTATAAATCATTTTCTAAAACATGTCATGAGCATCATGTTTATGTGTTAATGCATGTAATAAAGCGTGTAGATCAATTTTCGTAACTCAAAATGATCAATGGAAGTGTGAAACGAAAGTTAATTCCATAGTCATGTTATATCACTTAGGGTTTAAAACCAATTTTTATTATGCAAAAATGCTATAGAACATGTATGTGATACTTGAATAAAGTTTGAAGTACAAACTTTGTAGATGATGATGAAATACCTACGGTCAAAAAATGATATCACTAGCTAACATTTCTAATAGCTTGGAAATCAAATCTGAAGCAAATCCAACACATGACTTGGTCAATTTCTTAAGTCTAAAAATAGATTGACAAAGCTATGTTTGGTAATTTTTGCTGAGAAATTAGGTTAAGGAGTGGCGTGGTGTTCTTGTTTGTTTTGGAAGCTTATTATATGCTCTAAGGCATAGCAAAGGTGGTTTGGGGATTGCATCAATGGTTTAGATTTTTCGAACGCTTTAAAAACCGTGCACAACACGTTCTCAACCTGTTTCCTCGCGTGGGCGCGCTCATCGCGTCTTTGGGACGCGACGTCGTCGCCTTGGGTGCGTCGTGCGCGCGTACACTATTGCGCTAGGTTGGCCATCGTGGGTGGGTCGGCCTGGTTGCACATTGCGGCTGCCACACCGGCCCAGTGCCCTGGCTGCATGCCACCCTGATGCGTGGGTGTCCCATCCCGCTGTCGTGCTGCTGCTCTGCTGCTACTCTACCATTGCATCCGCCTCTACCACCTCACATCGCAACACTACCGCTGTTGTCGTGTCGCTCCTATACGCGTGTTGCATCTCATTGCCTCTCCCTAGCCCGGCTGGGTGCCATCCGCACATGACCGTGCACGCCATTGTTGCTTTGCCATTTATGGCACTACGACCATGCGGGCCACGCTGGTCAAGTGTGCATGCCTATCATCTTGTGCCGACATGTGGAACTCTTGGTCCCATCGCTTGTGCCCTGCCTGGGCACACAGCCATGCCACTACCGCCACCCATGTTCCCCTATCTTTTCCCCTACCGCTGCCGCTATGCCGCAACAATACGTGGGCGCATGAGGCACCTTGAAAGGATCAAGATGCCCAAGAGGGGGATGAATTAGGCTAATTCTAAAATTCTTTACAATAATTAAACCCTACACTTAGCCCACTTCACCCCTTGTGCCTAGAATGTGTTCCAATCCTACTCTAGCATGGCAATTCTAAGAATGTAAAGACCCCCAAGAATTGAATTGCTCAAATGTAAATGCTTAAAGTAAAGAGAGGAGAAGGAACGTGGTGATGTTTTGCCGAGGTATCAGAGAGTTGCCACTCCCCACTATTCCTCATTGGAGCACCCGTGCAAGGGTGTAGCTCTCCCTTGATCCATGCAAGGATCAAATGCTCTCTATGGGTTGATTCTTCAACACTCCATCGTAGTGAATCACCCACAACCGCTCACAACTTGAGTTGGGTCATCCACAAGCTCCACCGGATGATCACCAAACTCCCAATCACCACCATGCCGTCTAGGTGATGGCGATCACCAAGAGTAACAAGCATGAACTCTCACTTGACCACAACAAGCCTAATGAGAAAGGTGGATGCACACTTGCTACTCTCCTTGCTCTAATGAGGCCTTAATCTTGGATTCTCAAATCTCATTCACCTGACTAGACTCTTGCTCTCCTTAGCACTCTCAAGGGTGTTTCTCAGCTGAACAAATGGGCAAGAGACCTCCCTTGAATGAATTGAGGAAGTATTTATACCCCCACATTCAAAATGAATAGTTAGGAGGTTGAGCCAGCACTTTGCGGGGTGATCGGACGCTCCGATCAAGGTGACCGGATGTTCCGGTCAGTTATCCCCGCCACAGAGCCGTTAAGTTGTGACCGGACTCTGACCTGCATCCGGTCAGCACTGACCGGACGCATCCGATCATGAAAACTGCTCTCTAGAACCTTACTGATGTTGACCGGACACTGGAACCCAGAGTCTGGTCACTTCGCTGTTCAGCGTCCAGTCAGTTACCGGATCTTGACCAGCGTCCGGTCAGCACTGATCGGACGCGTGCGATCAGGAATCTCCCTCTCTGGAACCTCTCTAGAGTTGACCGGACTCTAGCACACAGCATCATATCACTTTACACTCAGCGTCTAGTCACAACCAGATGGCTGCAGTTGATCAAATGAACTGACTAGACTCACCCTTCAGCGTCCGATGACAACCAGACTAGCGTCCGGTTAGTCATTTGACCCTCCATTCACTTCCAACTCAAAATCATATGTGAATAAAGTTTGCTCCAATTGATCTTATTGCTACTTTGGAGCTACCTAGTGCTAGATTTGATAAGTGTGCACCACACCTAACCCACTAGACTCACCTAGGTCAAGCTATTAGTCCATACCCCTCTTAATAGTACGGCCAAAGGAAAAATAAAGTCCTAAACCACTCTAAGTGTCTCTTCAACACCAAACGACACTTATAACTAGTCCATCCTTAACCTTGTCATCCATCCTTTGAAAACCAAAATGATTTCCATCGTAGGGGCATGACAACCATGATTGCCTAATCAATTGCCATTACCATGACCTAACTTAATTGCCTCTACAAAACACACGTTAGTCACAGTAATCTCATATTGTCATTAATCACTGAAACCCAACTAGGGGCCTAGATGCTTTCACACCTCTCCTTAATTCCACATGCCTGCACCTACGCTCTCTTGTCCTCTCACTGCCTGAGCCACCCACAGTCTTAATGACGGCTAGTCGGGCGCCAATTTGGTGTTTTCGCCCCGGCGAGCCGTTAAGGCCAGGCTTGACCGTGGGCGCGGATAGCTCGCTCGCCATTTGCCCACTGTCCAATTCATTGTACCACTACTTTCGCCAAGCTCCTTCCTTCGCCCCGCACACCTCAGCCCAGTCGCTACAGGCTCACCTTCATCGCTGACACGACCGTGTCACCGTAGTGCGCCGCCACCAAGCTCGGCCGCACGTGGCTAGTTTCCCTCAGCTGCCCTCTGCCCCAACCATCACTTGGAGCAGACTCGTAGTATGTCATTAGTGCTTAGCCACCACCACTACCGGCCTGTTAGTGCTGTAGCTCATTAGGGTGGCTGCGCCACCATCGTGGGCAGTCGTGCGCGGTGACAGCTCACTTCGGTTCACCTCGTGGCTCCGTATCGCCTCGATTGGCTTAGCGTTAGGGTCGTAGGTGGTTTGGGCTCATTAGTGGGGTCGGTGCGAGTCTCAGATGGTCGGCGCACCGCGTTGTGTCATTGTCGCCACACCGACACGCCCAGGGACGGCCGAGGACCTGGCCGTTGTAAAGAAGAGTTGTTGCGGGGGCTATTTTGCTTAAGTGTCGATTGTAGGAATAGGCCGCATAGTAGTCACATGAATAGTAGATAGAGTGGGGGCATTTTTGCAAAAGTACCATCGCGCCTGTGGGCCACCGCACGTTCGCACGTGCACGCGCGCGTGGCTCCTCCGCTGTGGGCAACCTTTGTGCGTGTGTGGGCCACGCCGCTCATTAGTGGGCCTCGCGGGTTGAATTCGTTTTTCATTTTTCTAGAAAATAGAAATAGTTTTATATTTTACATTCTAAGTTGAACTTTGGAAATTGATATCAATTCATATAAGTATCCAAAAATTGTGAAATAAATTCTGTTGAGTTCCTAAAATGTTGTCTATCTGATAGTATGGTTAGTTATACATGTCTGTGTTGATGCTCAGGTCTATCAAATCATTTGAAAGTGTTTAATGTTATTTAGATTAATAATTGTAGGAATTTTTGTGGTAATTTGGTAATAGCTTTGGCCATGAAATTTTTACTGTAGGTTCATTAGATTATTATATGCTCACTGCAATTTTTTAGCCTTAAAATAGGTTGAGAAATATGATAGCTAGTACTCCTTGTTTTAGTATATATATTAAATCGGTAATAAAAATAAGGATGCCTTTATTTGCTAAGGCTTGAAAGGTTTCATACCTGTTGAGTGGGAATAATAGGTAACTTAGCGTCTTAGTCATTAGAGTTAGCTTAGTAGCTTGGTAGATGTATTCTTATTTTAAGAGTTTTGTTGCTGTATTACTAAGTGTTGCATCGTTATTTCATGCATGTAGATAACAAGTTGGTAGAGTTCGTGACCGCGGGTGAGCCACAGTATGAGGATATAATCGAGGAGTATGAGGAGGAGATCCTCGTCCTGGAGGGAGCCCCGGAGCCACCAGCTGCTGACTTTGCTGACACCACGCCTGCCCAAGGCAAGCCCCAGTGCATAACCCTTATTTTGAATAATCACTGGATATATATATGTGATGTGATTTACGTTATAGGCATTTGATGGAAACTACATGCATATATAACTGTTTACACCAAAATTTGGAAGAAGAGTCGCAGGGACCCGAAAGCTCCCAGGATCATATCATCAAGGAATCAATTGCATGCAGATCAGAACCAACTGATTCGAATACAGCACTGGAATCAGCTTTCTTCAGGTACGCTAGTAGATAATGACAAAGGACATGATCGGCGCTAGGACAAAGCTTGTTGGACTCTATAGAAAGGGAAAGATTAGAGTCCAAGTTATCTTAAATTAGGAATGTTTTCTCTTAGGGCCAAAGATTGTGATGAGTCACGCTTAGATAGGAGTCATGCATAGGTCCTAGGTATAAATATCAAACCCCGGCTATTATAAAACACACACACAATCAATCAAATACAAGTTATTTACTTTTTTTCGGCTCCGGCCACCCCTTAGGAGTAGGAGTAGAGTAGATCTTGGTGAGTTCTTCAACAAGTATGGCTGCGTCAATCTAGTGGACCTCCACTGCTTGTCTGTAAGTACCATCATGGCTTATATCTCTATTCGTACGGCTGCATCGATCCGACCGACCTCCACTGTGACTCTGGTATAAGTTAGTTATCGACTCTTGTCTAGTTCAAGTAAGGCTGCATCGATCCAGTTGACCTCCACTGCTCGAACTAGATTAAGGTCAAGTTATCGGCTCTATCTAAGGGTGGCGTTCCTTCGGATAGATTCATTAAGTTACTGATATTGCTTATTACTTCCATTATTTATTTAATTACAGCAATATCACTTCGCCCGATTGGGATTAATCTAGATCGGCCTTATATCTTGTTTAACCCATCGTTTGTTAATCTAAATTTGATCTGATCTGCACTTTAAACGATGAGTTATGTTTTATCGGCTGTTTTATATCAATCTTAATCGTGCATAGCGTGCGGTTAAGATGTGTCCGATCTTGAGTAGATCTATTGGCCTGTGAAAATCGTTGCATGGCCTGTGTGATTCTGCCTCACACCTCACTATTATTTGGTAGATCTGTTTCTGAGAGGGCATGATCTTAACTGTGCGCTATGCCTAAATCGACCGTTTTAGCCGATATCGAGTGCTTTCACGAACAGTTCACGTCACGGGACCGTTGAAGTAGCGATAGGTTGAAAGATGTGTTAGCCCCATGATCTTATTATTGTATTACGGCCTGCATGATTTTACCTCATGCCCCACTAATATTAGTAATAAGTTAGGATCGTTGAGTCTATTGTTGTTTCTATGGCCTGCATGATTCTGCCTCATGCCCCACTGGTCATAGCGATAGATGAGATCTAATATGTTCATTAGATTTATCTCTATTAAATGGTTAAATGATGATGAACTGTTTCTTTTATAAAGGGATTCAGTTACTTACAGTCATTGGCTCAGTATAAACTAATTATTGTTAATATCTTATTGCCGTTGACCAATATTTGTCTAAAGAATGATATTCATCCTGAATGATAACCGATTCTTTTTATACAACCCTATGAGCTTTAACCGATTTATTCTTATGAATATGCTGGAATCGACTATTTAGTCGATCTCCTTTCATATCGGCTCTCAGAGCCGCACATTCGGGACTGTCTGGCAACACCAGCATGTTCCGCCCTAAATTAGTGATAAACTTTCTCTTCTTGTCAATTATAGGGTCAAATTGACTGGCACGTCTCGGGAGGAGTGCGTAGGATCGACCATCCCTGCGCTGAAGCTAGGCGGATCTCTAGCTCCATCGAGCGGACCATTCCGGTGCCCTCGGCACGGAACGAAAATTTCGTGTCAACAATAACCTACCTATGAGTCCTACTAGCATAGGTCGAGTAGCTGCTATGCTTAGGATTTTTGGTAGCGTGAGTAACCTGCCGTTACTCATAATAGATGATTATTATTATCACTCTTATGATAAAAAGGTAAAAGGAAAAATGGAGACCGGACAGGGATATGGTATGGGTATTGGTGGGTGTAAGAGGTTGTGTTCCACGGCCAACGGGGCGTAGCTTAGTTATACTGTTTCCCTGTCCGTGTTGGTTAAGGACCGACCGTTGCATTGGATTCTAGTCAGGTCACAGACTTATTATCCTGAGCACATACTTGTTTATGGGAGTAGGGAAGGCTCGTTGCTCTCTTGTCATGGGTTCCGGTTCTTTCTGGAGATGGCGGAGGTCTAAGCACTACACTGAGTCCGGGACTCAGGTGTGGGGACTTGGAGTCCAAGTTTGGATGGGGGCCTAGACCGCTTGATAGGAGAGTGATGGGTTGATCCTGCTTGTGCCTGGGGTACAAGCAGGGCGTGTGTTTCGGGGAACCCAGCTAGGCTCATTGATTCGCGAATTGCCGGGTAATCCGGTACGACTTGTCTATAATTTAGCACCATAGTAAGAACTGGAAGATAAAAGATGATGAAATGGATCTGTTTGCTCAACTCTTGCTCGAAAGTAGAACATGTGCTTACCTAGAATGGTTAGATAATGAACTAATCATGATTGCTAATAAGAAACATACATAAGGATTCACTACTAGTATTGCTTTCCGTAAAAAGAAAAATCCAGTAAACCATAAAACTTATCATATTCTTTGGAGTCAAGAAATTATTCCCACTAGTCGGGTAAGTCTTGCGAGTACATTGTGTACTCAGGGTTTATTTACCCTTGTTGCAGGTGCAGCTTGAGGAGTAGCTATTGTGTGAAGGATTCTTCTGGTGGACACAGACGGATCCTTGTATATTATCGATATACGTTTATTGTAATTCCGCTGTTTAAATTCCACACTCTGAACTTGGTGCTGTAATAATGTATTTCTAAGAATTATGGTTGTATGAAATGGAGTAAGTATTGTAAACTCATTCTCATTATTGGATCCTAGAGGAAAAACGTGGATTATTCGAGTTCTTCCTTGGGTTGTGCTTGACGGAATCCATCCGAAGTAGCTTGCTTTCGGGGTGCTTAGTGTCTGGTGGAAGACGAGCGCCTCCGAAAATGTGTTATTTCGGACGATTCTGCCACACTGCATCTATCAGGTCATCCACCAGAGCAAAAAGAAATATAGGTGCAGAGAACTAACAGATCTACAACAGCAAATAGGAGATAAGCGAATAAAGAAAAATAAAAAAAATCAATACTATAGGCATGCTGATAAAAAAAGAATAATGACCCAGGACTGCATCTATCAAGTCATCCAACAGAGCAAAAAAAAAATATAGGTGCAGAGAACTAATGGATCTAAAACTGCAAATAGGAGATAAGCGAATAAAGAAAACTGAAAAATCGACCTTGTGGCAGGATAGATCAAACAAAATCCATGGTGGATGCATGAGATCAGAATTGCCGAACAAATAGTAGAGCAGATGTTACTAAAATAACTAGAACTGAACACACGATAGAATGAAAAAAATCAAAAATTAAAATCAAGCGTTGTGGAGGATAGATCAGACCGTAAAACAACCAGATCTGGACGTGTAGCAGATGCTGGTATAACTTGGATGGAAAGATCTAGCGATGAGCAGCGCAGAGAGAAATTTGTGAGAGATAGAAAATGAGCAGATGCTGGTAGCAGATGCCATGTTTGGGTCAATGGAAAATCGTCCATAACAATAGTCATTCAAGTAAACATAAGATATGTCTTTCGGGCATGAAATGCGTAGCTATTTGTATAGTTATGAAAAGACAAATGTTGATAAACTAGACATTCTCGGCAACAATATTATTATTATCATCTAAAATAGCTCTAAAACTCACCATCGAATCTCGATATAATATCAACTATGCAGACTAATGATTGCCTGAAGAAAATTAGTATAATATTGCCAAAGATCGTGTTTGGGCTGGCACAACACAGAGACGAGCTGGCTATGGTCTTGGCGTATCTCGCGTGAGCAAGACTAATAATATATGCAAACTTATTTGTTTCTCTCGAAGAATTTCTTGGTGCAAACGTACAGGATCGCAGGAAAAAGCTAGCTACGGCAACATGTATACGAACAGGCTGTGCTCTCTGCTGCTAGCCTCTCTAGCTAGCTCAAGTCCGGATCAGATGGTCCAATCACTTGACTACTTCACGGTCCAGACGGCCGGACGATTCTTCGTTCGATGGCGACGTTCTTATCTCGATCGATCGCTGTGCAAACAGGAACAGGATTTAGTTCCACTTCCACGCACGAGCGGAGCGTGTCGATCGATCGAGGCCCCGGCCCGCCGGGGCTTGGACTGGACACAAGTCATGGTCAGGGACTAGCTGTACGTGGAAAGAGATTGGAAATGTTTACTAGCTGACACTGACATTGGCAGCAGGCAGGCAGGACGGATCTGCTGCTCACCTAAACCTGCCGCTGAGCCGGCTGGCTGAAACTGAAAGCGACAACGTGACGAGGAGTCTGGAGCTCGAAACATCCGCGGATGCTGAGGTTTTCCCTTTCTCCCTTGTTGAAAACCGTACGCTAAGTGCTGAAATCTGTCTCTGATGGATCATCGGATCAGATGGTATACTAATTAGACGACAAAGTTAATAAAGCTTGTGCTGATCTTCTTAGCCTCTGGCCAATCAGCAAGCACGCTAATCTGTTTTTGCTCTCTAGCTAGCTAGCTAGCTATAGCCGTCTTGCTAGCTGCTCAAGGTTACGTACGGTACGTGTACGTATACATAGGCCCTGCTGGCTGCTATGGTTACAAGTTGTAGTGAAAGCAAGTTTGACAGGTCAAGATCAAGACTTAAGCTGTGATTTCGGCCATCCTTGTGCTGCTCTTACTAGTTGTGGGTTTCCTGGTTAGACCGGCCAGATCATGTTTCACAGAGGAGCTTACTGAGCACCTCCCAGCTGGGCCAGCTTGCTTATAGTACATATGAAATTAAATTTATGTTTAAATTTGTATTTTGAATTTGAAGTGCCATGTTTGAATTTGCTAAGCTGATTATTGTGGTTGAAATATATGTATTACAAATATTAATCATTGAGTTATTGTGGTGAAATGATGCATATTCACGATCAATATGTTGGAATAAGGGAGAAATGAATAGGGGCTGAGTTTTAGGGTGGCGCTACTACAGTTGGGTGTAGAAATCAACCTCCCAAGAAGCCTCTATATATAGACAAGTAGAGGCCCTGATTTAGGGTTGTGACATTATGGGATTCTCTTTTCTGGACAAGCTTTGAAGCAAGGTTTAATTATTTTGTTTTCTTCAAAATTTCCTGGCTTTAGAAACTAATCGGGGGGGGGGGGGGGGCTGACCCAGTGCCGGAGGCCCCACATGTGTGGGGTCTGGGGAAGGAAAAAAACGAGGCAAGCATTTCCCCGCAAAATCTGTGGAGAAGCTGCTTCGAACTCATGACCTGGTGACTCAGTGAGACAGCTCTCATCACTGCACAAAATTTTTGAACCCAAGCTTAAAGGATTCAAAAAATTTTGACCCACATTTTTCAAAAAGAATCGTGCTTTGTTTGGAAAAAAAGAATACAAATCTGGACGCTCGCAAACACTCATTCTTATGACCACACCTATGCAAATCGGTTCTATTTCTATAAACATCATTGGAAACTGAACTGGTAGATGTTGAGATTGAATATATCACCACATGCATCTTACTGCTACCATTTTGACAAGTCCAGTTCACCGAGCAATCTACATTGTCCAAGCCCCTAAACGAAATTCAATTTGACTTACTCCCCAACCTATTTTATAATGCAATCCATTGCCTTGTCTTTTTTTCTTCCTCACATATAAGTTGAATTTGAAGTTCAAATTTTGTTGAGTAAGATAGAACACATTGTAACTTATTTTTAAGAGATATACTAAGAGTTTTTTGCAATTATTTTAAATGTTAGAACCATCTAATACTAAATTAACATTAAAGATGATGCAAAATTATGTGAAAAATTCATAAAACATTTTTTTCTAAGATAGGATATTTTTTCTATTACGCACAAATTTGAACTTAGGACTCATGTTGTACTAAAATAAAAAAAAGAAATCTCATTAGTGGATACATTGGATCAATTCAAATAGTTGGTGGAGTTAATCAAGCAGCAACTTCATCGATCAAGAGGACAGAGTGGATTGTCTAGGATAGTAATTGAAATGTTCTTGTTTCCTTTTTGAACAAAATCTTGCAAATTTTGACCAATCTACATCCAGTTTGCAAAGCTTGGATTCAAACTTCCGACAACGAATCCAAAAGATTTCAACCACATATTCAAACTATAGCATTCTTCACTTTAAATCTACTATATGGACACTAGAACCACTTTAAATCTACTATATACAAACTTCAAATTTTTGTATTTATATTATCTATAAAACAAGCCTTCAAAACATGCAGATCATTGGTAAAAACCTGCTCTCCATCTTTGGAAACTGAACTCAGGGATCTTGAGATTGAATATGTCACCACATGCATCTTGCTTCTACCATTTTGACAAGTCCAGTATACCGAGCAATCTACATTGTCCATGTCCCTAAACAAATTTCAATAATGCAATCTATTAATTGGCTTGTCTTTTTTTTCTTCCTCACATATAAATTGAATTTAAGTTCAAATTTTGTTGAGTGAGATAGAACACATCATAACTTATTTTTAAAAGATACATTAAGATTTTTTTGCAATTATTTTTTAACGTCAGAACCATCTAATACTAAATTAGCATTAAAGATGCAAAAGTATGTGAAAAATTCATAAAACATTTTGTTCTAAGATATATGATATTTTTTCTATTAGGCACAAATTTGAACTTAGGACTCAAGTTGTACTAAAATAAACAAAAAAGAAAAAAAGAAATCTCATTAGTGGATACATTGGATCAGTTAAAATAGTTTGTCGAGTTAATCAAGCAACAAATTCATTCATCAGTCAAGAGGACGAAGTGGATTGTCTTTGTCTAGTAGCATAGTAATTGAAATGTTCTTGTTTGCTTTTTGAACAAAAACTTGCAAATTTTGACCAATCTACATCCACTACATGCAAGGCATGGATTCAAACTTCCGACAGCGAACCCAAAAGCTTTCAACCACATATTCAAATTATAGCATTATTCTTCACTTTAAATCTATTATAGACGCTCGGACCACTTCAATCTACTGTATACAAACTTCAAATTTTCGTGTTGACATCTATAAAACAAGCCTTCAAAACATGCAGATCAATGTTAAAATCCTGCTCTCCTCATGGCACATACAAATACGAAATAAGGTTTCATAAAAATAAAAGTTTTTTTTGAGCAACACATAAAAATAAAAGTGGCATTATTAGAATATCTACCTTTCACATCTTTGGTGGGCCCACGTCCAATGTTTTTTTTTTTTGATAAAGGGCCCACGTCCAATGTTGATGCGTACTGCGAACACCGCTTTCAAGATCAACCAGTCCACTAGCTCCTTCTGCAAATGGGAAACTTCTAAAATGGGAAAGCACGCGCGCGGCCACGCATTTCTGCAAAACGAGCACATGTGGTGATTTAAGAGAAAATCACCCAGGTGGGAAAGCACACATACCACCTGGAAGGCTGGAAATTTTTCCTCACGATGGATGATTGCGCAAAAGAAACAACTGTCTCCTTCGTGGACGCATATGGTGTACACGACTGTTCAGTACTGTTTTTGCTGTTAACCCTCCTCGTCCACTCGTTTTGGGAGCCCGAATCGAGTCTTTTGTTTCCATGCGTGCATGTAGTCGAGCAGTATCTGTAACACTCTAAAATTTGCCTCTTTTGAAAATAGGATTAAAATAATTTAATTCTGTATTTTTGTGCTCATGAAATATAGGAAAATAAAATTTTTCATTAAATAAAATTCATCATAAGGTTTAGCAACATGTTTGTGCATACATGTATTTGCATTTGATGTATTTGGTTGAGTGGTTTTCATATAAAATTTAAAATAGTTAGAATTGCTTTTGCAAAAGAAATTAAAATGGTTTTGAAGTAAGAGAGAAAAGAGAATTAGGAAATAAAAACATTTTAAAAGGTGTAAAAATTATTTTTAGGAACTTATCAAAATTTCTCATTTAGGTTTGAATTGAAAAAAAATGTATTTGAAATCCTATTTAAACTTGATTTGTTTTACATTTGAATTGTTTTTGAAAATAAAATAGCAAAGGAAATTCTCTCCTTCCCTATTTAGGCCCGAAGGCCTATCTCTCTTGCTCCCTGCGGCCCAGCTCTTCTTCTGTTTTTTTCCCCGCGCGTCCAGCTCATCCCGCGCTTGTGTCCATTCCCGCCGCACGGCAAGCAAGCCATTCGCGCGGCCCAGTAGTGACTGCAGCCCAGCTGCGCCGCCCCGCGGCCTACAACGCGCGCCGGCCCGCTGACCGCCCCGGCCCAGGCCGAAGCCGCACAAGCGTGCGCTCCTCCGCCGTCTGCCGCTGACAGGTCTGGCCCACCGGTCAGTCGCGTCTTCCTCGCCGCGTCGTGCTTCCACCGGACTCCACCGCCGCCGCTGCCAAGAGTCCGAGATCGCCGCGCGCCGCAAGTCCCTCCGCTCCTTAAATAGCGGATGCCGAGCCCTCCGTTTCCAATCCCCTGCTTGAGAGCCGCAGCCACCCCATAGCCCAAGCGTCTACAGCCGCCTAACCTAGCGCCGCCGCAAGCTTGGAGTGCCGCCGCTGTTCGTCGAGCGCCGTACCGTCCTCTGTTAGTTCCCGCCCGCTTATCTTGGGTCCGGTGAGATCCCCATCTCCCCCGCTCTCTCCCCGTGTCTTAGGTGAGTTCAACCGTGCGCTGTAGGCTGAACACCGAGAACTCCGGTGAGCCGGCAATGGCGCCACCGTGCTGTCTTTTTCGGCCGGCCGTCGTCTTCTCCCCCCGCCTGATCTGTTTTGGCTCATTGGATCAGGATCCAACAGCCGGTATTCAAGGATACCAATTCGGCTGGCAGTTTTGCAAGAAGGTCCCTCGGGTTTTTAATTATAGAACCCGCCGTCCCTAGCGTGTTTTCAGATCCCGTTTTCTTCTTTTGAAAGCGTATTTTGGTTCGTTTAGATTGAAAATACGTTTTCACTTATTCATAGTTTTACCACTAGATTTGTTTAGGCCATAACTTTTCCATTTTAACTCCGATTTGACCCGTTCAACTTGCGTTAGGTTGGTAATTTCATAATCTACATATTTATACTACTGTTAGATATGTTTTCAACTTTTAAAATTCAAGATTAGATTTAATCTATTATTTTAGTAAAGGAAATCTTGTTTAAATCACATCTATGTTTCAACTCCGTTTTAGTCCATTCAGGTTGCGTTTAATTCATAGCGACGAGATCTACGTGTTAGTAACAGTGTTTACCATGTCATTATTTCTGAAATTTCATGGTCTAAATCATATCTTGATTAACAATTATGCAATTGGATTTTATAAATAAAATATGATTTGTTTTACTTTAGTATTATAATTCAAACTTAAATTATATTATCTATACAATATCTTATATATGTTTTTATATAAATAAAACACATGAAGCTAATAGTTTTATGAGCAGATCTCTCGGTAGCTGTATCTTTTCAACCGTAGCTTCGATTAGTGTGCTTTTCGCGTCTGTGTGTTCGTAGCGAGACGTAGATTCATTTTACAAACTTTTCATCTTAATTTTATGTCAGGTGTACTGTTCTAATTTAGATCTATTGTTTACTTCGTGTATGATTGTATGGATGCTTGTGTGGTGCTTTATGATTACGTCCAGTCGGTGAGATATACGTGGGGATCAAGAAGAAGAAGAACGTTGAAGATTAAAGCTTACCGAAGGATCGGTGTTTAAGGCAAGTATAGCATGGGATCTTCCTTGTTGTCCTATATACCTTTAATCATTTAATTCATACTGCATGTGTCTACCTTGACTACCACTAAGGGTTTCCTAGTATTTTGTACCATGTACCTTGATACCTTTGGGTTATTGCATTGGGTAGTATGATGCTAGTGCCCAACTACAACCATGATCTTGTAACTTAACTAATGTAATATGCAATAAACATTAAAAGATGCTTTTTAGCAACATGGAACAAGGGGGCTAGAGCATTGGGCTATGTTATGGTGCTCTAGATTCCTCTCCCTAAGGACTTATCTGTAAGTGATCATCCGGGACTTACAGTACAGCTGTGAGAGCTACATGGCTCTGGCTTTAGCTCAGTATGAGGACCTTTTCTAGCTTGTTTGTGGTTACCTTTATTGGCGTAAGAATGGCTTGACGAATCGGGTATAGAGCGGCCTCTATCCCCTTGTGTATAGGCTGCGTGTCAATGTGCCATCGGGAAGGGGGCTCTACAACTGTTTGCTAAGTGAATCTAATGGCCCTAACTTGTTAGACGAGCCTTTGAAAGGCTTCATAGTGAACCCTGTCGACCTTCCTTGGTAGTGGGTCAAGAGGCTGATCACCTCGGGCGAAAGGGTAAATCACGACTCACAGTGAAAGTGTACAACCTCTGCGGAGTGTAAAACTGGTATATCAGCCGTGCTCACGGTCACGAGCGGCCTTAGAACTCTTACGGAATAGATGATGAACACTAATGATATGGATGATGAAGATGCTCACTAATGGTTAATTGTTTATGCTATTCATTATTCATGTTTACCTGATCATGTGTTTATGGGCTTGTGAACAAACTTGTTGCCACCCAATTGCTAAAATATGAATCATTAAAAGCTAATCGCAGTTAAGCCAGTGTCAGCCTTTTGAGCCTCATGAACCACATGTTATATTTATTGAGTACGACATGTACTTACGCTTGCTTTACTTTTCAATACTTTGGAAAAATCCCGGATGGGTACCAGATTGCTAGAGTTTGGAGGAATTAGGCTTGTGATCAACCAGTCAGTTGTCCCTGTGGATTTAGAGTCTTCGCCTGAAGATCGGAGTTATCTTTCCACTGTCTATACTCTGAGGTTATAATCTTTATACTAATATGCTACGTATTTAAGCATTGTCTTTTGATAATACCCTTATTTGTAGCTATATGTGAGATTTGACTTCCTAGGCTCACATATGGTGCGTATCTGGTTTTGTTCTTAAAACCGGGTGCTACAGTATTACAGCAAGCTCGGCCTAGTCCTGCATGTGCCTAGTCTCCTAGCTAGAGGCTTGCAGGAAGGCAACTGTTGACGACCAAAATCTGATCGAAGAGTTGAAGATAGATTGGAAAACACACATCCAAATAAGAAAAGAGAAAAAATGATCAAATTTAGAGTAATCTGAGCGCAATTGGCAATATTTCAGAAAAACCGGCGCAGGCCGGTTTTGACTGTGTGCTTGAGTGGCCCTATGTAAACTGTTTTGCAGTCCGAGCCCAATTTCATGTTTTTCCTTTGGAAACTCATCCGATCTCGTCGGAAACATGTAACTTGCATGCGGAAAAAGTTGTCTTCTAGGATAAGACCACCCCCTCCATTTATATGAGAGGATCTTGGGCGATTGAGTATCCATCTATCCAATTGACAAAAAACCATATCTGCTACACCTTGTACCCTCTCTTTCCGATCACTATTGCTTCTCGTTCTTCATTCCTAATACATGACCGGTTGATCAACGAGAACGAAGCTCTCGAATGGTCAGGCTAGCTAGGGCAACCCATCACCGTTGCACTCCCCGACGGGGTCCCTCCTGGGTGTGTGGGCTTTCAGGTTTCAAGAGACCTTGTTGGTGTGTCTTTCATATCGCGCTCCTGATGAGGCTCCTTTTGTGATGTGTCTTGCGTATCGCACTCATCGATGAGGCACCAAGTGAAGTGTTTGTGTGCGAACATGTTGTGGATGACGGCCGGACTAAAAGTCAGCTAGACTGATGTTTGGCCCATCTATATCGAGCGATCTAGCTACTTACCAGTGTAGTGACCTAATTAGCATCAATAGAAATATGCATAGCCAGATTGTAGTGTAGTTGCTCTTGCTCAATGTGGGGGGTACGACCTCGGATACCCACGGTAGGCCACATGAGCTACGCCTCCAGGGGTGGCCCATTCCACGAGAAGGAGCCTTGCGGGGCACGATTCTACTCGGCGCCTCCCGCAAGACATGGGGAGGATATCCTGAAGATGTTACGAGATCTGTTAGGATACGTACGATCCCATGATTCTTGTAATCTGTTATTACTTTCTGGTTATCTTTCAGATCTAACCGACTTGTAACCTTGGCCCCCGGACTATATAAGGTGGGTAGGGACCCCCTACAAAATCACGGCAAATCATACGATAGCTAATATAAACCAACAGACCACAGGAGTAAGGTATTACGTCATATAGATGGCCATAACCTATATAACTCGTGTGTCTCTGTTGCCTTCTTGTTCTTGATTACACGCTCCTCTGCCGATCAATCTACCATCGTAGGATACCCCTCGGTGGACTGCCAACGATATTCTATCGACAGTTGGCGCACTAGGTAGGGGTGTGCGTGCTGTTTCCTTGTTGAACAAGATGGCTTTTTCCGTAGGCTCTTCGTCCCTCCCACAGCCTGGCCAGATCTTCACGGTCGGATCCATCACATGGGTCATCAATGCCGATGGAGTTGGAGAGCTTCTTGAGCCAGTGTAGATCCGTTCTGCACCGACCACCCTCGCACCTATGACTGCAGATCCAATCTTGGAACCACTTCCAGGGTCGACTTCATCAGCTACTCGCCGCTCGCTTCCTCGCTACCGGAGGAGGCATGTCAACAATGACGATCTGATCGAGTCTATCGATCGGGTCGGCCTAAAACTCACCGATTGCCTCTCCATTGCTGAATTGGCTCTGGACACCCTTATTCAGCACTGACCACCTTCCGATCCCGATCTGTCGGTGTCTAGTGCTCGACAAACTTCGGGGCTCACCGCCCTACCCTTCGGGCTTGCCAACGCCGCCGCTACATATCAGGATGCCCTGAGGGGCAAATTCGCCGACCAGGTCGCCAACCAGCTCCCACCAACCGTCAACATGCTGCACGCCAGCCAGGGTCCCAGAACATCCCTCCAAACTATCCTGGAGGAAAATCCAGACTCCGAGTCTCAAGGCTCCACGGAGCCCCTCGCCGAGACCTTCACCGAGCAACCCCCTCTCCTACCTTTTCGGGGCGGCGCAATCTTCAACGTCAGCATCGACAGCCCCCCTCGGAACGGCAAAATAGATGAGGAACGCGCCACCCGTGAAAACAGGAATGTCAACCGCGTGCAACGCCATGATAACGAATGTGCCCTTGCAATGGCTGAGGCCGCTCGTGATAACCAGTTCGACTCGCAAGGAAGGCCCCTCCATCGCAACCTCGATGAAGAATTCCTCCGCATTGACGGCCACAACATCTTCAAAACTCCGAGCGCCAATCTGGCGATGGCCGCCAATGAACTTGCACACCTCCCACAGATGCCCGAGCTCGCCAAGGTCGCTGCTATGCTTAAAGCGGCACACTGTCAAGTTAATGAGATCCGAGAGGTTCAGAGACCTTCATGCTCCACAAGCGCGATTCGCCGATCAGCCGATCCTAGATCCAATCACCGCCCCAGTCAAAGCCATTTTGCTGACCAGTCACTACCTCCCCAGGGGGGAGTTGGAGGCCACCACGCCGAGCATCATCGCCAGCACGACTAAGAGGTCGAACAGGACGCCCGAGTGCACCTTAGTAACCTTTGGGATGCACGACGGCGTATCGATCAACGTCGCTTTGGGCGCCATGAAGATGAAGTACGATGCCACCAAGAGTACGAGCAAGCGTACGGTAACCCGAACTCAGCTCTGTGGCCAATCATCACCAGCAATACTGCTGAGATCGGCCCCAACAACCTAGAAGGGCCCCCAGCATTCACCAGGGCGCTCCGAACGCTCTAGTGGCCCCGTGGTTTAAAAATCACCAGAGTCGAGCCCTATGAAGGAAGGATGAACCCAACTTAGTGGCTGCAGGCTTACGCCACCATCGTCCACTCCGCCGGAGGAGACACTAATGTCATGGCAAATTATCTCCCCATCATGCTCACGCCAGCCGCCATGAGCTGGTTCACAAGCCTTGCCCCGGGCTCCATCGGATCTTGCTAAGAGCTGAAGAAAGTCTTCACCGACAACTACATGGCCACATGCAGGCGGCCGAGCACCAAGCATGATCTCAACCGCATCACCCAAAAGTCGTCCGAACTACTCCGCAGCTACATCAGACGCTTCTTCGAGATGAGGAACTCTATTCCCAACATCACGGAAGCCGAAGTCGTCACCGCCTTCATCCGAGGACTTCATCACCGCGAACTTCATTCTAAGTTCAACAGAAAGCCACCTACCGGCATCGGCGAGATGATCACAGCCGCCAACCAGTACATCGACGCCGAGGAAGCAGAGGTGCATTTTAATGAAGATATGGGCACTAATCGCCCGCCTCGCCGCCACGACGGCCGCACCGACGACCGATAGCACAACGATCGCCGCTACGACGACCGTAGTTTCCATTGGGACAGCGAACGTGATCGGCCAAATGGATTCAAACCTGTTCAGAATCGCCGCCACCGACCAGACCACTTTGTTGCCAACGTCAATGAGCCACACGCCAAGTGTAACTACGATGAGCAGTACAAGAAGATCCTCGACGGACAGTGCCCCCTGCACAAGAACACCAAACACAAGATGAAAGACTACCTTAGTTTGGCTAAGGAGTTCTAGGAGAAAAAGTACAACGACGACAATGGTGGGAATGGAGGACACCGACCACCTAGCAATAATAATAATGCCTTCCAGGACCATGACAAGGTGGTTGCCACCATCTTCGAGGGGTTCGCCTCCAACAAGAGTAGAAGGGAACGGAAGCTCGCCGCCCGACGAGTGCTCGCCGTCGCTTCAGAGGAAACTACCGCCAACCCCAGCTATCGCCCGTGGTCCGAAGTCCCCATCACTTTCAGCAGGGCTGACCAGTGGGTGGACATACCCTACACAGGGTGTTTTCCCCTTGTCCTTGACACGACTGTCCAGAAGGTGCTCTTTAGAAAAGTCCTTGTCGACGGTGGGAGCGCTTTGAATCTACTCTTCGCTAGGGCCCTAAGGGAGCTCGGCCTTGGGACAACAGATCTCATGCCCTCAGACTCGTCCTTCTGGGGCATGGTACCTGGCAGGGCATCCAGATCGCTTGGAGAAATTACCCTACCAGTACAGTTCGGTATGGCAACCAACTACCGATTGGAGCATATCAACTTCTACGTCGCCGACTTCGACACCGCCTACCATGCCATACTAGGGTGTCTGGCTCTAGCCAAGTTCATGGTCATTCTGTACTACGTGTATTTGGTGTTGAAGATGCCTTCGCCCATAGGAGTCCTATCTCTGCGGGCCAACCTCTCCATCGCCTACGCCTGTGTGGGGGTATTAACCCCTATACCCTTACGGCTAGGCTTGGGCTGGCCCGGATGAGGGGGTCCGGCCCACTAGAAGATGACGTGTGGCCCGGCCAACCTATTCGGAGTCCTGCGCAAGGAGTCAATGCAGATTTGGAGATCAAGCAAGATCCTGGTCGGTTAGAATAGGAATCCTTATCCGGCCACCTATGGCAATTGTAACTGGCTAGGATTAGTTTCTAGATCTATAACCCTACCCCCCGGATTATATAAGGTGGGTAGGGGACCCCTCTAAAAATCATCTCTCATTGACATACAATAATACAATTAGATGCAGGACGTAGGTATTACGCCTTCGCGGTGGCCGAACCTGGATAAAACCTCATGTCTGTCTTGCGTCACCGTCTTGTTTGTGGCTTGCGCATCTGTCTGCCGACAATCTACTACCTTGGGCATACCCCTAGGTAGACTGCCGACCATATTTCGTCGACAGTGGCGCGCCAGGTAGGGGTCCCCTTTTAGGGGTTGTGCGTGCTGATCTTCCAGCGAATTAGATGGGATCCTCTTTATTAACACCACCTGTGGTGACTTCAGCTGCCGCAATGATCTGTCCCAATCAAGATCGATCCCAGAGTTTAGCCTCTGTCAACTCTGACCAGCATGCAAGACCAAATTCTCCATGCCAGATCTTCACGATGCCACAACGTGTGGTCAAGGAAAGCTCCAGGCAATTAAAAAAAAGGAGGTGTACAATCTAGTACGTGACAAGCAAGAACCACCATACGGACTACAGATGCATGATGTACAGGATTAATCGTGCAGGCATGCGGTGGTAATTGGTCATGTGTCTGTGTTTATTTGGCCAAAGATCCAATAATGCCAAACCAAGAACCAGGTGTACATGCAATCTACAAAGCTATGCCATGCACAGGCCCGATCGCAAGCTCCAACCACCTCGACCACCAGACCACGTCCCGAGCGACTCCACCGAGCTCCGAACACCTCGACCACCAGACCATGTCCCGAGCGGCTCCGTTGAGCCCCGACCACCTCGACCACCAGACCATGTCCCGAGCAGCTCCGCTGAGCTCCGACCACCTCGACCACCAGACCACGTCCCGAGCGGCTCCATCGAGCTCTGACCACCTCGACCACCAGACCACGTCCCGAGTGGCTCCGCCGAGCTCCGACCACCTCGACCACTAGACCACGTCGCAATGATGATCGCCATGAAGAATGGCGCTATGACAACCGTGACCACTGTCACAATAGGCCGAAATGCTCGAGGACCGGACAACTTCATCGCCACCGACCAGATTTCTATCAAAGATAAGTACACTTCTAATGTTTATATTTAACACAATTTTCATTATGACGTTTCTCCACAACATCCTCGTCATGATTATTCTTCAAATAATGCTTGTCCATGTATACCATCTTAAAGATAACATACAGCTATACTTAATGCAAATCCTCGACCAGTGATGTTGACGCTCGATGTCTCTAGAAATGGCCCTATCTCCGGCTCCTCCCTACACGTGCACGAGCATCTGCCCTCTGCGTTATGGGTGGTCAACAGCGGCTCCTTAGCGACGCTTTGTTCTTCCTACACGTGCACGGGCTCCGCGCCCTGCGTTATGGTTCACGGGCTAGCTAGGGCTAGAGACTCAGCTACATACTAATTGGTCGGGCGGTTTATATTAAGTATAAACACAAACTTCATATTAACACTGATGTTTACAAAAGCACCAACTGCTTTATCACATCATGCTCATTTGCAAATGACTGCTGAGCGTCATACGCTATTTCTTCACTGTTGATTTTTCTCCTTAAAATATTATTTTGTACATCATATACTACCGTTCTATATATTTATATTGCAGGGATCTCGAGCTACGCTCGGGGACTTCACCGCTCGCCCCTCAACCTGTGCTCGGGGACTGCCTTGACAACTCTCTGACCATAGCTCGGGGACTTCGCTGCTCGCCCCTCAACCTATGCTTGGGGACTGCCTCAACAACTCTCCGACCACAGCTCGTGGACTCTGCCGCTCGCCCCTCGACCTGTACTCGGGGACTGCCTCGACCACTCTCCGACCATAGCTCGGGGACTTTGTGTCTCAACTACATGCGACTGGCGACTCACATATAGTTGGGATATTCTTTCTTGTTTAGACCTTGCTACAAGGCTCATACCTCGCCTTCCAGCAAGCTCGGGGACTACATCGGTACGATGCACCTACCAGTGCATCTCGTATCACCTGTACGACGATTGGATTCTCAACTTAATTGGGAATTCTTTTTAGACCCTGGCACCACGTGCCTACGTCACCTACTACTAGGCTCGGGGACTAAGTGGGCACACTTCACCTTGCAGTGAATGTACTCAATCTAATGGATCAAACACCTCCGATTCTACAAGGACAATGGTGTCTCTTCTCGACTCAGAGTCAAAGTGGGCACACTTCGGGGGAAATATTTTTCAAATTTTATCTTGAGCCCCTTACATCCTTCTGGCAAGCTCAAGACAGAGCTACTCAAAGGATACAAGGCACTTGAGGACTAGCTGTAGGGGAATAGACCCCCTATACCCTCATGGGTATACATGGGCCGCACCACTGGAGGTGGCCCAGTCCGCAAGATGAAGCGTGCAGAGCACGCTATATTGTAATTGTACCAAATTGGATACTTTACTTGTAACCTTGTCCCTTCGGAGTATATAAGGAGGGGCAAGGGTCCCCCTAGAGGACAGATCATCTAGATTATACAGATCATAACAGATCTCACCTTAATCAATACAAAATAATGAGACATAGGACGTAGGTATTACGCCAACACGGCGGCCGAACCTATATAAATCTTGTGTCTTGTGCCTCTATAACCATCTGGTTCCTGATTACGTGCACCATCTACCGACAATCTACCATCATGGGCATACCCCTAGATGGACTGCCGACCATATTTCATCGATAGCTTGCGAGACAAAAAGTCTCGCCCTCGCCGAAGCCACCGACCTCTCCATCCAGATGGCCAGCGTGGTCGCTGAAGCCAAGATGGCGTCTACTGATGACATGGAGATCCCAGAGCCTCCTCGTGCCTCCGCCAAGTCCAAGGAAGTCAAGGAGATCAGCCTCGGCCTCGACGACCCTTCCAAGATGGTGAAAATTGGGGCACACCTTGACCCCAAATAGGAAAGCGCGCTCGTCTCCTTCCTACGTGCCAACGCTGATGTGTTTTCTTGGAAACCTGCAGACATGCTGGGGGTACCGCAGGAGAAGATCGAGCACTCCTTGAATGTCTCGTCGACTGCTAAACCGATCAAGCAAAAACTTCGCCGATTCGCGCCGGACAAAAAGGAGGCCATTAGGGTAGAAATAAAACAGCCCTTAGCTATCGAATTTATAAAAGAAGTGTATTATCCAAATTGGTTAGCTAATCCTGTTCTTGTTAATAAAAAGAATAAAGAATGAAGAATGTGTGTTGATAATACTGATCTTAACAAACACTGCCCTAAAGACCCCTTCGGCCTGCCTTGGATAGACGAGGTTGTAGACTCCACCGCCGGCTGTGAGTTGCTCTCCTTTCTTGACTGTTACTCCGGCTATCATCAGATCTCCCTCAAGAAAGAAGACCAGGTCAAGATGTCATTCATCACGCCTTTTAGTGCATACTGCTACACCATTATGTCCTTTGGACTAAAGAACGCTGGAGCAACCTACAAAAGGGCTATCCAGACGTGCCTCGACCAACAGATCGGCCGCAACGTCAAAGCCTACATCGACGACGTGGTCATCAAGACTAAAACCGTCAACAATCTTATCGCCGGCCTTGAAGAAGCTTTCTCCAACCTAAGCAAATACCGATGGAAGCTAAACCCTTCAAAGTGCATCTTTGGAGTTCCATCTGGTATCCTGCTAGGCTACATCGTCAACGCTCGGGGCATCGAACCAAACCCTGACAAGGTCTCTGCCATCACCAACATGAAACGGCCAACGTGTGTCAAGGATATACAGAAGCTTACAGGCTGCATGGCTGCGTTAAGTCGTTTTATCTCACGCCTCGGTGAAAAAGGGCTACCTTTCTTCAAGCTCCTCAAGGCCTCCGAGCATTTTTCTTGGTCAAAGGAGGCAGACACAGCTTTCGAGCAGCTAAAGTCGTTTTTAACAAAACCTCCAATCATCACAGCGCCACAACCAGATGAAACTCTACTGATTTACATCGCCGCCACTTCTCGCGTTGTCAGTACGGCTATTGTCGTCGAACGTGAGGAAACTGGACACGCCTACAAGGTGCAACGTCTGGTCTATTTTATCAGCGAGGTACTTAATGAGCCCAAAACTCGTTAACCTCAGGTGCAAAAGCTGTTATATGCAATTTTGATTACCTCACGCAAGCTCCGACATTACTTCGAATACTACAAGATTGCCGTGGTTACCGAGTTCCCTCTAGGGGATATTCTCCGCAATAAAGAGGCCAATGGTCATATCATCAAGTGGGCTATTGAGCTCGGCACTTACTCCATTGACTTCAGAAGCAGACCGACCATTAAGTCATAGGCGCTTGCTGATTTCATCACTGAGTGGACCGAGATCCAAGAGCCTATTGCCGCCACTTGCCCCGAAAACTGGGTGATGTACTTCGATGGCGCCCTTAACATCAATGGTGCTGGTGCGGGCATTCTGTTCATCACGCCGACGAAGGATAAACTCCGATATGTTCTTCGCATACATTTTCCGGCCTCCAACAATGCCACAAAATACGAAGCATGTCTCCATGGTCTCCCTATAGCTATCGAGCTCGACGTCAAATGCCTCATGGTGTATGGGGATTCCGCGCTGGTTATCAACCAGCTCAATAAAGATTGGTCCTGTTCCAGTGAGAAAATGGACGCATACTGTGCTGAAATCAGGAAGCTTGAAGGGAAATTCTACGGTATCGAGTACCACCACGTGGTACGGGATCAAAACCAACCAGCCAACTAGCTATCAAAGATAGGATCTTCTCACGCCGCGGTTCCACCGGGGGTTTTCGTTCAAGACCTCCTGGCGCCATCCATTAAAGAAGAGAAGGAAGATGTAGAAGTACCCCCTGCCGAGCAGTTGGTACTTGCGGTACCTTCGCCGGTCGCCGATTGGAGGGAACAGTTCATCAAATACCTCTCCAGCAACAAAGTACCCACTGACAAAATCAAAACCAAACGTCTAATTCGCCGAAGTAAGCATTACATGCTGGTAGACGGTAACATGATGAGGAAAAGTGCCAAGGAAGGGATACTGCAGAAGTGCATCATCCAAGACGACGGTGTGAAGCTACTTTATGAAATTCACTCTGGTTCCTATGGCAATCACACGGCTTCAAGAACACTAGTCGGCAAAGCTTTCCGAGCAGGTTTTTACTGGCCCACGGCCATCTCCAATGCAGAAGATCTCGTTTGACAATGTGAGGGTTGTCTATTTTTTGCCAAGCAAATACACGTACCGGCGCAAGAACTGCAGACCATTCTAGCTTCCTGGCCATTCGCATGCTGGGGACTAGATATGATCGGGCCTTTCAAACCAGCGCTAGGAGGTTTCTGGTATGTGTACGTCGCCATTAATAAGTTCTCCAAGTGGATTGAGTACAAACCACTCGTCTTAGCTACTACAAAGAAAGCAGCGAGCTCTTTGAAGACATCGTACACAGATTCGGTCTCCCGAACAGCATCATCACCGACCTCGGGATGACTTTTACCAGCCATCATTTTTGGGACTTCTACGAAGACCGGTGCATCTTTGTTAAATATGTTTCCGTTGCTCATCCTAGAGCTAACGGCCAGGTCGAGCGGGCTAATGGTATGATCCTCGACACCCTAAAAAAGGCTCTATCAGAAAGAAGAAAAGCATCCGGGCAGATGGCTCAAAGAACTACCAGCTGTGGTCTAGGGACTGCGCACTCAAGCTAGTCACAGTACCGGTGTATCTCCATATTTTATGGTCTACGGCTCAGAGGCCATACTCCCAGCGGATATTGCTTTCCGAGCACCTAGAGTAGAAAATTATGATGAAGAGCAAGCCTTGGCTATTTGGATAGAAGACATTGATCGGGCGGAGGAAGAACATCTGATTACTTGCGTTCGCATAGCCAAGTACATCAAAGGTCTGCGGAGGTATTACAACCGCAACGTCAAAGGTCGTTCGTTCACGATCGGCGACCTCGTCTTACGTAGGAAACAAAAAACCGAAGGGCTTCACAAGATGTCTTCCCCCTAGGAGGGCCCTTACGTCGTCAAAGGTGTTACTCGACCAGGGTCTTATCGCTTATGTGATTTAGATGGACTCGATGTTCCTAACTCCTGGCACATAGAGCACCTTATATGTTTCTATCCCTAAAACAACACAGATATGTATTCTTTACTTTCAGATTAATAAAATTCTGGTCTCCATAATTTTCCTCCATTATAAGTTTCACTTACCGTTATCGGGCTATACGCCACTCCATGACGATCTCCAATACGCTCGCCAAGCACGCCGAAATCGCCGAACACGTTAACTCCAAAAAACGCCAAACACAATTTCTCCACAAATCGCCGAACATGATTTCTCCAAATCGCCGAACACGATTTCTCCACAAATCGCCGAACACGATTTCTCCAAATCACCAAACACGATTTCTCCACAAATCACCGAACACGATTTCTCCAAATCGCTGAACACGTTAACTCAAAAAAATGCCAAACACGATTTCTCCATAAATCGCTGAACACGATTTCTCCAAATCGCCGAACACGATTTCTCCACAAATCGCCGAACACGATTTCTCCAAATCGCCGAACACGTTAACTCCTAAAAACGACGACGGTTTTGCACTCCAAATCTCGTAACATAGCTCGCCGATTGTCGAGCAGCACATGTTTTCTTTTCTGTTTTCTATGGAGAAAACCCAGTCTCTGATCCCTTCATACACGTGCTTGGGGCTCCGCGCTCTGCGTTATGGTTGGTCAGTTGTGATTCCTTGGTAATGCCTGTTCATCCTACATGAGTCAGGGTCTCTGCGCTCGACGTTATGGACTATGGGCTAGTCAAGGCCTAGATTTCAGGGATGAACTAACTGCTCGGACGCCACTTCAACTACTTTTTCTCGCCAGGATACTCAAATTGGCCGCTGGGCAGCATGTGTTTTGCTCTGATCTTTATGGAGAACACTAAGGCTTTAATATCCCCCTACACATCCTATGGGCTCTGTGCTCTGCGTATTGGGCGGTAGGCTACGGTCCTTTGGTAACGCTTGTTTTCCCAACATGTGCATGGGCTCCGCGCTCTACGTTACGGATTACGGGCAACCTAAGGCATCGAGTTTAGTGAAAACTAACTGATCAAACACTGCTTATATTATGCATAATTGCATCGGGTTGTTAATACAACGATTCTTCAAATAAAACAAGTGGTACAGGTGATAATATCCGAGCAGTTTGTTAAGCTTCGCCAACACCTTCTGTTTCGCCAAACAGGTCTATATCGCCGACAAGCATTTTTGCTGCATCTTCAACGTCATCCTCCAGCTGCTGGGTTTCCGCGTCGCTCAGCCCGTCGGCGAACCGCCCCCTATCGACTAGATATCGACAGTCGGGTAGTGGGACCGAACCACCGCAAGGGCATGAGTAGTGGCGGTCATAACGGCATCGTGGTTGAAGTTTTTGAAATTCTCCCACGCTACCTTGCATCTCTGGATGATGGTATCTGGCCCTTGCTGCCTGCCGTCAGGATGAGGCGCTGGTTCCATATCGACGCAGTCGAGCACCGATTTTATCGCGGTGGTTACAGTGTTGAAGTTGTCTTTTTGGACTTTGGCTTCCTACACCAGTACATCGAACTGTGCCTTGGCTTTGTGGCGGTAATCTACAAGCATTACAATGGTTCATCATGCCAAAAAAGTACTACAACATTACTTCCGATCAGGGGGTATCTACCTTTCAGTTCTTTGGCTAGTTTATCTGCTCGCTCCGACTCTTTCGCTTTCTCTTGTCGGATTTGCTCGACGGTCTGGCGAAGCTAGCTGAGTTCTGCATCTTGCTCTACAAGTACAACAGTTATCAAAAAACGGATGGCCAACTATTGCAAAGTACATTAAGTGATTAAGCATACCAGATTTCTGCTCGGATTTACTTTTGAGCTCTCTGGTTTTCTTGCCCAATTGCTCGGACATATTTTTTAGCTCCTCGGATGCAGCCGTTAGTTGCTCGGATTTCTTCTTCAGCTGCTCGGATGCAGCCGTTAGTTGCTCGGACATAACCCCATTCTGATGTTCAAGGTCCCGTGAGTTAGACTCCACAAGGTCCCGCTCGTGCTGGGCCCTCTTAATACTCTTTTCCAAAAGATTTAATGCCTCCCGGAGTTTCATGTTTTCCTCGGCGAGGGGCTCCATCCTCTTCATCAGTTGGTGCCATTGCTCGGCTATTCGAGCTATCCCCTGCGGATGAACAATGCTAGTGATAAACCTTGGTCTCCAACAACATATATCAGTATTTCAGGTGCAGTTCTCACCTCAATTTGAGTCATAACTCCAGCATCGGCGGATTTCAACCTCTTTATTTCCCTGGTGGTGTTTTCTTCCTCGACAACTACTACCTCTTCTCCGTATTTTCAGAGAATCCGGACGGACTGGGGCTTAGGTGCAGCACGATCGATCTCCACAACCTCGTCCTCCTCTGCCGTCGCTGGAGACACCACTGGGGGACTCTGTGGTCGGACAGCTGCTCCAACCACTCCTGGCATCACTGCGGGTGGTGAAGGTTGCTCCTCAGCCGTCGACGGAGTTGCATCCTTAGCCTCCGGCGCATCAACAACAGCTGCAATTCTGCTTCCAAAGTATCGACTTTTTCGGTCGTAGCCTCGGTCGCGGTCGCCGACGCGCCTATCGTGTGCGCCAATGATTCACCGTCGCTAGGACCGCAGGTGGCGGCGGCTGGCCCGTCCTCAGTTTGTCGAGCACTCGGGGACTCTCGGACAGGAGCAGTCGGCATTGTCCCTATTGAGGCTCCGGGCCTTGGTGTTGCCCTGTGTAATGTCGGCCTGTTAGTACCCAAAAGAAATCAAGGAACAATATTATTACTCCAAGACCAAGATACATACGGTTTGGTCTTTCGATTCAATTTCTAGAACCGGCGATGCCTGCCAGATCCCCCAGGAGCTGCTGCTTGGTCTGCCTGATGGAAGAGTTTGTGTTCTTCTACAGTAGGCCACTGCTCTGCTTGGTGCCCTAGAGCCTCCTCTGTGCGCTGCTCTACGGTTTTCCCCCTTGTTGCTCGGGGACTCCGGTCATCTGCACCACCGGGATTTCTATCGTCGCCTGCGCATGACTCTCCCTTGCTTGCTGCTCGGGGACTTCAGCACTCTTCGATGGCTCCTTCGTGCTCGGTGGATGCGCCGTCTAGTTTTCATCGTTGTCAGACCACTCCAGCACTGTGGTCCTTCATGGACGAGCGGTTCGGTCATCACCAAGCAAGATGCCGCCCGATTTGTGTGCAGTAGAGCCTGTGGTTTTTCTCCTTTTTTGGACCGGCTCATCTACCGCTGGTCTTTTCCCACGGATCTTCTCCGACACCGGGGATGGGTTATCCGACGAGGACTCTTCCTCTTCGGGCCAAAGCGGCCGCCGGATGTCTACACCTTTCGGCCAATCAGCTCTCGGCACGCTCGAAAAGTATATTGCCCTATCCTACGAATGGATCTTTATATAAGTAAGTCAGTCCTTTGCTCGGCAATCGATGCCTGATCAATGCAAAATGAAATAGTTACCTGAGGAGGTGGATTGGTGCAGTTAAAGGCCTTCGTTCCTTGTGGCCAACTAAATGAGACGTTGGCAGTGAATAGGTCCATGGCTTGGTCTATTACTTCTTTCTTTGATAGCCGGTCTGTGCTTTCCCGGGTACCATCGTTGTCACCTTTGTAGTCGAACGTCGGGTGGGCCCTCTCTTTGCAGGGCTGGACGTGGCGCACTATGAAGCTAGCTACAACCAGTTCACCCCTAAGCTCAATGCCCTTAATCAAGTCAAGAAGCTCCATTACTTGCTCCATGTCAGCACTGTTGGGTCTCTTCGACTAGCTACTCTAGTTGACCGGGATGTGGTGGATGTCGCATCGAATCATTGGGTGACTTTGTTTGATATAGAACCATCTAGCGTTCCAACCTTTCAGGGAGGTATTTAGCAGCACGTTGATGTATTCGCTGGCCATCCCATCCCTGAGCTGCAGGTACACACCGCCGACCACCTTAGAACCGTTGCCCCCCTTCTTCTTCAGACAGAACAGGTGCCTGAAGAGGTTGAAGTGTGGAAGAACACCGAGAAATGCCTCGCAGAAATGGATAAAGATCGACACGTGTAATACGGTGTTGGGGTGCAGATTGTAGAGGCTAATCGCCTAAAACTCCATAAGATCCCTCAGAAAGGGGTGGACAGGAAACCCTAATCCTCGCCAAAAGTAATCTTCAAATACTACAGCCTCATCAGTATGAGGTGTTGGAAAGGGCTCACCACTAGCTGGCCGCCATCCGGCAGTGAGGTGGTCTAGGAGAACGCCCGCCGCCACCATTCTGTTAAGATCCGCCGCCCTTGTCTTCGACGGCACCCACTCCTCGTCGCGGCTGGCTCCGGTGGCCGCCTTCCTTGGCTTTGCGGCTCCTTTTTTCGGCGCCATTCTCTCCGGATTGGTCCTGGATTGGAGGCGAGTGCTCACGTTGGTGCGGAGTGTGGAGTGGAGGGATTGCGAAGGAAGGAAGCATGGCAGATTGACAGAGGTAGGAGGCGATGTATGCGGCGGCGCGGTTATAAAGCACTTTCCCCACCTTTCCTTGCATCTGAGGGTTTTTGGGAAACCGTTCCCGCGATCAGCGCTACTTCGACTCCTCCAACGTGGTTTAATGGGCCGCAACTTGGGCTATCACATAATAGTAGCCCACGTCGCTCATTTATCGCCGCCAAATATTCACCGATTTCTCCGCAATTTAATGAGGCTCAGTATCCGATATTGTACAACCATTACTCTGGTTTTTTCTCCATGGTTTGATTTATCCGATATCAATGACCTAAACATGGGGACTGGTTACCTGCTCGGCTGGTTTATTATTTTCTGAGCCTAGCACCACGTGACTACATCACCTACTGTCAGGCTCGGGGACTAAGTGGGCACACTTCACCTTGCGGTGAATGTGTTTGTTTTTCATCTCAACGCTATGCTCGGGGACTGGCTACCTGCTCGGCTGGTTTGCTATTTTCTGAGCCTAGCACCACGTGACTACGTCACCTACTGTCAGGCTCGGGGACTAAGTAGGCACACTTCACCTTGCGGTGAATGTGTTTGTTTCTTCTGAAAGACTTCGAGCCTCTAAAAGCTAAAACAAGGTATCTTTACCCTTGTGGTCGGACTCTAAGTGGGCACACTTCATTTTACCGCGCAGGAATTTTCAATTCTGGACTTGAGCTCCTTACACCCTTATGTCAAGCCGTGCTCGGAACACACTGCTCGGTGATGTTGCATGCTGCTCGGTAGCTGCTCACAACTGCTCAGCGATTCATTATGGTGGTCGGACCATGATTTGGACAGCTCGGTTTTGGTTCGCACCTGCTCGGAAAAGCTCAAGACGGCGTTGCACAACGGGTACAAGGCGCTCTGGGACCAGCTGTGGGGGGTACGACCCCGGATACCCACGGCAGGCCACATGGGCTACGCCTCCACGGGCGGCCCAGTCCATGAGAAGGAGCCTTGCGGGGCACGATTCTGCTCGGCGCCTCCCGCAAGACATGGGGAGGATATCCTGAAGATGTTACGAGATCTGTTAGGATACGTACGATCCCATGATTCTTGTAATCTGTTATTACTTTCCGGTTATCTCTCAGATCTAACCGACTTGTAACCTTGCCCCCCGGACTATATAAGGCGGGCAGGGACCCTCTACAAAATCACGGCAAATCATACGATAGCTAATATAAACCAACAGACCACAGGAGTAAGGTATTACGTCATACAGACGGCCTGAACCTATATAACTCGTGTGTCTCTGTTGCCTTCTTGTTCTTGATTACACGCTCCTCTGCCGATCAATCTACCATCGCGGGATACCCCTCGGTGGACTGCCGACGATATTCTGTCGACACTCAAGTATGGAGATGATTAGGTCACTTTGACTTGACCGCCCAAACCGACCTGACAATTCTTCAACGGTGATGATGTGCCATTGTCGATGATGACATCCTTGTTACATCTCGATGTACAAACACGATTTAGTTCAATTCCACGCACGATCATCGAGTATCGATCGGAGATTTGCATTTGCATTGGACACGGGCCACGACTAGTTATAGAAATAAAGGGAGTGATTAGCTGGGTGGCTAAGGCCCGACCAAACTTCCTGGATGCACCCTCAATTGTTTGGTTGCCAGTTCAGGCTTAGCTAATACAAAAGGTACCCATTAGCTAGGCTTATCGAGTGAGACGATCTGTCATTTCCAGGAAGCGAACCTTGTGCTGGCCTCCATGTGAATCTCCTCACCACCCGATGGCGGTGGATCTCCTGCGGCGCTGCTAGGGCTTGCGGCGGTGCTAGAGCCCGAGCGAAGGCGACGTTGGGGCTTTAGGGTTCAATAGGGAGGAGGCGCGGCATGGGCGGCTTATATGGGGCCGAGCGGCGTGGAGCGCATGCCAAGCGCGGCGTAGCGGAGGCGGACACGGCGGCGGGAGCAGAGTCCGGCGTGGACAAGATTAGGGGAAAGAGACGGCACTGACATGCTGGGTCGGGGTGGCGGTGAGAGGGGGCGCGGGACTAGGCTTCCAGTGACAGAGAAGAGAGGAGGGGGAGCGCGGCGGCCTACTGCGATTGCTGGGGCGACTTGCTGGGGCTTCAGCCGCGTGGCCCATAAGCGGGAAAGGAGGGAGAGCGGGAAGAAGCGGGCCTGCGGGATGACGCTGGGCCGCAGTGGTGGGTGAGGCTGAGCGGCCGCTGAGAGGAGGTGGGCCAAAACCAGAGAGGGGGAGTGGGAGAGGAAGTAATTCCTTTTCCAAATCTTTTTCCTATTTTGCTTTCAAAACCAAATTCAAATGTAAACCAAATCAAATTCAAAAAGAGTTTAAAATACACTTTTCAATTCAAATAAAAAATGAGCAATTTTTGGTAAGTTTTCAAAAATAAATTTTTACAACTTTTTAAATGCATTTATTTCCTAATTTTCCTTTAATTTACTTCAAAGCCAACTTCAAAAGCATTTTAAATTCATTTCGAATTTTGGATTTAACCACTCATTATGATAAATCAAATGCACCGGCATATATGCACAAACATGTTGCTACCTTGTGATGAATTTTAAATTAATGAAAATTTTTATCTTCCTATGTTTTTATGAGCACATAAATTCAAAAATTACCTCATTTTACATCTACTTCAAAAGGAGCAAATTTTAGGGTCATTTTACATCTACTTCAAAAGGAGGGTGTTACATTGACGGTCCAGACGGCCGGACGATTCTTCGTTCGACAGCGACGGCGACGATGCCACGGTCGACGACGGCGATGTTCTTGTCTCGATCAATCGCTGTGCAAACAGGGAACAGGATTTAGTTCCACTTCCACGCACGAGCGGAGCGTGTCGATCGATCGAGGCCCCGGCTCGCCGGGGCTTGGACTGGACACAAGTCATGGTCAGGGACTAGCTGTGGAAAGAGATTGGAAATGTTTTACTAGCTGACACTGACATTGGCAGCAGGCAGGCAGGACGGATCTGCTGCTCACCTAAACCTGCCGCTGAGCCGGCTGGCTGAAACTGAAAGCGACAACGTGACGAGGAGTCTGGAGCTCGAAACATCCGCGGATGCTGAGGTTTTCCCTTTCTCCCTTGTTGAAAACCGTACGCTAAGTGCTGAAATCTGTCTCTGATGGATCATCGGATCAGATGGCATAGTAATTAGACGACAAAGTTAATAAAGCTTGTGCTGATCTTCTTAGCCTCTGGCCAATCAGCAAGCACGCTAATCTGTTTTTGCTCTCTAGCTAGCTAGCTAGCTATAGCCGTCTTGCTAGCTGCTCAAGGTTACGTACGGTACGTGTCACGTATACATAGGCCCTGCTGGCTGCTATGGGTACAAGTTGTAGTGAAAGCAAGTTTGACAGGTCAAGATCAAGACTTAAGCTGTGATTTCGGCCATCCTTGTGCTGCTCTTACTAGTTGTGGGTTTCCTGGTTAGACCGGCCAGATCATGTTTCACAGAGGAGCTTACTGAGCACCTCCCAGCTGGGCCAGCTTGCTTATAGTACATATGAAATTAAATTTATGTTTAAATTTGTATTTTGAATTTGAAGTGCCATGTTTGAATTTGCTAAGCTGATTATTGTGGTTGAAATATATGTATTACAAATATTAATCATTGAGTTATTGAGGTGAAATGATGCATATTCACGATCAATATGTTGGAATAAGGGAAAAATGAATAGGGGCTGAGTTTTAGGGTGGCGCTACTACAATTGGGTGTAGAAATCAACCTCCCAAGGAGCCTCTATATATAGGCAAGTAGAGGCCTTGATTTAGGGTTGTGCCGAAGTGCTCTAAAGGGAATATGCCATACAAGGTAGTTATGTATGAGCGTTGAATCTGGTTGATGTGTTCTTTGTGTCATTATATTTGTCCATTAAGAAAAATGATCTACTATCGTGTCTAGCTAAATAATGAAGCCGCTCTAGCTTCATCATCTACAGATCCAACCCTAATTCAACATCAAATATATTCAAAAGAACTAAATGATGCATACTTAAGAGAAGTAAAGCAATAACTCCGATTCAACATATAATGATTCATCATCACATAATTAATTCACTCTACAAGCAAGTGGATTCACAATAAAATCTTGAATTTGTGCTAGCAAATGAAACAAATAATTGGCAAAACAAGCAGCTCTTGTTGTGGTTATCGCCTACGTATAGTGAATTTTACCACCGCAAAGAGCACCACAAACATAGATCTATGCCGGTTCCCTCCATCGTCATTGCAAGCGAACTTCCATTGTGGTGTGCTTCCTTCTACCGATTATTCACTTGGCAAAGACCTACCAAAAATCAAATAAACGAAATGCAAAATATTTGCATTCTTCTATTTGTATCATGCTACTATGCTTGGCAAGGGAAGCAAATCAACATATTATGCTTGGTACATGCCATCGCTATCGGTTCATGTATTGCCAGTTGTAATGTGGCAATTGTAAAGCTTGTTTCTCTAGTGCCACGCCTTCCCCCTACGACTTTGGTACCACTAGGGCCATCGAAATCACATGCCGCTATCGCGATGTGGTGGCGCCAGGGCTATCCTCAACTCCTCCCCCTTCACACATCACCCTTGAACCTTTATTCTTTCTTCTCATCCCCGATCTAGATCTCTTAACTTCCACCATTCACTCTGGTTTAGGTGTAGTTTGGTGTGTTATGCAATATAATGGTGCCACGACGTGGCTAACAATGACAATGACACATTGTACATACTCCACCAGCCTTGGAGGCTGCAACGTGGCTGACAGCAAAAATGGCACATTTTTGTAATGATCCTAAGTATGATATGATGCACCTTTGTAAGGGGATGTCTAAAGATAGAATTCTATCCATTTTTTGAAGAAAAAACTTAAACCCATTTTGCTCATCTTGTAGTAATCACATTATAACTTACTCGCTCTATCCATTTCAAAATGTTGGTTGATTTAATTTTCCTTCGTCAAAATTCTCTAAGTTTAACCAACTTAATTCATAGAAACGTAAGTATGTACAACATTATTTTAGTTTCATTAAATCCATCATAAACATATCTTAATAGTGTATTAATTTCATGATGTAGATGTTAATATATTTTTTATATACATTTAGTTAAAGTTAGGTAACCTTGACATGGGATAAAAGCTAAAGTGCCTACCATTTAGAATGGAGGAAGCACTATATATTACTAGCACATGTATGTTAGACTTTCCTTTGCACCAGGTAAGAAAGTGCCATTGTTTCATTGTGCACCTGTCCAGCCCACGCTTTTCACCTAACACTTGGACCTGTGAAGTCAAAATGTGTTTTGAATTTGGACCAGGTTATATTATGTGGTGAAACCACATCAAATATGAACCATAGAGGAAAATAAATCTCATTAGCCTAGCTAGGATGATATTTCACGAGGTTTAATTGCTCATTATATTAGGTAATGATGATGTCACACGAGTAAATTAATATCGTCTCTCTAGTACATTGGGAACAAACAAATAACATCATATATATTTATAAAAAAACAAATAACACCATATATATATACTATATACATCGGCATCGATACAATTGTTTTGACAACATAATACATCTGGGAAACTCTATAATTAATAAGGTCGATCTATCGTACATGTATATTCTCTCTGTATAAGAACCTAGTACCTGCCATGCAGGTCCCACATGTCAGTTTGGTGTTTCGTTGGCGGGTTTCGTTTTCTGCTGTGGTGCTGCGTGGTGTGGTGGAGCTGCAGTGGACTCCCAACCAAAAAATCTAGCATGCACAGAACGAAGAACGAACAATACAGCCTCCTGCAAGTCTCCTAGGCATATGATCTAGTGTCATAGATGGAGAACACACTGGGGCTGGGGTCCGTCAGCTCCATCACCATCCTGCAAATGTCGTCCCAGCTGGACCCATCCTTGTAGTACATGTCGTCTAGCCCACCGGCAGCAGGGCTACTGAGCACTCCGTGGTGGAACGCGGCCATCGTCGGTGACGGCAGCGGCGCCGTGGCCGCTGCATGCAGCGCGTGGCTGTTCCACTGGGCCTGCTGAAGCTGCTGGTGCCGCTGCTGGCCGTAGCCGTAGCCGTAGTCGTAGTCGTCTATCACCGCCGGAGCTTGCAGCGGGGTCTGTTTCAGGTCGTTCGTGTACTCGTCCCCGGTGTCCGACTCGAGGCTGCCGGTGACAGAGCTAGACTCCCCGGGCTGCACGACGACGGCCGCGGCGGCGGACACCTTGCTGCCGGTGACCTGCTGCTGCGGGTGCTTCTTGTAGGTGAAGTTCCTCCTGAAGATCCGGCAGATGGTCCACACCTCCGCCTCTTGCTCGCTGGGCGAAGTGTGGGCGCTCTCGGCGCGCGGCGGGAGGCGGAACTCGTGCAACATCCACTCCGTCTTCGTGCCCTTACCGGCGCTGCCGCGGTAGAACACAAGGGACTTTTTGAGGCCGATGGGGTCGCCGGCGCGGCCGGATGCGGGGGAATGGATGGGGCGGTCGATGCCCGTGGCCTTCCAGAAGCCGGAGCCGGTGACCCTGTTGGGCCTGATGCTGTTCCTGTACTTCCTCCCCCGCAGGCAGAAGAAGTACCATTCCTTGTCTCCCGAGATCGAGCTCGACTCTGCATACATGCATGCGTCAGTGATCAGTTATCCATCATTATATTGCTCCAAAGTCCAAAGTTTATATCTCCAATCCAAGCAACAATTTTTATTTGTTCATTCAGTTCATGCATGAATTATTTGTTGCAAGCATATAAAAAACGATCTTGCAAGAAATTGTAGTAGAGTAATCATCACACATGCATGAGTTTGTGTATATTGCATAATCAAGCTAGCTAGCTAGCTACTTACTTGGAAGGTCCCATGGGTCGTGCTTGTAGATGTCGAAATCCTTGATGATCTCGATGCTAAGGCGCTTCCCGGCCACCTTCCGCCGGAGGTAGAAGGTGACCAGCTCCTCGTCAGTGGGGTGGAACCGGAACCCGGGAAGCATGTCTTCCTCCTCCTCCTCCTCGTCTCCCACAAGCACCACCTCGTCTCCTTCGCCATGGTCGCCGCCAGCTATGATCTCTTTTGCCATGTAGTGTTGTTCTTCTTGCACCACCAACGATGGAGAGCTTGTCGGCATGCAACAATAAGTGCTTGCTTGGTTCAGTTTAGATATCCTTGCTGATCAGCTGCTATCTATACCTAATCTGGTTCTTGTTACTCTTTGATCAATAGCTAGAGTAGCACAGCTGCTATCTATGGATGCTAGCTCCTGCTTCCTTTATGTTCTTGCAACATGAAAGTAGCTATAGGGCTCTATATATATATATACACATGTGATGCGGCGGATGCTAGCTCTTGCGTACTGAACTTTGTCCCAGAACATGGGTTTTGAGCTACGAAGGTTCATGCATGCTTATGCCTGGTCAAAGCTATGAGGTTTGACTTGGTTTCTGGCTCGCTAGGCTATATCAACCAGCTGTCTTTTTCTTGATGATATTTGCCCGTATCTACATGCATGTCTCCTTGACTGTTATTCGTCCATGATGAATCACCATGCCCCTGTGGCATGCGCGGTGACTTCTTCCTTGTCTACTGCGTTTGTATCCTTGGCCTCTTCGTAGCGTAAGTAAACAAAATGACAGGACGTGACAATTTACCTTTAAGCTTCTCAGAAATTGGTAATTCGTGTGTTTTATTACGCTCGTGCTTTTGAATGCATGGTTATTAGCTGCTTGCATTGTTGACCTTATTTATCCTTTATTTGCCGTACAAGCTAGCGACTAACATGAAGGATGGAACGTCAACAAACAACTGAGGCAAATTAATTAAGCGCCTCCTCGAAGCTGTTGATCTCGTTCTTAACTTTTCACCTCAATATTATCAGAGGAAAAAGAAACTGCTATATCTACCAGAAACGTTAATACACAGATGTAGTAGTACACTAGAACTGTGTAACAAAGTTTCGATAAACAGTCACTATACTCACTAGTATTATCCTTGCCATTGGATATACTTCTTCCGTTTTAAATTATAAATCATTTCAACTTTTTTTTGAGAGTCAAAGCATTTAAAGTTTAATCAAATTTATATAATAAAATAATATTATTTATGATCCCAAATATGTATCATTAGATTCTTCGTTCCTTAATTATATTTTTATAGTATAACTATTTGAGGTCATAAATCTTCGTAATTCTTCCTACAATTTTGGTCAAACTTGAGATACTTTGACACTCTAAGAAAGTTGAATGACTTATAATTTGGAACATGGAGTATTTAACTACAGACAATAATTCTTATATACTGTGATCAATCATATAATATATATCTGGCTATACTTGCCAGTTATCTGTGCAAAAGAAAAAAAAAACTGTGTACCGATAGCTCAGCATGCATGTCATCATCACTATCCCATTCGCACAGATTTTCTCGAGTTCTTTACTTAATTAGTACTACTATATGGTTTTTTTTCCTGTTGGAGTATATGCTAGGTGCTAATAAGTAAACCACCGGACTGTCACTTTTTTCTATAGAAAGGTAGAAAGGGACTTTTTCTTTTTTCCTTGCGAAAGAAGTAGAAAGTGAATTTGGCATCCAACTACCGAGCCGGTTCATTGTGTGAAGAGCCGTGCCATGACAAATATTCGCAACACCAACCACGCCTAGCCGTCAGGTTAATTTTAGCTTTATTACCTTCCTCACTAGCAACAAACACCAATGTCAAAGTACAAACGGGAATGGTAAATATATAATTTTGATAGCCGCGCCGTTACTGTTGAAGAGCAAAGGCGGCTAAATCTCGAGAAGCGGCTGTCAACTTCGTAGGTAAAAGGCGTGTAGAGCTCCGACAAGTACATCTTTATTTTGTTTCTATCTTGGAAACGAGGATAATTCTTCTGATCTTAATTGATTTATATAGGCAGTATGGCACCATTTACTATTTTCAACTTTTTTTGTTGTTAGCACAATTTGCATCGAGAAATCCAAATGACAACACTAATGGCAGTTTGGCACCATTGAGTAAGTCATTTGCATGCATGCATGGCTACCGTTCAAGTGAGCTGATCTCGATGTGTGCTACTATGGTTTATGTAATGTGTCTACCCATTCTCACAGAATTTTTCAACTTACAGCTAAATATATATCTGTCAACTACTCCCACAAAAGTAAAGATTTTTTCAACCTAGAGCTAAATACCTCTCAATCTACACCTCAAAAGTAAAGGCATACAAGGTTGCAATAAAGTAAATGCAAAAACTTAAAAACAATAAGTCAGAGATAAGAAAGGGGTCGCAAACTTGGCACAAGGGTTTGAGCCAATTCCCTCGATGCCATCGAAAATTATAGGGCTTGCCCCAAAGACATCCAAATTTTTCATTTCCCTTCACTGCCATCAAATGAAAATTTCATATCCCTCACTACCACTCCATCAAATTTCGTTCAAAATTGTGTCCCTGACATAGGCCCACATGATGGCATTATACTCCGTCCAATTTTAATGTACAATATGCCGGCCCCTAAGGGTTGATAGCAGGACCACATCCAAAAGATTGCCTCTTCCACACTCAATAGACATCACAATCACCCTACCCATTCACGTGAGAGCTCCCTATCCCTATCCCCATCTAAAACCCTGGTTCCTTGTGCGGCGGCGGGTATGCGGCCCCATCCAAGCACCTGCCGAGAGGGCGGCCTGCCTCATCCGGCAGTGCAAGCCACGCCTGGGCCTCGTATCAGGTGTTGTGCCTTGCCAAAATTCTCAACACCAATATCATTCTCAACTGCGCTTTACTAGCATTTGCACATAAGATTTGTTCAGATCTTCAGTCTTAACTTTGGGGGTTTGATTTCACCTTTTGGTCCACGTAGAAAGGAGTTTCAGTTACAAATTCATGAATAGGAAGATACTACTTGCCATATGCTGTAATGCAAGGGGGAAGTATCAGGGCACTTTTGCACTTTCAAAATACTTATAGCCTAACCTAAGTGCATCAAAGAGTGGCCATAGATTCAAAGATGCATTTATGACTTGAGTTACAATGATTTTTTTTCCAATTGTCACTAAGGTCACACTCACAACATAGATTTCATTCCATGTGATCTGTATATAGTGCAACTATCTTTGCTCAAACATACCGATGGTATAATACATTAGTGGACATATGGCTTGTGCATATGATGCAAGTGCTCAACTAGTGAAGGTTGATGACTTGATCAAGGAAGAAGGAGCTTATTGTGTATGGGACATTACATAGTCTCGTATGGATAGAAGGTGAAGATCGAAGCAAGGCTTGGGTGCGAAGGACTGTGTGCAAGCCAAAGGATTCTTTTGGTGGAGAGATTGTAACACCCTCGGTGTTACACTATAAATCATTTACTAAAACATGTCATGAGCATCATGTTTATGTGTTAATGCAAGTGATAAAGTGTGTAGATCAATTTCTGTAACTCGAAACGATCAACTAAAATGCAGAGCGAAAGTTGATTCGATAGTCATGTTATATCACTTAGGGTTTAAAACCAATTTTTATTAAGCAAAAATGTTATAGAACATGTGTGTGATACTTAAATAAAGTTTGAAGTACAAACTTTGTAGATGACAGTGAAATACTTGCGGTCAAAAAATGATATTACTTGTTAATATTTCCACTAGCTTAGAAATCACAAATGGAAATCAAATTCAGCTCTAAAACATATAAATGTTCAAGTCTGCCGACTGCTAGACATTGTTGTGTTTAGCAATTTATTGTGAGAGATTGGGTTAAGGAGTATGGTAGTATTATGTTTCTTTTAGTAGCCTAATATACCCTCTAAGGTATAGCAAAAGTGGTTTGGGGATTGGATCAACGGTTTAGACATCTCGAATGCTTTAAAATCCGTGCATAACATGAACTCGGGCCGTCTTCTTATGTTGGGCGCAGTCACCAGGCCGTCCTACCCCCACATTGCGGCCTTAATAGCACATCCTGAATGACTAAGATTCATAGTCTTTTCGTCAATATAACTCGAGAGATATGTTATCGAGAGAGATGTTATCCTAGGGTTGAGTTTTTCACTACTGGCTGTTGGTTGCCAGGTGTGACATTGTCGTCTACTACCTAAAGCTGGGACTTGGGATGTGCCATTTTAGTGCCTCTCATGACACAATCTTTTGGCATGGTAAATAATAGAGCCAAGTGCTTGGTTATAAGTCAAACTGTAAGAGCTAAGTTATACAATAGTTGTCTTATATTTATCTATAAGTTTTTATTATTATTATGTAGTACAGGATCACAGGAAAAAGCTAGCTAGGGCAACATGTATACGAACAGTATGTGCTCTCTGCTGCTAGCCTCTCTAGCTAGCTTAAGTCCGGATCAGATGGTCCAATCACTTGACTACTTGATGGTCCAGATAGCCGAACGATTCTTCGTTCGACGGCGATGGCGACAATGCCACTGTCGATGACGGCGACATTCTTGTCTCGATCCACTACGTAAAAACCGATTTTTAGCAATGGATCAAATTTTTTGTAGGGGCGGCTAGTGATGGAGCCGCCCCTACAGTGGCGTGCTCGGGTGCCCAGACACCAGCTGCCCCTACAAATGAAATAGTAGGGGCGGCTGGTGATACGAGCCGCCCCTACAAATGGGGTCTGATTTGTAGGGGCGGCTCAATCACTAGCCGCCCCTGGAATTTCTATTTGTAGGGGCGGCTGGTGATTGAGCCGCCCCTACAAATGCCCACGTATATATAGCTCAGATTTGTAGGGGCGGCTCAATCACCAGCCGCCCCTATAAATGACCCACATATAAAAACAGCTGCAGCACTTCTTCCTTGGGTCACTCACTCCAACCCGTGAAAGAAAGGTGGGGAGGCCTTGGGCACCTCCCAAAAATTGCTCTACTAAGGGGGAAGGTTTTGGTCTCAAATCCTTTGGTGGAGAGGTTGTAGAAATTAAGAAAATACTATTCCACACTTTTTTTCAAGTTTTAATGGTTGGTTAGTGAGTAATTAGAGTTTTGTTTTTCTCTCTCTTCTATGGTTCTTGAGCTACTTATGAAGCAAATTAGAGCCAAGTTTTAAATGTACAACGGTAAATTAGGGAGGAGAACAAGATCAGTACCTTATTTGGTCCATGTTTTTTTTATTTTAGTGAACAATTAGTTAGTTTTATGGATGTTTCATGTGCATGTGGATCTAGATCTAGGGTTTGGTTTTTTGTTAATTTATGTTTGATGAAATTGGACTAGGGTTTGTATGAAAGATATTGGGTAAAGTATAATTGTTGCTAATTGTTGTCTTTGAAATTGTTTATTGTAATCAATAAATATATATTTTAATTATTTATGGATAAATGGGCCATTAATTAATTTTCCTCTACCATGGTGTGTTTGTATGCTTCATGTAATTATATTAGATTTATATTCATATATATCTGAAGTATATACAATTATTCTCAAGTAATTATTAATTTGATTCATTTTTATATATATCTGAATAAGTAGTCCTTTAATGTTTGTTTTGTTGTTGTTGTAAAAGATGGAGTACAGGAACTCTTGGATGTATGGTTCGTTAAGGTTCAAGGCAGGTTTCCGTGAAGAGGTGGATAAATTTATTGAAGCTGCAAAGAAGCATGCAACGACATTGAAAGAGAATAAGGATACAATTATTTGCCCCTGTAAAGATTGCAAGAACCGTATGGCATGGACAGATGTGACTATCATTCGATCACATTTGATTATGCGAGGATTTGTTGAGGACTACACAGTGTGGATTCATCATGGTGAAATGGTTATTGTCAACGATGAGGATGAGGAGGAATACGACGACGAAACTATAGAATCCATGTCCCAATATTCAGCAGAGCTTGATGCACGAATGGATTTCGAGTTTGGTAATGAACAAGGTGGTGATGCTGGTGGTTGGGATGGTAACGACGAAGATGGTGCCAATAATGATGGTGGAGCACGTGTCGGGGATGAAGATGATTTGGAGGACATGATTTGAGCCCTTGTACCAAAGATTTTACTAAATAGCCCGAAAGGTCTAGAAAATTTGGAAAGGGTGACAAAAGCATCAAAGGAGACTGTGTATGGTGTTGAAAAGGATTGTTCGACACATTGGACATTGCTACGTTTTGTGCTTGAGCTGCTCATCCTGAAGGCTAAGTACGGCTGGTCAGACTATAGTTTCAATGATCTATTGCATCTCCTGTCATGGGTGCTGCCACAACCAAACTCAGTTCCCGCCAACACATACCAAGCGAAGAAGGTCATAAGTCCATTGACAATGGGGGTTGAAAAAATCTATGCATGCCCCAACCACTGTATACTTTTTTGTGGCAAAATGTTCAATTCACTGGATAAATGTCCCTAGTGTGGGGCCAGCCGATACAAGAACAATGACCTTTACAGTGGGGACTAACCCTCCACGAGGAAAAAGAGGAATAAGAAGGGTACAAAAAAGGTGGTACAAGAATCTCAGCCCCCAGAGGACACTCTGTTAGGCAACGATACAAAGCAGAGAAGAATTCCTGCCTTGGTAATGTGGTACCTGCCAGTGACTGACCGCTTGAGACATATCTTCCTAAACCCTAAAGAAGCCGCACTGATGACATGGTGGGATGATGAGCGCAAGGTGGATGATGATAAGATTGCACACCTGGCTGATTGTAGTCAGTGACAAAGGTTTGATGAGAAGCACAAAGAATTCAGCGATGACCCAAGGAATGTATGATTTGGCTTGAGCACCGATGGAATGAATCCCTTCAATGAGAGGATGAGCGACCACAGCACATGGCCAGTGATCTTGACCATGTACAACATCCCGACATGGTTGTGTCAGAAGAGGAAGTACCTTCTCCTCACTATTCTTATTTCTGGCCCTAAACAACCATGCATTGATATAGACGTGTTCCTCGAGCCTTTGATGCAAGAAATGAAGAGGCTATGGAGGCATGGGGAGCAGATGTATGATGCATTCCAAAAGGAGGACTTCATATGTAGAGCAATAATATTTGTTACTACCAATGATTATCCTGCGCTGTTTGCTTTGTCTGGATAGATCAAAGGAAAGACGGGATGCTTGGTTTGCTTGGATGGTACTACATGGGTGTGCCTAGATGCATCCAAGAAGATAGTTTACCTAAGGAGCCAATGCTTCTTAAAGACAAGTCACAAGTACCGCAGCAAATTATTCTTTAGATTTTATGACAATGCCCCAGAGATTGAACCCCCTCGGAGAGACGTCATAACGGAGAACACATGTACAGAATGGTGAAAAACATACGCGTCATCTATGGAAAGAAGAATCCGGATGGGATGAACAGAGATAGAAGCACACCTCCTGTCGAAGGCATACCTTTCAAGAAACAATCGATCTTCTTTCAGTATCTGCCTTATTGGCTAGACTTAGAGGTCCCCTATGCCATTGATGCTATGCACGTGTAGAAGAATGTCTTTGAGAGTCTCATTGCTACCTTGATGGACACAGGCAAGTCAAAGGATGGTCTGAAAGCACAGAAAGACATGGTGTAGCTAAATGTGATGCCACAGCTTCACCTGGTACCTGAGGCTATGTGAAAATACACTCTGCCAGCAGCATGCTTCAACCTAACACCAGACGAGAAGAGAGCTATATGTACTTTCCTGAGGGGGATCAAAGTCCCGACTGGGTTTTTAGTAATTGTTAAGAAGCTAGTGTTGATGAAGGACTTGTCAATAACACACTACAAGGCTCATGATTGCCATGTGATGCTGACAGTGTTTCTACCTATTACAATTAGGGCTATAAAGCCAGAGTTCTTGAAAATGGCCATCACCCGCATGTGCTACTTTTTTTCAAAGATCTCACAGAAGACGATTGGCAAGCAAGAGCTAAGTGGCCTACATGAATTTGTGGTGGAGACACAAAACCAACTGGAGATGTGTTTACCTCCTGCTTTTTTTGATATAATACCATATCTCATGATTCACATGGTTCATCAGATACAGGCGTTGGGCCCTTGCAACTTGCACGAAATGTGGTCCTACGAGCGGTTCATGTTGGTTCTAAGTTGATACGTGCATAATCAAGCATACCCAGAGGGCTCCATGATAGAGGGTTATAGTACTGAAGAAGTCATCGAGTGCTGTCAAGAGTACCTAAAAGTACGGAAAGGGATTGGTAAACCCGATTCTCGTCACAAGGGAAGGCTGGCCAGGATGGGCACCAGTGGTAGAAAAGTGTTCATCAACCATGATTGCAAAGAGGTGAGTCGGGCGCATTACAGTGTCTTGCAGAGTACACAACTGATGCAACCATACATTGATGAACACTTGGCTACCATTATAGCGGAGAGAAATGGCCGTTCGGATGATTGGGTCATGAAACAACACAAGCAATGACTAACTACATGGTTGAAGGACCCAAAACATACCGCCTAGAGAAACCACAGACTCTATTACCATCAGTAGGTTGGCAGAGGGGCCATCGAGACAGGTGACATCTTGGAATGCTTATGACATCAATGGGTATATGTACTATACCCACGCAAAGGATAGTAAATATGTGAACCAAAATAGTGGCGTTCGAATAGAGGCTCTCGATGGATTGGGGCGAAAGATCCAATACTTTGGCATCATTGAAGAGATATGGGAACTTGACTATGGAAGGGATATAACGGTGGCCCTATTTCGATGCTGCTGGATCAAACAACACCAACTGAATGAGATCGGATTGAGAGTCATGGACCTCGAGAATCTAGGCTACCAAGATGACCCTTGGGTGCTCGCTTCACGTGTCGCACAAGTTTTCTATATGTCTGACCCACAAAGTAACCTCCCCCAAAGAAGAAGACAAAGCATGTGGTTGCCTCCGGGAAACATCACATTATTGGAGTTGATGGCGTGGACTATGTTGAAGCTTACAATAACTATGATGAGATGTCGCTATTCACAGACTTTCCTAAGAAGATCAGTGTTGTGGAAAAGAACCTCCCCAAAGACATATTGCCATGGGAACGAAAAGGTGTCAAGGGCAAAGTCATTACAGCGGGCTAGCTAGTTGTTGAACATGGAGTGTTTATGTAAGTGTCTGTTTGTTAGACTTCATTTATGCATGCGTGTGAGACTATATATTTATGTACATGTGTAAGACTACATATTTTTATATGTGTGTGAGACTACATTTATGCATATGTGTGAGACTACCATTTGCAACATCTAGATGACTCTATTTGAACATTCACTCTATTACTACTAAAACTTTATGAAATCACTTAACACTTTATGAAATGAAGAAATGACCAAAATAAAAGTAGAAGATCTTGATGAGTTATACAACTTTTATATTTATCACCTTTACAGCTAAAATCATTTAGTGTTTGAAAATCAGGTTTGAAGTTGTCATTTTCTAAAATTTAAATTTTGAATTGTTCAAAATTAGTGACAAAGATAGATGACTAGACTAAAATAATAGAGCATGATTTTAGAAAATTTTAGGGAAAAAAACCATCACATTTGGAGTTAGTATGAGGGAGAAAAACTAGTTACAAGTTTCAGCCACATATTAAAAAGAGAAATCACACTTGTTCATCATTGATCATTATGAACAGTTGTGATTTTTCTTTTTAATCTCTGGGTAAAATTTGTAACTAGTCTTTCTCCCTCATACTAACTCCAAATGTGATGATTTTTTTTCTAAAATTTTCTAAATTCTTGCCCTATCAAGTTAGTGTGTTGATTTGGTCATTCTTTTCATTTGACAAAGTTTGAGCACTTCAAATTTTCAAATTAAAAAAATGACAAGTTCGAACGAGATTTTCAACCATTAAATGATTTCAGCTAAAAAAGTGATGAATACCAAAGTTGTATAACTCATCAAGATCTACAACTTTTATTTTGATCATTTCTTCATTTGACAAAGTGATAGTAAACATTGTTTACAAATCAATATGTTTCTCGTATAGTTCATGAAACTATGAGTCATATGTGTATTTATGAACAATGTTTACTAATACTTTATCACATGAAGAAGTGACCAAAATAAAAGTTGTAGATAGTGAGGAGTTCAACAACTTTTATGTTCACGAGTTTTATTGTTGAAATTATTTAAGGTTTCAAAATCTTGTTTGAAGTTGTCATTTAGTGAAATTCAAAATTTCAACTGTTCAAATTTGGTCAAATGAAAATATGATCAAAATAAAAGTTGTACATATTGATGAGTTCTACAACTTTGGTATTCATGAGTTTTTCATCTGAAATCATTTACTCTTTCAAAATATTGTTTCAAGTTGAAATTGTTTGAATTTCAAAATTTGAATCATTCAAACAAAGTCATATGACAAGATGACCAAAATGAAAGTTGTACATGTTGATGAGTTATACAACTTTTATGTTTACAACATTTTCATTTTATTTCATTTAATGTCATAAAATTGTAGTCAAAGTTTTAAAATTCAAATTTTTAATTTTTGTTTTTTTTTGTTTTCTATATTGTTTTGACCACAATTGTTTATATATATATATTTCTTCATATATAGAATAATACAAAATATTATATTTGTGCATATACACAATTGTTTTTATATTATTTTGTGTTTTTATGATATAAAAATATAGAATTTATTATTTAAAAAATAGAAACTATTTGTAGGGGCGGCTGGATCAGGAACCGCCCCTACAAATGCATTTGTAGGGGCTGCTTGATCAGGAACCGCCCCTACAAATCATCCCGCTTATATAATCAAGGCCGCACACGGGAGTTGCCTGTTGGGCGCTCTCTTCTTCTCCGACGTCGTCAGGCTGCCTCCCCTCCCCGCACCCGCGCGCCCCCTCCTCCCTGACCTAGGGTTTCTGACCGGCCGGCGATGGCCCCATCTCCGCACCCGCCCCACCGAGCTCGGCTTCCTGTTCCACTCCAGGTAGTGGGAGCCACCGTCTACACTAGTCTCCATGGAGGCGTACGTGTACCTGCAGTCGACCAAGAGGATTGTCGGGAACATCGGCACCTACGAGTTGGCCGTGCTCGGGGTGGCCAATGCCAGCCAGCTGCAGGCGCTGCATCGGCCCAGGCCCAGGCGACCCAGACCCAATGTGAGTTCATATCCACTCTTTCCTGCTTCTCAATTGATTTCAAGTGCTTGTTCGATTCTAGTGTAGCCACCTCTGCTGTGTGCCCCTTCCAAGATCTTCTAATCTTGTGAAGTTGTTCTGCTACTTCCTTCATTGTTGGTCTCCGTGATAAGCTTACATGCCCCTAAAAAATCTACGAGCTTTGGCAAAAATTTATTGTCTAGTAGTATAGTTGATGCTGCAACATTACCATGTCCGATGATACCAGTAGTTGATGAATGGAGGTACTGTAATGCTTCTACAGTCTTAATTGCAATCCCAATACATTTGTCTAGGGGGAAATCTTCCTGGCTACCTAAAATGTCCATGAGGCTACCTTTATTAGCATACTCATATATCAATATTAGACTTTCAGCTTCCAAGCAACAACCCAAAAGTCTGATTATATTCTTGTGAACAATTTGAGACAAGATGATGCCTCCATTGATGAATGCCTTTTCTTAGTCTCCATAAAGAAATTTCCACACCACCACAGCTGTATTATCCTCAGTCATTTTAAGACGTTCATTTCTATCCCGTCTGAGGCATTCATTTGCTAGTTTCAGCGTTAGATTATTGTCACTAGTACAAGAACCTACGAGCTTCACTATGTTCTTGTGCTTCATTTTACTATGAATCCTTACTTCTTCCATGAACTCTTCTCTTAAGTCTTTATGAATATATTCCTTCATTGCAACTTGATCGTATTCGTCCAGAAGGTCCCCTTTGTAGACTTTCCCAAAGCCACCTTCTCCAATACAAGTACTATAGTTGTTAGTAATTCTTTTAGTCTCATCTTCGTCGAAATGCTTCAAATTTTGCCATGTCCCAGGACACATATCCATCGATGATGATGAGGTCTCCATGCATAAGCTTCTAGATATTTCCAATCTATTCCAACAATATTACAAGAGTACAGTTGAGAATCTGGAGAAAATGATGCGTTAAATTCTTTTTCTAAGCATGGTTTACTAATCAATAAATATCGTTTTGACAATTTAAAATTTTGAATTTCAAAATATGAGAACTTCAAACATAATTTTGGGACCATAAATGATCTTAATTTTAGCACATGTATTACTTACTGCTTCATTGTTTGATATTGTGGACATATATGCCGTCTACAGAGCTGGCCGGCTCTGTGGACGCGTGCTGTCTCCACCGTCCAGTTGACTCCCGAGTCGTGCTAAGTGTTCTGTGATTTAGGTGTCGGTTCCTTAAGCCATTTGATGTTTTAGTGGAGGTTCTGTTGTGACTAGTCTCTGAACTTTGCTAAAGTGCTATATAATATGTCATTATAGCACCTACTACTACCACTCTACTGCTAAGTGGCTGCTGCTCTTACTCTACTACTACCACCCTACTGCTACACTTACTCTACTCTACTACTTTGTACTTACTACTACTACTTGCTACTCCTAAGTGGCTGCTGCTCTTACTCTACTACTACCACTCCTTCTCTGTTTTTTTGCTTATATATTGCTGGTGTGTAGTGGCTGTTGCTACTACTCCTACTCCTACTCCTACCACTACTCCTACTAGTACTCCTCCTGCTCCTACTACTACTCCTTCTCTGTTTTTTTTGCTTATATACTGCTGGTGTGTAGTGGCTGCTGCTGCTACTACTACTCCTCCTCCTCCTCCTCCTACCACTCCTCCTACTACTACTCCTCCTCCTCCTACTCCTCCTCTTACTACTCCTACTACTCCTCCTCTTACTACTCCTATTACTCCTCCTCCCTGTACTTGCTACTCCTACTGTTGCTCTTCTTTCAGTGATGCTCCTACTACTACTCCTAAGTGGCTGCTGCTCTTACTCCACTACTACCACTCTACTGCTACACTTACTCTACTCTACTACTTTCTACTTACTACTACTACTTGCTACTCCTAAGTGGTTGCTGCTCTTACTCTACTACTACCACTCTACTGCTACACTTACTCTACTACTTTCTACTTACTACTACTACTTGCTACTCCTAAGTGGTTGCTGCTCTTACTCCACTACTACCACTCCTTCTCTATTTTTTTGCTTATATATTGCTGGTGTGTAGTGGCTGTTGCTACTACTACTACTACTACTCCTACTCCTACTCCTACCACTACTCCTACTAGTACTCCTCCTGCTCCTACTACTACTTCTTCTCTGTTTTTTTGCTTATATACTGCTGGTGTGTAGTGGCTGCTGCTGCTACTACTACTCCTCCTCCTCCTCCTCCTACCACTCCTCCTACTACTCCTGCTCCTCCTACTACTCCTCCTCTTACTACTCCTACTACTACTCCTCTTACTACTCCTATTACTCCTCCTCCCTGTACTTGCTACTCCTACTGCTGCTCTTCTTTCAGTGATGCTCCTAGTACTACTCCTAAGTGGCTGCTGCTCTTACTCCACTACTACCACTCTACCGCTACACTTACTCTACTCTACTACTTTCTACTTACTACTACTACTTGCTACTCCTAAGTGGATGCTGCTCTTACTCTACTACTACCACTCCTTTGCTTTTTGCTTATATATTGCTGGTGTGTAGTGGTTGTTGCTACTACTACTACTACTTAACTACTACTACTACTACTCCTACCACTACTCCTACTAGTACTCCTCCTGCTCCTACTACTACTCCTTCTCTATTTTTTTGCTTATATACTGCTGGTGTGTAGTGGCTGCTGCTGCTACTACTACTACCACTCCTCCTACTACTCCTCCTCCTACTACTACTCCTCTTACTACTCCTACTACTCCTCCTCTTACTACTCCTATTACTCCTCCCTATACTTGCTACTCCTACTGCTGCTCTTCTTTCAGTGATGCTCCTACTACTACTCCTAAGTGGCTGCTGCTCTTACTCTACTATAAGGAAAATGGACCCTTGGCCCATTTACTTTGGATTTTGGTGTTTGATGACCAACACAACCAAATTGGACTAATGAATTTACAAGTGTTTATTTTGTAGTTCAATAGGGTGCAAAACATAACTTGGACAAAGGCGATGTGATGATCCGATGATCAACACCTGAAGCAAGACTTTAGGAGCACAAGAGAAGACCCAAGAGATCAAGCAATGTCCAAGCATGAAGATTGGAACCAAACCGTATGCAAGATCACGAAGAAATGAGCTCACTATGGTGACCGGATGTAGGACCAGACGCTGGACAAGCAATCGGATGCTGCGACCGGACGCTGGGCAAGTGGCTCGGTAGACAGGCGACCGGACACTAGACCAGACGCTGGCGGCAACCGACCGGATGCAGGACAACAGCGTCCGATCGAGTACAGTAAGATTCTAGAACGGCAAATCTACGACCGGACGTGTCTAGTGGCAGGCGACAGGACGCTGGCCAGCGTCCGATCAGTATATTGCCGGCTCAACGGTCGGAACGATCAGACACATCTGGTCAGGACGATTCAGCGTTCGGCCAGTAGCAGTTTCACAGGAATTCGACCCCAATGGCTACTTTCTCAGTGGGGCTTATAAATACAACTGCCAACCGGCCATTTGAGTGTGGTGGAGCTAAGGAAACATACAAAGGGTGTTGATACACCATTTTAGTGATCTCCACATGCATAATGCTTAGTGTTTTATTAGGTGATTAGCATAAGTGCTTTGTGAAGTACTTAGGTTGATTAGACCATAGCTTATGCGCTTGCTCTAGGTTTATGCCTAGTGTTTAGTGAGGTTTGCATACCTCTTGCCACCCCATGCTTGTGAGCACAAGTGTTGTACATTGGAGGGGCTTGAAGTCTTGCGAGATCACACCAACCGCGTTTATGGTGTGGCCGCCACCGTGTACCAGAGGGAACAAGGCCTGCGGTGTTTCGGCCGAAAGCTTGATAGTGAAGACGGCGGTGAGCATCCGGGAGAGGCTTGCTGAGAGGCACATCGGAGACCCACTTGCGCGTGGGGAAGGCCCAAGGCTATCCACGGAGGTACCCGACCGGGAGCTTGGCCCTTGTGAGGGATTCCTTGCGAGGGGCTCCAACGAGGACTAGGGGGAAGCTTGCACGCTTCTTGATACCTCAGTAAAAATACCGGAGTCGTCGACGGGAGTTTGCATATCTCTACCTTGCTCTTTAGCTTCTGCATTTACATTGATTACTTTACTACGTTTGCGGTAGAGATAGCAATTCACTAGCAAAACCATAGTTGTACATCTAGATAGTTTATCTATTGCATAGGTTTTGCTAGGATTAGCGAACGAGGCCATAGTTTAGAGTTAGAATTTTTAAGTTGCCTAATTCACCCCCCTCCTCTTAGGTGTCACGGTCCCTTCAATTGGTATCAGAGCCGGTTGGCTCAATTTGGACCTTTGGCTTAACTGCGTTGAGCCGACGCTATTTAGAGTGGTTGGGATGGATACTGCTAGGCCTCCGCACTTTGATGGCACTAACTTCCCATACTATAAAGCTAGAATGGCTTGCCACCTTGAGGTGGTTGATTTGGGTGTATAGAGAGTCACTCGTGACGGGATGAAACCCATCAAGAATCCCGAAAAAACCCACAAAGAGTGATGAAAAAGAAATGCACTTCAATGCTAGAGATAAAAATTGCTTGTTTGAATCACTTAGTATGGATGTTTTTAACCTAGTATTCACTTTAAATACGGCACATGAAATTTAGTTAAAACTCCAAGGGCTCCATGACGGCACAAGCAATGTCCGTGAGCAAAAACATTGTCTAGCAAAGCAAAACTATGATTCCTTTACTATGAATGATGATGAGCTTGTTCGTGATATGTATTCTCGTTTGAATCTAATTATCAATGAGCTCCATTCTATAGGGTTATTAAAGCTAGATGATGCGGACATCGTGAGGAAGATCATCTCCGTGCTACCACAAAAGAAATATGCAAGCATCATCACCATCCTTCACAACATGGAGGACTTGAGCAACATGACCCCGAGCATAGTCATTGGCAAGTTAGTGGCATTTGAAATGTCATGTAAGATGGGTCAAGAAGAAGCTTCTTCATCAAGCAAAGGCAAAGCTCTCACTTGTAGCGAGAAAAAGAAGATGAAGGGCAAGCAAGTTGAGACAAGCTCAAGCTCAAGTTCCTCAAGTGAAGATGAAGAAGAAGATGATGATGATGATGATGATGATGATTCAAGTGATGATCAATCTTCCTCCTCCACCTCCGATCTTGATGAAGAATCAATCAAAGTGATCAACAAGGTGGAGAAGATGATCCAAAGGCTCAATGTCAAGGGTGTGCCCATCCAAATTCAAGATTTCATTTTCTCAAATCAAAGACATGAACAAAGAAAGAGAGGATGCTATGGATGTGGCGAGTTGGGGCACTTTGTGGAAGTTTGTCCAAACAAGCCCACACCCAAGTAAAGAAGAAGGCATGCAAGAACCAAGCCCTCACGTCGATAAGATCATGGGATGATTCTTCAAGTGAAGAAGAACCTCATCACAAGAGGTGAGGCTGCAAGCACTCATCATCAAGCTCTTCTCGTGTGTGCCTTATGGCACGAGGTAACAAAAGCTCTTCCATGAACTTGTGCAAGAAAATCTTGAATTTGCTAAAGCTTGCACTAGTCAACAAAAGAAGCTCAAAAGCTTAAAAGAAAAGCTAGATAGTTCACAAAAAGCATACAAAACCTTGCTTGAACAATATGAGAACTTTGCTAATCTCAATGTTGAACTATCTACTAAAATTGAGCAACTTGAGGCTAGTCCAACAACAAATGCATGCACAATCAATGATGAGCAACTTGAAAAGAAAAATGAAAAATTAAAAGAAAAGTTAGTTAGCTCACAAGAAGCATATAATAGTTTGCTTGCTAAAATGGAAACCATGTGCAAACATTGTGATGAGCTAACTAATAAAGTTGCTAATCTTGAAGCCATTAGCACAACCCCCACCAAGGCATCTAAAAGGAAAAGTTCTATCTTTAACATGTCTAAAAAGGATGCCTCTACTTCTTGCAATGATCTATGTTTAGACTCACCTTTGTGCAACCAAGTTTGTGTTGAGAAAGTTGTTGTAGATACGTGCACACAAGAGGTTGCAAAGGAGAATGAGCAACTCAAGCAAGAAGTAGCTCGCCTCACCAAGGACTTAACTCAAGTGAAAGGCAAGGCGAAGCAAACCCAACTTCATCAAGATAACACCATCAAGGAAGTGAAGAAGCTTGATGAAGGACAAACTGTGGTTTGTTACGTATGCCACAAGGAAGGTCACAAGTCCTATGAGTGCAAGGTGAAGAATGGGGGAGGAGCAAAGAAGAAGGAGAAAAAGCAAACAAGCAAGCTCTCCAACACCTACACCAACAAGGTGGACAAGAAGGCCTCCACACCTTATCTCTTGAAGAAGAAGAAAAATGACAAGGTGGTGGCCATCAAGGTGAACAAGCAAGTCAACAACAATGGGGTCAAACGCTTTTGGGTGCCAAAGGAAATCATTTCAAACATGAAGAGCACCAAGAAGGTTTGATCCCGAAAGGGAAGTGAGAAGTCTGTCGGACTTCAGGGAATTTGGAGACTTGGCAAAGTATGGGTGCATTTCTTGGGGTGCATCATGATGGACAAAATCATTGTCAAGTGGGTTAGTTAATACTATGGACCCAAATTCCCCTTCCCATGTTAGGTAACTAGATGTCATTACTTTCAATTAGTATTCATTTCAATTGGCATTGTTTTTCAATTGATATACTCTTAAAGCATCTAGTTATCTTTCATGCCTATGTTTGCATTTACATGCTTAAATCTTTTGTCATGCATTCAATAGGTATATCATATGGTAGGCTTGCTTGATTTCATTATCAACTCTTAGAGCAAACCTACATGGGTTAAAATTGTTTAGAAGCACGGCACATAGCTTGTTTTACAATTTTTTATCTAATATGTGCCAAAGTCTAAATTGTAGATAATCTCTCCCGAATATCATTTTTGAAAATGATTCTCACATTCATGAGATGTCATCTTTCAAGTGGTATTTTGATTCTAAAATCAATGTGCATGATTCCTACAAAGTGTTCCACATTTGTGTGCACATATTTAGGGGGAGTAATTCTACAACTTGGATGCTTTGAGACTAACACTTTTTCAAATGGTATCAATTTTTTCCAACCTATCACATGTGTAGCAGTCTCATTGTAAGGAAATTGGAGTCCCCGGAGTTAAGCATCATTCTTCAATTGGCATCATCATGTTAATTTCATTTCATATTTATATGCTTTCTCCATGCATTTTATAGAGTAAACTCTCTTGTACAATAAATTGCTAAGTATGCATATGCTTTGCTTTCTACCATATGTATGCATATATTTAGGGGGAGCTTAGTCTATATAATGTGAGAGTCAAATTTTGTGATCCATTTCACTCTACACGCAAAGGATCACGAAATTTGACCCTCCCTTGTGCTACTAATGTCTTCCTTTTCGGTGTTTGATGCCAAAGGGGGAGAATTTGAAGGACCAAAGACAAGCATTTAGTTACAAGTAGTAATGGTCCAAGAAAGGGAGAAAAGTGAATTATTGGATTAATACAAGTAATGGAAATTTTTTTAGAAAGCTAGGCTTTAATCCATAATATCACATGGGGATTTTTGAAAGGGCAAGACAAGCTTTTAAGTAAAGTTTTAATTAGTATCTGTCAATTAGTATCATATAACCTTGCCCTTTGCATTGCATCCTAGCAAATAGGTAGTTTTTAACTTCCAAATTCTTATTATTTGCTTGCTTTGGTCGTGTTGGCATCAATCACCAAAAAGGGGGAGATTGTAAGGAAAATAGACCCTTGGCCCATTTACTTTGGATTTTGGTGTTTGATGACCAACACAACCAAATTGGACAAATGAATTTGCAAGTGTTTATTTTGTAGTTCAATAGGGTGCAAAACGTAACTTGGACAAAGGCGACGTGATGATCCGATGATCAACACCTCAAGCAAGACTTTAGGAGCACAAGAGAAGACCCAAGAGATCAAGCAAAGTCCAAGCATGAAGATTGGAACCAAGCCGTATGCAAGATCGTGAAGAAATGAGCTCACTGTGGTGATCAGATGCAGGACCGGACGCTGGACAAGCAACCGGACGCTGGGCAAGTGGCTTGGCAAACAGGCGACTGGACACTGGACCGGACGCTGGCGGCAACCGACCGAACGTAGGACAACAGCATCCGATCAAGTACAGTAAGGTTCTAGAATGGCAAATCTGTGACCGGACGCGTCCGGTGGCAGGCGACCGGACGCTGGCCAGCGTCCAATTAGTATATTGCTGGCTCAATGGTCGGAATGACCGGACACGTCCGGTCAGGATGATTCAGTGTCCGGTCAGTAGCAGTTTTGCGGGAATTCAACCCCCAATGGCTACTTTCTCAGTGGGGCTAATAAATACAACCCCCAACCGGCCATTTAAGTGTGGTGGAGCTGAGAAAACATACCAAGGGTGTTGATACACCATTTTAGTGATCTCCACATGCATAGTGCTTAGTGTTTTATTAGGTGATTAGCATAAGTGCTTTGCGAAGTGCTTAGGTTGATTAGACCACCACTTATGCGCTTGCTCTAGGTTTATGCCTAGTGTTTAGTGAGGTTTGCATACCTCTTGCCACCCCATGCTTGCGAGCACAAGTGTTGTACATCGGAGGGGCTTGAAGTCTTGCGAGATCACACCAACCGCGTTTGTGGTGTGGCCACCACCGTGTACCGGAGGGAACAAGGCCCACGGTGTTTTGGCCAGAAGCTTGATAGTGAAGACGGCGGAGAGCATCCGGGAGAGGCTTGCCGAGAGGCACATCAAAGACCCACTTGCGCGTGGGGAAGGCCCGAGGCTATCCACGGAGGTACCCGACCGAGAGCTTGGCCCTTGTGAGGGATTCCTTGCGAGGGGCTCCAACAAGGACTAGGGGGAAGCTGGCACGCTTCTCGATACCTTGGTAAAAATACCAGAGTCATCGATGGGAGTTTGCATATCTCTACCTTGCTCTTTAGCTTCTGCATTTACATTGATTACTTTACTACATTTGCGGTAGAGATAGCAACTCACTAGCAAAACCATAGTTGCACATCTAGATAGTTTATCTATTGCATAGGTTTTGCTACGATTAGCGAAAGAGTCCATAGTTTAGCATTAGAATTTTTAAGTTGCCTAATTCACCCCCCTCTTAGGCGTCATGGCCCCTTTCATCTACTACTACAACTCTACTGCTACGATTACTCTACTCAACTACTTTCTACTTACTACTCCTAAGTGGCTACTTCTAGCTACTAACTGTTGGCTGCTGTTGTTTTTTTTTTGCCAAATCTCCCAGGACTCGCCCAGAACTTGTTGTCCTGTCTTTTGCCATCAGCGGCTGCACTTTGTTTGCTAAGCAGTTGTTGGTTTTTTTGCCAAATCTCCCCTCTCCTCTCCTCTCCTTTGTTTTGCCGATGATGAAATTGTCCAAGTCCATACATATTATGGAATATGAGCTGATGATCAAGAACTTGTGAGGAACATGGCATCATTAGCAGCCGCCCCTACATTACCTTCTCCTCTCTTCTCTGTTATGATGCCTTGATGCTCCAAGTTCAAGATCAGATGATGATTGACATGTTTCTGAGGCATCTACCACTGCTACTACTCTTTTTTTATATATAATCTATCATTATAGCACCTACTACTACCACTCCACTGCTAAGTGGCTGTTGCTCTTACTCTACTACTACCACTCTACTGCTACACTTAATCTACTCTACTACTTTCTACTTACTACTACTACTTGCTACTCGTAAGTGGCTGCCGCTCTTACTCTACTACTACCACTCCTTCTCTGTTTTTTTTGCTTATATATTGCTGGTGTGTAGTGGCTGTTGCTACTACTACTACTACTCCTACTCCTACCACTCCTCCTACTAGTACTACTCCTGCTCCTACTACTACTCCTTCTCTGTTTTTTTGCCTATATACTGCTGGTGTGTAGTGGCTGATGCTACTACTACTCTTCATCCTCCACCACCTACCACTCCTCCTACTACTACTAATCCTCCTACTCCTCCTCTTACTACTCCTACTACTCCTCCTCTTACTACTCCTATTACTCGTCCTCCCTGTACTTGCTACTCCTACTGCTGCTCTTCTTTCAGTGATGCTCCTACTACTACTCCTAAGTGGCTGCTGCTCCTACTCCACTACTACCACTCTACTGCTACACTTACTCTACTCTACTACTTTCTACTTACTACTACTACTTGCTACTCCTAAGTGGCTGCTGCTCTTACTCTACTACTACCACTGCTCTGTTTTTGCTTATATACTGCCGGTGTGTAGTGGCTGTTGCTACTACTACTACTACTACTACTACTCCTACCACTACTCCTACTAGTACTCCCCCTGCTCCTACTACTACTCCTCTGTTTTTTAGCTTATATACTGCTAGTGTGTAGTGGCTGCTGTTGCTGCTGCTACTACTACTACTCCTCCTCCTCCTACCAGTCCTCCTACTACTCCTCTTACTACTCCTACTACTCCTCTCACTACTCCTATTACTCCTCCCTGTACTTGCTACTCCTACTGCTGCTCTTCTTTTAGTGATGCTCCTACTACTACTCCTAAGTGGCTGCTGCTCTTACTCTACTACTACCACTCTACTGCTACACTTACTCTACCCAACTACTTTCTACTTACTACTCCTAAGTGGCTACTTCTAGCTACTAACTGTTGGCTGCTATTGCTTTTTTGCCAAATCTCCAAGGACTCGCCCGGGACTTGTTGTCCTATCTTTTGCCATCAGCTGCTGTACTTTTTTTGCTAAGCAACTGTTGGTTTTTTTGCCAAATCTCCCCTCTCCTCTCCTCTCATTTGTTTTGCCGATGATGAAATTGTCCAAGTCCATACATTATATGGAATATGAGCTGATGATCAAGAACTTGTGAGGAACTTGGCATCATTAGCAGCCGCCCCTACATTACCTTCTCCTCTCTTCTCTGTTATGATGCCTTGATGCTCCAAGTTCAAGATCAGATGATGATTGACATGTTTCTGAGGCCTCTACCACTGCTACTACTCTTTTTTTTGATATATAATCTGTCATTATAACACCTACTTCTACCACTCTACTGCTAAGTGGCTGCTGCTCTTACTCTACTACTACCACTCTACTGCTACACTTACTCTACTGTACTACTTTCTACTTACTACTACTACTTGCTACTCCTAAGTGGTTGCTACTCTTACTCTACTACTACCACTCCTCTGTTTTTTTCTTATATATTGCCAGTGTGTAGTGGTTGTTGCTACTACTACTACTACTCCTACTCCTACCACTACTCCTACTAGTACTCCTCCTGCTCCTACTACTACTCCTTCTCTGTTTTTTGCTTATATACTGTTGGTGTGTAGTGGCTGTTGCTGCTGCTACTCCTCCTCCTCCTCCTCCTCCTCCTCCTACCACTCCTCCTACTACTCCTGCTCCTCCTACTCGTCCTCCTCTTACTACTACTACTACTCCTCTTACAACTCCTATTACTCCTCCTCCCTATACTTGCTACTCCTACTGCTGCTCTTCTTTTAGTGATGCTCCTACTACTACTCCTCAGTGGCTGCTGCTCTTACTCCACTACTACCACTCTACTGCTACACTCAGTCTACTCTACTACTTTCTACTTACTACTACTACTTGTTACTCCTAAGTGGCTGCTGCTCTTCCTCTACTACTACCACTCCTTCTCTGTTTTTTGCTTATATACTGCTGGTGTGTAGTAGCTGTTGCTACTACTACTACTACTTAACTACTACTACTACTCCTACTCCTACCACTAATCCTTCTAGTACTCCTGCTCCTACAACTACTCCTTCTCTATTTTTTTACTTATATACTGCTAGTGTGTAGTGGCTGCTGCTGCTGCTGCTACTACTCCTCCTCCTCCTCCTTCTACCACTCCTCCTACTACTCCTCCTCTTACTACTCCTACTACTCCTCCTCTTACTACTCCTATTACTCCTCCCTATTCTTGCTACTCCTACTGGTGCTCTTCTTTCAGTGATGCTCCTACTACTACTCCTAAGTGGCTACTGCTCTTACTCTACTACTACCACTCTACTGCTACACTTACTCTACCCAACAACTTTCTACTTACTACTCCTAAGTGGCTATTTCTAGCTACTAACTGTTGGCTGCTGTTGCTTTTTTTTGCCAAATCTCCTAGGACTCGCCCAGGACTTGTTGTCCTGACTTTTGCCATCAGCTGCTGCACATTTTTTGCTAAGCAACTGTTGGTTTTTTTGCCAAATCTCCCCTCTCCTCTCCTCTCCTTTGTTTTGCCGATGATGAAATTGTCCAAGTCCATACATTATATGGAATATGAGCTGATGATCAAGAACTTGTTAGGAACTTGGCATCATTAGCAGCTGCCCCTACATTACCTTCTCCTCTCTTCTCTGTTATGATGCCTTGATGCTCCAAGTTCAAGATCAGATGATGATTGACATGTTTCTGAGGCCTCTATCACTGCTACTACTCTTTTTTTTGATATATAATCTGTCATTATAGCACCTACTACTACCACTCTACTGCTAAGTGGCTGCTGCTCTTACTCTACTACTACCACTCTACTGCCACACTTACTCTACTCTACTACTTTCTACTTACTACTACTACTTGCTACTCGTAAGTGGCTGCTGCTCTTACTCTACTACTACCACTCCTTCTCTATTTTTTTTGCTTATATATTGTTGGTGTGTAGTGGTTGTTGCTACTACTACTACTACTCCTACTCCTACCACTACTCCTACTAGTACTCCTCCTGCTCCTACTACTACTCCTTCTCTGTTTTTTGCCTATATACTGCAGGTGTGTAGTGGCTGCTGCTGCTACTACTCCTCCTCATCCTCCACCACCTACCACTCCTCCTCCTACTACTAATCCTCCTCCTACTCCTCCTCTTACTACTCCTACTACTCCTCCTCTTACTACTCCTATTACTCCTCCTCCCTGTACTTGCTACTCCTACTGTTGTACTTCTTTTAGTGATGCTCCTACTACTACTCCTAAGTGGCGGCTACTCTTACTCCACTACTACCACTCTACTGCTACACTTACTCTAATCTACTACTTTCTACTTACTACTACTACTTGTTACTCCTAAGTGGCTGCTGCTCTTCCTCTACTGCTACAACTCCTTCTCTATTTTTTGCTTATATACTGCTGGTGTGTAGTGGCTGTTGCTACTACTACTACTACTTAACGACTACTACTACTACTCCTACCACTAATGCTACTAGTACTCCTCCTGCTCCTACAACTACTCCTTCTCTATTTTTTGCTTATATACTGCTGGTGTGTAGTGGCTGCTGTAGCTACTACTACTCCTCCTCCTCCTCCTTCTACCACTCCTACTACTCCTCCTCGTCCTACTACTCCTCCTCTTACTACTCCTACTACTCCTCCTCTTACTACTCCTATTACTCCTCCCTGTTCTTGCTACTCCTACTGCTGCTCTTCTTTCAGTGATGCTCCTACTACTACTCCTAAGTGGCTGCTGCTCTTACTCTACTACTACCACTCTACTGCTACACTTACTCTACTCAACTACTTTCTACTTACTACTCCTAAGTGGCTACTTCTAGCTACTAACTGTTGGCTATTGTTGCTTTTTTTGCCAAATCTCCCAGGACTCGCCGAGGACTTGTTGTCCTATCTTTTGCCATCAGCTACTGCACTTTGTTTGCTAAGTAGCTGTTGGTTTTTTTGCCAAATCTCCCCTGTCCTCTCCTCTCCTTTGTTTTGCCAATGATGAAATTGTCCAAGTCCATACATTATATGGAATATGAGCTGATGATCAAGAACTTGTGAGGAACATGGCATCATTAGCAGCCGCCCCTACATTACCTTCTCCTCTCTTCTCTGTTATGATCCCTTGATGCTCCAAGTTCAAGATCAGATGATGATTGATATGTTTCTGAGGCCTCTACCACTGCTACTACTCTTTTTTTTGATATATAATCTATCATTATAGCACCTACTACTACCACTCTATTGCTAAGTGGCTGCTGCTCTTACTCTACTACTACCACTCTACTGCTACACTTACTCTACTCTACTACTTTCTACTTACTACTACTACTTGCTACTCCTAAGTGACTGCTGCTCTTACTCTACTATTACCACTCCTCTGTTTTTGCTTATATACTGCTGGTGTGTAGTGGCTGTTGCTACTACTACTACTACTTAACTACTACTACTACTACTCCTACCACTACTACTAGTACTCCTCCTGCTCCTACTACTACTCTTTCTCTGTTTTTTTGCTTATATACTGTTGGTGTGTAGTGGCTGCTGCTGCTACTACTACTACTACTACTCCTACCACTCCTCCTACTCCTCCTCCTCTTACTACTACTACTCCTCCTCTTACTACTCCTATTACTCCTACTCCTAAGTGGCTGCTACTCTTACTCTACTACTACCACTCCTTCTCTGTTTTTTGCTTATATATTGCTGGTGTGTAGTGGTTGTTGCTACTACTACTACTACTACTACTACTCCTACCACTACTCCTACTAGTACTCCTCCTGCTCCTACTACTACTCCTTCTCTATTTTTTTGCTTATATACTACTGGTGTGTAGTGGCTGCTGCTGCTGCTACTCCTCCTCCTCCTCCTCCTCCTCCTACCACTCCTACTACTCCTGCTCCTCCTACTACTCCTCCTCTTACTGCTCCTACTACTCCTCCTCTTACTACTCCTATTACTCCTCCTCCCTGTACTTACTACTCCTACTGCTGCTCTTCTTTCAGTGACGCTCCTACTACTACTCCTAAGTGGCTGCTGCTCTTACTCCACTACTACCACTCTACTACTACACTTACTCTACTCTACTACTTTCTACTTACTACTAGTTGCTACTCCTAAGTGGCTGCTGCTCTTACTCTACTACTACCACTCCTTCTCTGTTTTTTGCTTATATACTGCTGGTGTGTAGTGGCTATTGCTAACAATACTACTACTTAACTACTACTACTACTCCTCCTACCACTACTCCTACTAGTACTCCTCCTGCTCCTACTACTACTCCTCTATTTTTTTGCTTATATACTGCTAGTGTGTAGTGGCTGCTGCTGCTACTACTACTCCTCCTCCTCCTCCTCCTACCACTCTTCCTACTACCCCTCCTCCTCCTACTACTCCTCCTCTTACTACTCCTATTACTCCTCCCTGTACTTGCTACTCCTAGTGCTGCTCTTCTTTCAGTGATGCTCCTACTACTACTCCTAAGTGGCTGCTGCTCTTACTCTACTACTACCACTCTACTGCTACACCTACGCTACTCAACTACTTTCTACTTACTACTCCTAAGTGGCTACTTCTAGCTACTAACTATTGGCTGCTGTTGCTTTTTTTACCAAATCTCTCAGGACTCGCCCAGGACTTGTTGTCCTGTCTTTTGCCATCTGCTGCTGCACTTTTTTTTGCTAAGCAGCTATTGGTTTTTTTGCCAAATCTCCCCTCTCCTCTCCTCTCCTTTGTTTTGCCGATGATGAAATTGTCCAAGTCCATACATTATATGGAATATGAGATGATGATCAAGAACTTGTGAGGAACTTGACATCATTAGCAGCCGCCTCTACATTACCTTCTCCTCTCTTCTCTGTTATGATGCCTTGATGCTCCAAGTTCAAGATCAGATGATGATTGACATGTTTCTGAGGCCTCTACCACTGCTATTACTCTTTTTTTGATATATTGTTGTTTTATAGGACTACTTTGGTTTATAGCCCTTTTTGATTTCTTATACCTTCTCGCGTACCTAAAGCACACTTTCTTACATCTATTAGAACAAAGCGCGAAATAATGTTGTGGACACCAGACAGTGCAGCCCGATGCCCCGAGCATGATGAGCACCCAACCAATGAGGAGCAAGCACTAGAGGACCAGCTAACTCAGGAGCAGTTCGATAACAAGTTAGAAAAGGATCTAGAAGTGATGCTTACTCAGGAGCAGTGTGATGAGGAGGAAGGGGAGCAGAAGGAAGAGCGAGAGAGGTTACTAAAGGCGAAGAAGAAGAGGATGATGATGATGATGACTTAGAAGAGGGATATGAAAGTCCCAAGGATCCTTTCCCACATTAAGTCAGAATGAGGCCAACGGAGGAAGATTTGGACAAGGATTTTGACCCGAACGAGGAGGTAGGGAAAAGCCTTAGCTTGTAAATTTTGCTAAAGCTTTGGCTATGTTACCTCTACTAACACTTTGACCTACCATATATATAGGTCCCTCTTGAAACTCGGAAAAGATGACGTCGATGTCCGCGACATCTTGCTGGACAAGACAGAGTAGAGAAAAGGAGAGCAGAGGCAACAGCCACAGAGATGGATCATGATGCCTCTGCTCCACAAACTCAAGACACAACCACGACTACCAAGCCTAAGAGGAAATGAGGGGATAGAAAAGGAAATCTATATCCAGATAAGGCATGCTATGTGATAACGGAGGTCGAGCCAGCAGGGGAGATCCTTGAGCCGAAGGAATTAAGAGAAAAATTCCATAATACGATCGGGGCCCTAGTAAGAGATAAATTAAACCTAGCAATCCCTAACTGGAAAGAGGTACCAAAGAATACAAAGAATGCACTATGTGATAGGCAGCTGAAGGTCAATTTTAGATTTCCAAAGGGTAAGCACGAATTGGTAAAAAAATGCTATCAGGATGATGGGAGAGTCATTCCAACGTTGGAGGTCGGAGCTCAACACGAAGTATATCCAAAAGGGGTTAACTCCCTTCAACGAGTTCGGCAAAATAACTCCTAGTCAATGGGAGGAGCTCGTGTCTCAGAAGACTTCACCGGAGGCATTGGAGCTCAGTGCCTGTAACACCGAGCTGGCGAAGAGGAATAAACACCACCATCATCTAGGTCCTGTTGGCTATTATGCCAAGGAAGAGTAGTGTAGGAAGATGGGCGAAGAGGCCGTAGCTGCTGGGAATATCGATGTGATGAATTTAAAGGTACGCTCAAGGAACTGGATATATGCGAGGAGTACAGAATCATCCAGCAGTAATCTTAAGTTTGATAAGCTAGAGACCCAAGAGGCGGTATCAAGGATACTGAAATATGCTGAAGACAAGGAGAAGGGCTCATTCAATCCTTCTAGAGAGAGGGACGAGCTTAGCCTTGGCTTGGGAAACAAGGAGCATACAGGCCGCACCAGGGGGCTAGGGAAAAGGACGACCTGGAAGCAAGGATTCAAAGAGGACAGACACATATACAAGAAACATGGCCGAGACCGGGAGACTAGTCTTGAGCTCAAAGTGAAGGCTCTAGTTGCGAAGGCGCTGGAGGAGCAAGGACTGTCTACGGAGCCACGGATATTAGAGACGTCGTCGAGAGAACTGGCATTAGTTGGCAGCCCTCCAAAAGTTCCTAGCAGCCAAGATTCCACTATAGCCACAACCCTAGTCGATCGCATACGGGAATCAACTAGTTGCACCTTGGTGTTTCTCAATGGCCAATAGAACACTGTGATGGAGGTGGCAACGGGTGTGGCACATCCTCCCAGTGGCTTACACCATAATAATAAGATACCTCCGGACTACACTAGGGTCGAGGTGCATACAGTGAAGCCCGAGTTCATGCAGTGGAGCATAGACTATGTAACTCCCGAGGGGCTGGTGTTACTCGGAGACATTAAGGGCAGTTCATCCTCTGGCACAAATGGGACATTATATTGACTGCTTCTTCGCCGCCTGCCCTTCTCCCAAATTTGGAGCGAGTTGTCGAGGTCGGGGAGATATTTTCACCGTCTTGTGACCCCCACATTCTTGAGATGCCACATTCTTCCCCGCCTCCTAGCGAGCATGTGCCTGATGAGATGCCACAACCTTCTCCAGCTCGTACCGAGCAAGTGCATCATGAGATACCACAGTCTTCTCAACAAGCACAGCCAATACATGAACAATGAGTGCCTCCTGAAGAAGCTGTAGCACAAGAAGATGATGACGTGCCTATATGGGAACTTGGAAAGAAGCATCCAATCAGCATGAGGCCAGTTTATGTTCCGATCAAAGACGTCTCGTCGGTGTCCAAGTGGTATTCCCATGACCAGTTCAAGCCTGAGAACCAAGTTAAAAAAGTCCTATCACGGGGTTCTGAGGAGGCCGTCACTAGCAAACTCCACCAAATTGCAAAGCAGTATACAAATGTTGATGCCATCAAATGGTCAAAGGATTGCTCGAAAACATATGAAAGAGGCAAGCCCTTCCTACCAAACTGGGACATCCAGCGCCTACCACTTAGAATGAGAAGGTTTCATGATTGGTACTTGCGTGTTCTCCCAACAAGCATAAATATCATACAATCATGCTTTCCCACCGGCACATTTGGACGCCTAGCTGGGAAAATTGTCTTTGACTTCAATGACATGCAAACATGCTTTCACCTGGGAGAAATGGAGATGAATCTAATTCGCACGTGGTGCCTGTAAGTCCTTGTCCTCCCGATATGATATGAATGTAATCTTTGAATTTTGTTGTAACTAACCCACGCCGTGATTTGTAGAATGCAAGTGCACATTGTCAAACAAATGCCAAGTGTGAAAGCCAGGTATGTGGACCCTCAAGCTATAGCCCAAACAAATTTCAATTACCCTAAATGGTGGACACTTGATGTCAAAGAGCTAGCTGCTGCAAAGACTCTTCGGGAGAAAGAGCACATCCGTACGGCGAAACTAAGGGAAGAGTCCCTTAAGGTTGCGGCATACATTGCCCTGGCTTTTAAAAATCTCCAACAACACTCTACTATATGGCTACCATACAACTTCGAGTAAGCTCAACTCTATACTTAAAGCTTTGTTCGATATATTTTATTCGATGCAAAAGAGCTTATCTAGTTCTATGATTAAATCCATGCAGCAACCACTGGATTTGTATAGCCGTCGATGTCGGGAGGAGCATGGCATGGGTCTTTGATTCATTAGATAAGGACACAGTGACATACAAAAACTTCATATCGATTCTCAAGACGTATACATATCGACAATCCTCATTAGCTTATATGTTTGTATACATACTTGTAACGTTCAGTTTTGGATACTAACAAGTTGTATTTGTTAAAATAATTCGAACAGGACATTTAGGTTCTATGTCACTAATTATCATGGAAGGCATGATCCACCAAGGAAGAAAAAGCTAGCTATAAAGACACTATGTGCGATAAGTGTAACTTACTTCTTCAGTACTCCATTACATGGCTGTCAAAAGCATTACTTAACGTTTTCATATGCAAAACACACAGTGTCCCAAGCAGAAGCCTGGGAGTGTACATTGTGGATACTATATATGTTCTATAATGAGTAACACCGGTGCCTACAGGAGACACCCCTTAAGGGTAAGTTTGAACCTCTTCACCCATAGTATAAAAACTTCGTAAATGGTATGAAATACTAAACCGAAACTTGTTCTCTTGTAGTGGAGAGAAGAGAAAGGAATGAAAAGAGACCCATACAAGGATGACCAACTCTTAGAGCTCGTCGGCGACCTTTGCAACTTCATATTGGACCAGATTGTACACGTCAGAGGCGCCTACCATGACCGAGAGTTTGAGTTAGCTACAAATCCTCAGTACCAACACCTTCGTGAGACTGAAAAGCTAGCTCTAGGACGTTGATAACAATGTGTATGGAATTTATATACTTAATGATGGATTGTATATATTCTTCTGAATTGGACTTGTAATTGTAGTTTATAGAATACTCTTGTGCTTGTAGTCGCGGTTACGGGGCGTTCGACAATGCGAACGCTGGTCGCGGGGCGTTCGGCAACGCGAACACGGTTCGAAACGCTGGTCGCGGGGCGTTTGGCAACGCGAACGCGGTTCGGAACATTGGTCGCGGGGCATTCTGCAACGCGATTTTGAATTATAAATTTGATTTTTTTTGCGGAAAAACGTACTGTAGGGGCGGTTCTAGATTGAACCGCCTCTATAAATACCTGTTTGTAGGGGCGGCTAGTACTACAGCCGCCCCTACAAATTTATTTGTCGGACGGCTGATAATACAAGTCGCCCCTACAAATAGATTTGTAGAGGCGGCTAGTAATACGAGCCGCCTCTACAAATCGATTTGTATGGACGGCTGGAAACACCAGCCGTCCCTACAAATCGATTTGTAGGGGCGGCCTGGGAACCGCTTCTACAAATACATGATTTATAGAAACCCTTGCGTAGGGACGGCTGGGCAAACCGTCTCTACACAGGGTTACGCCCGTCTCTAGAAATGCTTTTTTTTTTTTAGTAGTGATCGATCGCTGTGCAAACAGGAACAGGATTTAGTTCCACTTCCACACACGAGCGGAGCGTGTCGATCGATCGAGGCCCCGGCCCGACAGGGCTTGGACTGGACACAAGTCATGGTCAGGGACTAGCTGTGGAAAGAGATTGGAAATGTTTTACTAGCTGACACTTACATTGGCAACAGGCAGGCAGGACGGATCTGCTGCTCACCTAAACCTGCCGCTGAGCCGGCTGGCTGAAACTGAAAGCGACAACGTGACGAGGAGTCTGGAGCTCGAAACATCCGCGGATGCTGAGTTTTTTCCGTTCTCCTTTGTTGAAAACCGTACGCTAAGTGCTGAAATCTGTCTCTGATGGATCGGATCAGATGGTGACCTCGTCAGGCCGGCGTCCAAATACTAGGCCTTGTTTAGATTGCAAATTTTTGCAATCTGGATATTGTAGCACATTTCGTTTGTATTTGACAAACTTTGTCCGATCATGTACTAACTAGGCTCAAAAGATTCGTCTCATGTTTTATAACCAAACTGTGTAATTAGTTATTTTTTTTACCTACATTTAATGCTCCATGCATGTGTCCAAAAATTAATGTGATGGAGAGAGGGTGAAAAAACTTGAAATTTGGAGGTGATCTAAACAAGGCCCTAGTAGTTTACTAATTAGACGACAAAGTTAATAAAGCTTGTGCTGATCTTCTTAGCCTCTGGCCAATCAGCAAGCACGCTAATCTGTTTTTGCTCTCTAGCTAGCTAGCTAGCTATAGCCGTCTTGCTAGCTGCTCAAGGTTACGTACGGTACGTGTCACGTATACATAGCCCTGCTGGCTGCTTTGGTTACAAGTTGTAGTGAAAGCAAGTTTGACAGGTCAAGATCAAGACTTAAGCTGTGATTTCGGCCATCCTTGTGCTGCTCTTACTAGTTGTGAGTTTCCTGGTTAGACCGGCCAGATCATGTTTCACAGAGGAGCTTACTGAGCACCTCCCAGCTGGGCCAGCTTGCTTATAGTACATATGAAATTAAATTTATGTTTAAATTTGTATTTTGAATTTGAATATTACAAATATTAATCATTGAGTTATTAAGGTGAAATGATGCATATTCACGATCAATATGTTGGAATAAGGGAAAATGAATAGGGGCTGAGTTTTAGGGTGGCGCTACTACAGTTGGGTGTACAAATCAACCTCCCAAGGAGCCTCTATATATAGACAAGTAGAGGCCCTGATTTAGGGTTGTGCCCGATGTGCTCTAAAGGAAATATGCCATACAAGGTAGTTATGTATGAGCGTTGAATTGAGTTGATGTGTTCTTTGTGTCATTATATTTGTCCATTAAGAAAAATGATCTACTATCGTGTCTAGCTAAATAATGAAGCCGCTCTGGCTTCATCATTTACAGATCCAACCCTAATTCAACATCACATATATTCAAAAGAACTAAATGATGCACACTTAAGAGAAGTAAAGCAATAATTCCGATTCAACATATAATGATTCATCATCACATAATCGATTCACTCCACAAGCAAGTGGATTCACAATGAAATCTTGAATTTGTGCTAGCAAATGAAACAAATAATTGGCAAAACAAGCAGCTCTTGTTGTGGTTATAGCCTATGTATAGTGAATTTACCAACGCACAGAGCACCACAAACATAGATCTATGCCAGTTCCCTCCATCGTCATTGCAAGCGAACCTCCATTGTGGTGTGCTTCCTTCTACCGATTATTCGCTTGGCAAAGACCTACCAAAAACCAAATCAACAAAATGCAAAATATTTGCATTCTTCAATTTGTATCATGATACTATGCTTGGCAAGTGAAGCAAATCAACATGTTATGCTTGGTACATGCCATCGCTATCAGTTCATGTATTGCCGGTTGTAATGTGGCAATTGTAATGGAGGCTGCAACGTGGCTGACAGCAAGAATGGCACATTTTTGTAATGATCCTAAGTATGATATGATGCACCTTTGTAAGAGGATGTCTAAAGACAGAATTCTATCCATTTTTTGAAGAACAAACTTAAACCCATTTTGCTCATCTTGTAGTAATCTTAGTTGTGACTGATGGTAATCACATTATAACTTACTCACTCTATCCATTTCAAAATGTTGGTTGATTTAATTTTCCTTCGTCAAAATTCTCTAAGTTTAACCAACTTAATTCATAGAAACGTAAGTATGTACAACATTATTTTAGTTTCATTAAATCCATCATAAACATATCTTAATAGTGTATTAATTTCATGATGTAGATGTTAATATATTTTTATATACATTTAGTTAAAGTTAGGTAACCTTGACATGGGATAAAAGCTAAAGTACATACCATTTAGAATGGAGGAAGCACTATATATTACTAGCACATGTATGTTAGACTTTCCTTTGCACCAGGTAAGAAAGTGCCATTGTTTCATTGTGCACCTGTCCAGCCCACGCTTTTCACCTCACACTTGGACCAGTGAAGTCAAAATGTGTTTTTGATTTGGACCAGGTTATATTATGTGGTGAAACCACATCAAATATGAACCATAGAGGAAAATAAATCTCATTAGCCTAGCTAGGACCATATTTCACGAGGTTTAATTGCTCATTATATTAGGTAATGATGATGTCACACGAGTAAATTAATATCGTCTCTCTAGTACATTGGGAACAAACAAATAACATCATATATATTTATAAAAAAACAAATAACACCATATATCCAATACGATGTATACTATATACATCGGCATCCATACAATTGTTTTGACAACATAATACATCTGGGAAACTCTATAATTAATAAGGTCGATCTATCGTATATGTATATTCTCTCTGTATAAGAACCTAGCACCTGCCATGTAGGTCCCACATGTCAGTTCACTACCCCAAAACTAGACATCACTGCCGGTTCAAAAACCCACTTCACTGCTGGATTTTGAACCGATAGTGGCATCACTACCGGACACAGTGGCTTTGCTGAGTGCCAGGGGCACTCGGCAAAGCCCAATTTGCACTCGGCAAAGGCTTTGCCGAGTGCTGTACTCGGCAAAGGACACTCGGCTAAAAATGGGTCGGCAAAGGTGTCTTTGCCGAGTGTTTTTTGTCGGGCACTCGGCAAAGCCTTTGCCGAGTGCCCGACACTCGGCAAAGTTGGAACAAAAAAAAACTCGAAAAATGGGAAAAATTGAAATTTTGTTTTAATCAGTGGAGGCCTGCACCGGCCAGCGCCCGCCCATCTCCGGCATTTTTCGCGTAAATTTCGCAGCAACGCGGTCGACGGGATTTGAACCCGCGACCTCTGGTAGGGATGGGGATCCCGATCTTCCGTCAGGTTCAAAATAAACAACGATTTGTTCAGAGAGCGACACACCGATCTGGGTTCAGATCATAAAGACCCAAACCCTGCAACCTTAGCACCACGTCTCCTCTGGTTATCAACCGTGTCACAATCCGGTTGACCTCGCCAAGAAGGCTAATCCATGTTGCGAATCGAAGAACACAAGCAAGAACAAGATAAAAAGCAACTCAATTAAAGTGACAATTGCAGATGAATAATTAAGCACTCGAAGTTGGGGCCTTGCAAACCGATAACGGTGACTGTTCAATGACAGATTGATCTAAAACAAAACCCAAACCCTAAAGTAGGTGGTGGCTACTGATTATATAGCCTAAGGGACGTCCAAGGATCCCTCTTCATGTCCTAAAGGTGTCCCAACACGTTACAAGACCCAACGGCCCAAAAGACGACGACGCAGCGCCGTGACAGATTCTGGATGTCAACTTGTTTTGACGATTCCCATTGATTCTAATGGAATTTTGATGTGGTACCACTTCCATTGGTTTCCTTATGAAATTATCTTTCCATCCACATGTGAATCATCAAAAACGGAGTTCGTATGCGACCAGGACGTCCGTTTTACTACACGCTGGTCCTGGAGCCCGAGATGGACTCGAACTCAAGTTGGACTGGGCCTCCGGCTTGGCTTGGACGCCTTTGCTGGCCTCCTAAGGTGGTGGCCAAGGAGGAGGACGTCCAAGGGCTTTCTTGGTGGGTTCTCCAAGTCCTTGGGGTGTGCTCCCACTTGGGCCAGGGTCCCAAGGATGAATAACAAGCCCATAACGACAGTGTAGCTCCCAGCAGAAACAGCGATAGCAGAAACAGCGATAGAATATCTTGATGGTTTGGAGGCCTTGCTGATGTGATATTGAGATGAGACCAGATCTATTTGAAATCTTATCAAACAAGCTTTCCATCAAGTGCTCATTGACCTCGATCGCACTCCAGATGGCTGAGTTATGGCCTTCCTAATGAAGCACTGTCGAGCTACCGATGAACCGAAAATTCAACTTTGATGAACTTGCACGTTGAGATATATTTGTACCTACATTCAAATAACGACATGTACATGTGGAACCAATTGAATTGTACCAAAAATCACTATGCAAATGTAGGAACGAGCTCACCTTATAAACAATGGTTGTATCCAATGGTGTCATGTCCTCATCATCCTCCCCTTCTTGACAATAAACCGTCCTCGGTTTGGGATTAGCTGAAGAAAACATTGTTGGTAGTAGCCAACATTGCTCCCCTTTTTGAAATTTAACATGTTTCTTTATAACAAAACTAGGGGAATTCGACATGATAAGATTATAGCAATTGCAATCCTTTGGTTGATCATACTTTTGCACAATATAAGGAGATTTTAGATTTGAACAAATATAGACACGATGCACCATATACTCTCCTTTATAATTATATTTTCTAATAAAATGACATGTACAAGTAGACAACCATGACAATTCAACACATTTAAGTTTCTCTTCTAAACTACAAAGAGCATATAAAGTATCAAACTCAATATAACCCAAAGTATTTGAAGAATACAATAATTTCTTTTCATCTTTTTCGGTAGCAATGGGAAGCAAATTTTTATGTTCAGCATAAGTAATTGGTTCCAAAGCCAAAGCATCATACTCATTCACTAGTTGTGGCATACGTATAATAAAAGCATTTTCACACAGCTCTTCTTTATCACAAGGAACATCAAGCAAATTATCATGGGACAAAGATAAACCAAGAGAGGGTTCCACTAACAATTGCTCTATGATAGCATGATTTGTGGAAAGATTTAGTACATTAAGACAATTTTCACCTTCTGTGAGTGTAGCACCATGGGCATTACCTATGTTCTCAGCAGGAGTAGGAGTAATAGGTGTATTGTGAAGTGATGGTTCTGAATTTGCATATGAGGTTGTGAGCTCCTCATTTTCTTCCACGTCATCCTCTCGCTTATGTACATTATTCTGCAGAAGGTTAGTCATAGCAAGAGGAATAACAATAGACTCTTCCTCTAAATGGTTCACCTCAGCATATGAAGTCAAAACAGGAGGTGGATTAACAAAGGTTTCGTGCATAAGAAGTTTCATATCATTCCAAGTTTGAGGTTTATCAGAAGGATCTAAAGACTTCCACCAAGATAAAGCAGAATGTCGTAAAACACTAGCTGCATTTTTTATCTTCCTCCTTGGACACATAAAGCGAGTAGCAAATATGTTATCGATGGTAATTTCCCACTCCATGTACTCATCATCACCTATACCATCATAAGTCGGTGGATACGAACAAGCTGTCATTGTAAACACAAAAACAAGGAACAAACGGTGAAGATTATCCCTAATAATCCCACTACGCAGGTGGAGTGGTGCTGCCTCTCAAGATCACAGCAAAAGGAAACACCTTATCAAGCTCTTACAAGGTTCTTACCAACACAAAGCAGTGGACGGTACAACCGATGGCTGGTACGTGATACCTGTGAGGGTGTGACACCAAGATTGCAGGGGTCTTTTTCTGTACCGATCTGAAGTATATGTGGAGCTTGAGAGGCACGCAAAAGAACAAATATGTATATGTGGCACACAAGTCAGTGACAGACAGCAATATTGAATAAATCTCCATAGCACTTGTCCTAGTTGCTGGCCTATACGTGTTCCTATCACCAGTTGTGATAAACAAGAGAGGAAACAAGGATGAAAGGAAACAAGTATTAAAGGTAGCAACAGATATGAACAAGGCAAAAGGTACCACAAACAATAGAGCTATTGAGTGTTCCTTATGTGCTCCTTTTCGATATCTTCTATTCTCTTTTACTATTTTTTTCTTTTATTTTTTTGTCCAATCTTTTTTTTCTTGCTTTTGCTCTTTTGATATTTTTTCTCAGCAAGGAGAACACAAGAATAAACCACACACAAAAAAATTGAGCTCAATTGAATAAAAGATGTGGCCTATAGAAAATTAGGACTGTGCTCTAAAAAGCATACCAAAACTTGTGGGCCCAGAAACTCAATTTTCCTAATCGAATTTCGCAAATCTAATTTTTGCGAACCCAGCAAAGCTGGGATGAAATAGATCTAAAATTTTCTGGCATTCTCGGTAGATATAAATTTTTTCTCGTTTCGAGTTCGGATGTAAAAGTTATGACTGTTTTAAGGAAGCTGCTCGAATCAGGGATTTAGTGGACACAAGATGCAAACCGATGGTGATACGGAATAGCGGCAGGTGGAGGTATCAACACAAACTAGAAAAGAACACAATCTAAACCAATAACAAGACTTTGACCTAGGACACAAACTCAACAAAGCGGACTCTAAAACTGAATCATGCAAAGGCTATGGAGCGGATGGTTATAGGATAGGAAACAAATATGGCATTGGACTATGGGATAAAAGCAAAAACACTCGAACTAAGGGTAAGATGCGAACTTGACGGTATACCTGAAGCTCTGATTACCACTTGGTAGGGACGGGGATCCCAATCTTCCGTCAGGTTCAAAATAAACAACGATTTATTCGGAGAGCGACACACCAATCCGGCTTTAGATCACAAAGACCCAAACCCTGCAACCTTAGCACCACGTCTCCTCTGGTTATCAACCGTGTCACAATCTGGTGGACCTCACCAAGAAGGCTAATCCATGCTGCGAATCGAAGAACACAAGCAAAAACAAGATAAAAAGCAACTCAATTAAAGTGACAATTGCAGATGAATGATTAAGCACTCGAAGTTGGGGTCTTGCAAACCGATAACAGTAACTGTTCAATGACAGATTGATCTAAATAAAACCCAAACCCTAAAGTAGGTGGTGGCTACTGATTATATAGCCTAAGGGACGTCCAAGGATCCCTCTTCATGTCCTAAAGGTGTCCCAACATGTTACAAGACCCAACGGCCCAAAAGACGACGACGCAGCGCCGTGATAGATTCTGGATGTCAACTTGTTTTGACAATTCCCATTGATTCTGATGGAATTTTGATGTGGGACCACTTCCATTGGTTTCCTTATGAAATTATCTTTCCATCCATATGTGGATCATCAAAAACGGAGTTCGTATACGACCTGGACGTCCGTTTTACTATACGCTGGTCCTAGAGCCCGAGATGGACTCGAACTCAAGTTGGACTGGGCCTCCGGCTTGGCTTGAACGTCTTTGCTGGCCTCCTAAGGTGGTGGCCAAGGAGGAGGACGTCCAAGGGCTTTCTTGGTGGGTTCTCCAAGTCCTTGAGGTGTGCTCCCACTTGGTCCAGGGTCCCAAGGATGAATAACAAACCCATAACGACAGTGTAGCTCCCAGCAGAAACAGCGATAGCAGAAACAACGATAGAATATCTTGATGGTTTGGAGGCCTTGCTGATGTGATATTGAGATGAGACAAGATCTATTTGAAATCTTATCAAACAAGCTTTCCATCAAGTGCTCATTGACCTCAATCGCACTCCAGATGGCTAAGTTATGGCCTTCCCAATGAAGCACTATCGAGCTGCCGATGAAACGAAAATTCAACTTTGATGAACTTGCACGTTGAGATATATTTGTACCTACATTCAAATAACGACATGTACATGTGGAACCAATTGAATTGTACCAAAAATCACTATGCAAATGTAGGAACGAGCTCACCTTATAAACAATGGTTGTATCCAATTGTGTCATGTCCTCATCAACCTCCCCCTATGCACAAACCTCATCTACCACTAGACCACAATGTCATTTGTGTCTGGATTTCGTTTTAGTTCCCAACATATTATACTAAACTGAGTGTAAATTCCTTGTTTGAGGCCCTAAACGAATTCAAATAAAAAAGTTGTAACCTACAAAGTTACATAACTTTTCGAGATCTACACTTTTAGTTTAGGAAGTCTTTCCATCTGAGGCCGTTTACAAAATTTGAATTTCAAAATTTTAAAATTCAAACGCAGTTTTGCATGACAAGATGATTTCTAATCAAAAAGTTGCCAACTATAATGCTTCATAATTTTTCGAGATCTACAGAGTTTAGTTTGGTTGTTTTTCCATCCGAGGTCGTTTGAAAAGTTCGAGTTTTAAAATTTTGAAATTCAAACATAGTTTTGCATGAGAAGATGATTTCAAATTAAGAAGTTGCCAACTACAATGTTTCATAACTTTTTGAGATCTACAGAGTTTATTTTGGTTGTTTTTCCATCCGAGGTCGTTTGAAAAGTTCAAATTTTAAAATTTTGAAATTCAAACACAGTTTTGCATGACAAGATGATTTCATATAAAAAAGTTGTCAATTACAAAGTTTCATAACTTTTCGAGATATACAAAGTTTATTTTGGTTGTTTAGTCATCTGTTCATCCGACATGGTCATTCTAACATTGTTCATAAATCTTATATATCTCTCTTGTAGTTTCATAAACTACAAGAGAGATATGTTAGATTTGTGAACAAATTTACTTTCACTTTGTCATATGAAGAAAAGACCAAAACAAACATTGTACATCTTGATGAGTTATACAACTTTGTAGTTGAAAACTTTTTCATTTGAATTAATTTACTGCTTCAAAATGTGCTTTGAAATTTTCTTTGCCGAGTGTAAAAAAAAACACTCGGCAAAGAGCTTCTTTGCCGAGTGTCAAAAAAAACAATCGGCAAAGAGGTTCTTTGCCGAGTGTCAAAAAAAACACTCGGCAAAGGCGTCTTTGTCGAGTGCCTGAAAAACAACACTCGACAAACCACTTGGCACTCGGCAAAGAGCCAGTCTCCGATAGTGCATACCGGCAGTGATGGGGGGTTGACATCACTGCCGGTTCTTAAAAACTGACACTGATCTACAGGAAACAGTGTTGGTTCCTGGCTCCACCTGGCAGTGTCTAGTTGAACAACACTGCTGGTTTGTAGTGCCAACCGACAGTGACAGTTGCTTCAAGAGTATCGGTTCTTGGCTCAAGCCAGCAGTGTTGAGCAAGCCTACACTATCGGTTCATGGATCAAACCGGCAGTGTTGTAGTAAATATCAGTGTCGGTTCATGGATCAAACCGGCAGTGTTCTCGTAACTATCAGTGTTGGTTCATGGTTCAAGCCGGCAGTGTTGAGCAAGCCAACACTATTGGTTCATGGATCAAACCGGCAGTGTTGTAGTAAATATTAGTGTTGGTTCATGGATCAAATCAGCAGTGTTCTCGTAACTATCAGTGTCGGTTCGTGGTTCAAGCCGGCAGTGTTGAGCAAGCCAACACTATTGGTTTCCTTCTAACTAGCAGTGATGGTTATGACAACACTGCCGGTTTGTTGCTAACCGGCGGTGATGGCCCGTTTGTATTTTATTGTTTTATAATTTATTTTAATTTATATTTTTTTCTTGGAATCATGTTTCGCTTTATATACGCTATGTAGACGATAGGTCCATCAATATTAAACATTACAAATGTTATGATTATAATTCAAATGTTCTTATCCACATCTCGATCCCTCAAAATAAAAAAGAAATGTTCTTGGACTTCACACATGCTTCTTGGACTTCCTACAATAATCTAGTGAGCCGCTCTAGGCCATACTAGTCCTTGTACTTCACGGATTGTGTAATGGAAAATACTCCATCTTTTTCCAATACCACGGCTAAGATGAATTTTGCCAGCTCCGATTGTAGTGTGACGATCTCCATGTCTAGCAGCCTTTCATGCTTAAATTTCTTGCGCTATCGTTCAAAAAAGATGATATCCAAAGAGGAATAGTAAATCATTTTGTTGAATTATTAACAGACATAAATGAAATGGAGATTATACACACCAACTTATCGGCTTCTTCTGATTTCCCGCCGATGTAGCGAAGCATTGCCCACATTACATAAAACCCGCATTCATTGTTTCCCGCCGGCTGTGATAGATACTTCCCCTCCATTTCGACAACCTTGAATGGGACTGGCGTCCCACCGATATGTCTTCTTCAGACACCGAGCAACATTAAAAGGAGAAACATTAGAAAGCGGTATGTGTGATTAGAAAATAATAGTTATTAGGATCGCTTACTAATTCAGCACTGCCACCAGTGCATCCAGATGATGAAATGGTTTTTTCTTCGAGTCCCACACCTCGAGTAGATTTTTGGCAAGATTAACACAAATGAAGACGAAATGGTTGCTGCAATCACGGAATCCTAATTATCGAATAATCTTAACAATAAAAAAAACATAAAATTAAAAGCCGGGAACACATACTTGCAGTTGTAGGCTAGAAGTATGTGGGTTTTCTTCTTCATCGTGAATTCGTCAAAAACAGCAATCAATCTCTATTGCAGGTCTTCCACGTCATATCCATAGAGGCCTAGACATGTCTTCTCATTGACTCGCATGGGGTCCAAGAAGCCTATGTAATCCCATTTACTTTTTAGAATGCAAAATTTTGCTATACACCTACATAAAATCATGGGAAGTGCTCAAAAGTTAACAATTTGTGTCTCGAGAGAGTAGTTAATTGTAATATCGTGCATGTAGGGTACTTACATAGTCCATAGCGTCAACATTTAAACATCAAGAGAGCATTTCTGGTATAGCTGGAACAAGCACTCCCACTCGACATCGAACTTCTCTTCTTCAGGATATTGGAAAACATGTGGCGAACGGAGAGTAACCTCAAAACCAAAGTCGTCCGTCTCTATTGCTTGAGCCATGTAATATTCATGTAATTGGCGCATATATGTTGTCAGATTTTTATACTCATGATCGGGAACCAAAAGATTGCCCCTTTCATACTTCATTGCCGGTGTTCCCGTCCCTTGTACATCATAATAGATGTTTGCAGCCTCTTCCATGGTTAAATCAGGGTTGTCTTTGACTAACTTCATAATGTTCCTTAAATCTTTATTGTGTATTTCTTCATCTCTTGTTGTAGCGTATTTATTTTGTGTTTGCCTTTCGAATTTGGACTTCAACAAAAATAGAGGCAGTGAGGCACATAGATTGAAGAAACTAACACAATTTTCCTTCAAGATGTGTGCTGTAAATTTGTCTTTTATCAAGGTGATAACGCTGCCACTGAATGACCTTTTTCTTTTATGTTGCTCCATTTTGGGAGCATTAGCGACCAAATCCAAGGACCTTTTCTGCGACTGCGAGGATGTCCTTGATCTTGTTTTGGGCTGAGGTGGAGGAGGATGATGACGAGAATTCTGTTTTCCCGGTGCTGATGAAGATGGAGGAGGAGGAGGAGGAGTCTCTTTTCTCGGGGCTGATGAAGATGGAGTCGGACGAGGAGAAATAGGAGACCTCTGTCTTCTCAGGGGTGATGGCTCTGGATCAGGAGGGGAGTGATCTCTGTTGGGAGATGGTGAGTGATCATCACGGGTGGGCGAAGACTCATAGTGTCCTCATCATTAGAGGACAATTGATGGTCAAACTTAATGAAGCGCTTGCGCTAGGTGACTTGAGAGCCCTTGTTTTGACCAAGTTTTGGCCTGTCTTTTGCTACGGGGTACTCAATGGGTATCTTGTTATACTTCTTATCAAGTATTCTATCAATGGTGATGTGCGCGTACCCTAGTAGAATTGGGCGGCCATTAATTATCCCGTCTCCCGTAGGCTAGGCCTGGCCGAGCGCCACCTTGTCCTTTATCTATTCTCGATGGATGTACAACCTGACATTGATGGGTTCAGTGATGTCGTCCACCGGATGAGGCACATTCGCCTCTTCTTCATCGAGCGGGGTCAATCCACAGCTACTGCGACCCCTAAACTGTGGGCTAAAGGCACTAGGAGTAGGGTTTTGTGGTACTACTGACCCCTTGGACAGCAAAATTTGCTCGACTCGTGCTTCAACGGTCGCCTCAATTCGTGCTTCCATTCTATCTTCCATCTCTTTTAGTCTTCTCAAATACTCTGCCTCATGTTCCGCTCTACCCCTCGAGCGGCTCTAGTAAGTGTTAGATTCTTGGAGGAATGCTAGTTTCCAAGGAACAACATCGGTTCCTCTAGTGCGACCAGGGTGCTCCTTGGTTCCAATTGCTTGGGTGAGCACGTCTTTCTCCCTATTAGAAGTGCGAGTCCCTCACCTCACCTCCTTAGTTACCTGGGAGATCCTCTAGATGAGTTCGCTCATGGGTTGATTTGAGGAGCTAAAGCTCCCATCCTCGGCGTGCCATACATTTCTCCCCATACAGTATAATACCAATCTGGGCTCCCAATCAGCAATCTCAACCTAAATGCCTTCCTCAGCAAGGCGATCCATCTTTTGAAGTTCTGCTTCAAATTCTGGCATCTTTTTGGCGTAGCCACGAGAGCCAAGATGATGAGGATTCATCGCTTTCTGCGAATTCTCCTTATTCTTCCTACTCAGCTCTAAGTACTCCTTGGATAACCTATATTCCTTGAAAGCTTGCCAGAAGTCCTTCTACTTGCTAAACTGTCCACCATCGAAATCTGGCTCTTTATTTTGGAGGACAAAATTCTTGTACAATGTCCCCTTGAAATTCTTGAAGCATGTCCCCATGATTTGTTTTGCTTTTTTCTTGACTAACTCCCTGTCATACTCGGTTGGGAAAGTGAAATACTCTAGGATCTTGATATCCCATATGTAATCCTTCTCGCTTTCGGGAACCCTCCACCGATCATCATCTTTCCCAATCCACTTCCTGTACTTAATCAGGATGAAGTCCCTAACAATTAACTCGAGGATAGTCATGTATTTGGTCAAAGCTATAGGTGGTGAGAGTGGATCCCTGAATTCATCGAACTCAGTAATGTGCTAGTGTGCATTCCTACCAACAGGAATCTTTGACACGCCTCACTTGGATCTGGCCTTCCTGCTACCCGAACCCTCTAGCTCCTCGGCCGTCGTAGGCTCCTGCTAGAGACACCAAGTAAGCTATGACCCTCTCAATTGATTAGCGTGTGTGGCTACATAGTGACATGATACCAAAGTTACCTGACCATCTTGGTCATTTTGACCTAGATCGAGCAGGCTAGATGGGGTCCATGGTTGCTCATTCTCATCGACCTAATTGACACTTCACCGTTTGTTGGATCATGCGGCTCTCCCATCCCAACGATATCAGCCGCTTCTTGTTGCCGATTAGTTATTCGACGATGGGGTAATAGGCGATGGTGAGTCATGGCTGTGACACGATCGTGGTTAGTTTTGGCCATAGACAACTACTAATAGCCTATGTTCATATATATATATATAATATGTTTAATGCAAAGTCTAATAATAAGTCCACATACAACAAAGTCAAATAATAGCATATGTTCACCTAGAACAAATTCATTGTTTGATTGACCACATACAACAAAGTCCACCTACTGTTCTACGAAACTAAGCCTACATCAACTTCAAAATAAGAAAAGCGATGACCATAGCCATAAATAAAAGCATGACATCTTTCCAAGACTAAGGAGCAATTCTCCTAATCTTCACATCTCCAGCGGGTGGCTTCTCTTCGATCTCTAGTGCCAGCGGATGGCCATGGTTTGCATTCATTGGACCATAGTAGGCCGGTTGCCCATGGTTTGCAAGGTAGGCCGGATGACTATAGTAGGCCCTCAAAGCTTCAGCTTCTATGTTGTATTTTTTATGCAAATTACCAGGGTAGCGATTGACTTGAGCATAGCAATCTTCCCAGGTTTGATAAATCCCAAGCATGTGACCAACATGCACTACATACCATGCCATGGTTGCCTATACATTTAAGTAAATTAGGCATGTGGTAAGTGGTAATGGTAACTCACTGAACAAGAGTTATTATTCAAGTTATATGGCCAAACTAAACCTATTTAATGTTCTTTATCCTTGACATTCCAAACTAAATCTATTTAAGCAAGAGCAGACATTCTTATCTAACTCTTACACAAACAGAAAACTCCCTACCATCACAAATAAGATGTCCACAGTCATTAATGTGTACCTTTGACTGCTAGTTTCCATTGCTTGTAATAATTACAAAGTATAGAGATATCATAACATTATGCAACTACTATTTGAGATAAATATGCTCATATCATTGTCACATATTCAATCTAACTATGTCAAGAGGTGTTGATGATCAATGTTTAAATACTTAGACTGCACACAGCGCAAAAGGTCACTTAGCTGTGACTCGAGGGAATAACTTGTTGCGACAACATGCAAATAACACCAATGGTTCTTAAATAGTTTAGGGCCATGATTACTAGGTCCTCTCTAAATCAGTAGGTAGCATAATCTCTTTAGGGAAAAACTATCTAGTTTATGTAACAACATATACATATAAGGATAGCTAAACCAAGGAGTAACAACATGTAACTCAATCGAATAGGAATCGGCTGCTATTGGGAAGACAACAACTGTGGGGCATTTCATCTAACACTTAGCGGGCAGTGAGCCATGCACTCACCATGGGGTTGGGAAAGTAGCTGTCCGCGCAAGCACCTAAAGGCCTCGGTGGTGCTCCAGTGTTGGGCGGTGGATGGCATGGGGAGTGCTCCGGCGTGGGGCGGTGCACGGGCATTGGTGTCGAAGAAGAGCAGCGTGGGCCTAGGAACGGTGGCGTGGGGGGGGGGGGTGGATGGTTGCTCCAGCGTGGGGCGGTGCACGGGCATCGGCGTCGAAGAAGAGGAGCGCGGGGCTAGGAACAACGGCACAAGGGGCGGTGGATGAGTGCTCTGGCATGTGGCGGTGCACGGGCGTCGGCGTCGAAGAAGAGGAGCGCGGGGAACAGTTGGCGTGGGGTTGAAATTTGGATAATTTCAACCCGTGGAGGCCTTTTATACTAGACTGCATCACTACCGGTTCTAATTAGAAACTGACAGTGATGGTGGTACATCACTGCCGGTTGTAAGTTGGAACCGACAGTGATGGTGATACATCACTGCCGGTTGTAAGTAGGAACCGGCAGTGATTTCCGTGTAGCGGTTACAACATAAGTAACTTATCTTTTCCACTTCTTTCGAATACCTCCTATTGGCTCAACAGTTAAGACCCCGCAACTTAGCCCCCGATACCCGTGTTCGAATCCCAAGCGGCCCAATTTTTCTGGTTTATTTTTATAATTTATTAAGCGGTCTAAAGGTCAAAAAGATAAAATAAATGTGTTGCATCCCTAAATCGAATCGAAGCCTACAAGTTCTAGAGTAGCGCACAAACCATTGAGCTATCACCTAATTTTAGAAAGTTTGAAGGAATTTATTCCTTTGAGTGATTATCTATCACTGCTTTGCGCATAGGCCCTTCAACTCCCCGGCCACGCTGGTCGGGCGGTTCCCATGAAGAGCCGCTGTTTTACCCGGTCCTTCAGTTCCCCACAAAGAGACGCCATGTTTACCGAGGAGTCCATCAGCTGGTCGCGTTGGTTCCCAACACAGGCGTGCTCCGTCTTCTGAGGGGTGTGAGTTATTGCACCGTGATCAGTTCCACCCACCGACATGCCTATATATAAGCCAGGCCCCCATGGCATAGCCGACCATCGTTGCACCACCGCGCATCAAGAAAGCGAAGCACCCTTCCCACGCACACCTCGCCCTGGCCCTTGACCTGCGCGCCACAATGCCGTGCCACTTGAAGACAACATGGGCGATGCTAAACCCGTCACCCCCCGATGCCATCTCCACCAACGCAGTCGTCCAAATCAGACCTCAAGGTGAACCTCTAGGACGATTCAGACCATGAGACCGCATCGGAGGAGGAACCGGAACCTCTTCTGGTGGAGGAGTTCGTCTTCAACTCGTTGGAGATGGCTCGGAAGGAGGAGGAGGACCGGCACCTCCACGCCATCACACAGAAGGAGACCAACGACTACATCCTAAAGCGCATCGTTGAGATCTCCAAGGAGGAGGAGCGTCGCCGTGAGGAGGAGGAGACCGAGCGGTGTCTCACGATGGACGCAGAACGGCACCGGCGCAGGGCTAAGCAATGAAAGAAGCATGAAGAAGAGCACCGGCAGCAGGAGGACGACACATGCGGTAGCACCGGCAGTAATTAGTAGCACTAGTGATTAATCGATGTCTTAGGTCGATGTAATAATTTACTGGTGCTGAAAAAACCGTATTGTCGAATCCTTTGTTTGATCATCATCACCTTGGGTTGATACTTGCATTGCATGACCTCATTTTATTTGCTTACATATTGGATGTTGCATTGTATGACCTCGTTTTGCTTACATCGTCCCTTGGATTGTATGTGGCGATGCATCTTGGTCATTGTCTCGTTGTCATGAAGACCGTAGTATATGATATGCTACGTACCGGAGATCGAGGGGGCCAATAAGACTGTTGCTCTTCTAGACATCACTGCCAGGCCATTCTTTAAACCGGTAGTGATTTCTGTGTAGGGGTTTTAGAATAAGTAACTTATCTTTTCCACTTCTTTCGAATACCTCCTACTGGCTCAACGGTTAAGACCCCGCAACTTAGCCCCTGATACCCGTGTTCGAATCCCGGGCGGTTCAATTTTTTTTGTTTAATTTTATAATTTATTAAGCGGTCTAAAGGTCAAAAGTATAAAATAAATAAACCTTGGCACACATCCTATACTAGCGCAGCGGTTAAGTGTCTGAACTCTGTAGCCCGAGACCTGAGCTCAAACCCGAGGGCTGGCACAATTATTTTTTAATTTTTTATATATCACTGTCAGTTTTCAAAATAAACCGACAGTGATAACAAGCATCACTGTCGGTTTTTTCTCATCACTGCTGGTTTTTTTGAAAGCGATAGTGATGTTTATATATATTAAAAAAAACTTTTATATACTGAATAAATAGAAGCATATGTATTCCTATGTCAAAATGGCTTAAAATTTTTTTTGACAAGCTTGTACACCTAAATTAAGATCCCACATAGGATCTTAGGTTTTTCTAATCATTTTTTTATTAATTATATTTTTCTGTGTGCTGAATGAGACAAAAGAGGGTGAATTTCATCTTGGACCCAATAGATTTTTTCATCCACCTCCACAAAATTCTTATCCCTAGGGCACATTAGATCCTGTGTAAAAGTTTGGCACCATTCCAGATCTTTTCGTGGGTAGACTCAGTTGAACCTATAATTAAATAGTCTTGTTGCGCGGAAATTCAATTAAACCTCAGAAAGTAGCAAACCATCTCCGAAAAATCCCAAACTTGGTGTTTCCTTCACACGTGGCCCGTGCAAGCCTGAGAATAATTTTGAGACCAATACGACACCGGAATGCATATGAACCATAGAAACCTTGATAACCTATGTGTATAGTCATGGTTCGATGAAAGGGCATATGTACCTCTGTGAAGCATGTATACTTCGCCTATGTCGAAATGGCTTGAAAATTTTTTAACAAGCTTGTACACCCAAATTAAGATCCCACACAGGATCTTAGGTTTTTCTAATCATTTTTTAATTATATTTTTCTGTGTGCTGAATGAGATAAAAGAGGGTGAATTTCATCTTGGACCCAATAGATTTTTTCACCCACCTCCACAGAATTCTTATCCCTAGGGCACATTAGATCCTGTGTAAAAGTTTGGCATCATTCTAGATCTTTTCGTAGGTAGACTCAGTTCAACCTATAATTAAATGGTCTCATCGCGCGGAAATTCAATTAAACCTCAGAAAGTAGCAAACCATCTCCGGAAAATTCCAAACTTAGTGTTTCCTTCACACGTGGCACGTGCAAGCCTGAGAATAATTTTGAGACCAATACGACACTAGAATATATATTTCTAATTGCCCAACAAATGTTACACGAATTATATGCATGACAATAATTAAACACACAAAGCCGTACATATTAAAATTAGAACCCAATTAAACTATGACCTTGAAAACCTAGCTAAATAAATATTAGTTACTATCAGAATCACTGCCGGGATCAATTGGGCCATGTACACTAACATGCCTCTGTAGCCATATATGGTAATTGATGTCATGAATTATGTATCCGCTTGTATCGATGAACTCCAATGCCCGTATGAGTTCACTCTCTCGTGCCTCATAATACCGAAAGAATGGTCGGCCATAGATGTAACCTACTGAATGACCACTGCCACTGTTAGTAATCCTTATGCAGTACTAGCATCCTTCTATAGTGAGTTGGCCAAGGTTTCCATTACAGAAGTCCTAATCATACTCGAGTTGCTCTGTAGCTTGGTCTAGAACGGCCCACAAGCCACATGCAGCATAGGTAAGGTCCTGTAGCGCAATCTGCATGCGAAGAAAAAAAATTAGAGAATGTTATTACAATATTAAACAACAAATAACCATGACTCAGGTATAAGTGACAATTTTACCACATCCGCATGGTTGTAGCTTGCAAAACATTCACTTGCTTGCGGGACGGGGATATCACCAGCATTCAAAGCAAGTGCCTTGAAGTGCGAGAAATCAGGCACATCATTGCAAATACGTTGAAGTGCCTCTAAACAGATGCGCACGACACTTAATTGAGCGCTTATCACATCTGGGCTCTGTATTCCCATCCCATGGATATGGTTCCGATGATTTGAACCCCTCACAGGGATGAAAAAACTGAGTTCACACGTCCATTGTCGACCACTTGCATTAGATGCATTGTTTTCGACGATGTCCGAGATAAAGAACCAGCTAAGTGTTGTTCGCAGCCAATCTATTGGGGATATAGTCTGCGACATATATGCATGCAACAATGATATTAAACTAATTACACTTATTTGCTAGCATCAAAAAACAAAAGATGTTGGAAAATTTTCCATACAATAGCTGGAACAGGAAACCGTGGAATGGCCACATTAGGAGCGAATGGCTCATCGCCAGGGTGGAAACCGTGGAATTAACATAAAATATATGCACAAAAAATTCTTCCAAGTAAAATGTGGCAACATAATTAAATATAGATCGAATCACTACAAAAAATCTAGGCTTGTATGACAAACCGAAATTGTCATGTAAAGTACTGAATTTGTCATAAAATGTATTATATGACGAAAATGTAGCGTCACGCCGGTCGTCATATAACGACCGTCACATAATGTACCGCGTGACGATTGTATGAAAAGCCGTCACAAAATGTGATGACCTTTTGTGACGGTACCATTTGGTCATCACATATTGTTACCTTTTATGACGATAGTATTTGTCACATATTATTTAGTCAACGCGTCACTCAATATATTAACCGTCACAACTGCCGACTACGTACCCTGGTTAATGCTCGCTATTATGACGATAAGAAGTCGTCATCTATAGTGTAGTTAACCATGGTTAAGAAGCATCACGCATTATATATTCATTCAGTGATGAATCTTAGCACAGGTCATATAACATAGACATAAAAGTCACGCCATCATTCACTTAGAACCCAAATCATATGATATATTACATAGCGCAAATAGGTTCAACCATCACACAAGTTTGTCTTTTGCATATGCAAATAACTTCATATAGCTTATGATAAGACAGAGTTTGTAGTTCCAGCAATACATTAGCTCCCATGTCCTTTACTACAAAGTTGAAGAATTTGCACCTTGCAAGCATTTATAGCTCACATGTCCCTCACTTCTCTCCTTGCTGCAACTTTCAATTGAACAAAACAACACAAAACAAAATAACAAATCAGCAAGTATGCATGCTTGGTGTTGGATTCTTGAAAAAATTACAAAGAATGTAACTTAATTGGAGATATCAATACCTTGAAGAGGACATAGTAGATTTAATTAATAGATCAACTAAGCTTCACATTGGCACAATGGATCTGTCTGGCACAAATAGCAAAACAGCTCCCTTCAAAAAAATAGCAGACCATCATACTGGTTAGGGGCAGGAAATAAAAACCTATGCAGTGATACATGAGCACTATATGAATAAGAATTTGGCAGGCAACCAGGTGCAGACAATGCAGGAACCCAAACAGAATGTCAATGAGATTACCTCTCACACGAAAAGCACATATAGGGAATTGTTCCCATAATATAAATAATTCAACATATATTCAACGATTAGGGTAGCATCCATGTGGTTAGCACTCACAGTCACCACAAAAGGGCCAAGGCAGCATCAGACCAAAGGTAGTAGTGTAATTCGTATAATTGGTACCAAAATTCAGTAGAAGGGGTTACAGTTAATGTGGTACACCGACTCCACAAATCTATTAGCTAGTTTTTATTAGCAAGGAGGAGCAAAGCATCAAATGAGTATGCACGGCAAGAGCCAATTGAACTGTGACACCAAGTGTTAAAGAGTGGTCCAAGTGCTTAAATATCATATCACTATTGCTAAGCCGTTGTTCTGGAACAAAGTTTCACCTGATGCAGATTAATCAACGTTTCCTCAGCAATCAGCACACACCAAGGCAATTATGCCGCATCTCCTGCAGCCAACAATCAAAAGAATAATATTTTTTTACAAACTAAATTAGTTCAAATGTGTACTATAATTATAGGGCATCTGGTACAGAAGGATGCACAAATATGTAAAGATTTAGTATGCAGCCAAATTGTTAAGCCAATGGCATTCTGATTTTAATTTCAGTTGAATTGTACACCGAGCTAAAAAAATCTGTAGGGTTGATGTGTGGTGAGATGTTACTGAACATGCAAAGGGATCTGAAAACGCTATCCATGATCCATAGCATCGCCCAAGGTACATCTGTATTTTCTGAAAGCAGGAAAGAAATAGCAGGTTAGTGTATTTGACTGTAGTCATCTAAAGAAAAATAACCAAAGTCCTTTCTATGAAATCCAACGCTAATAATTCGCTGACAGCAAACACTGCTAATATTTATTTATAGGACCTATTCAGAGTCTACAAAAATTATAGGAGATAACACTTCAACTAACATGCAGTGCAAATTTCATGTTGAACATAATTTACGTGTTCACTAAAAATGGCATGATAATTATACAAGCATATTTATTTATCTATGGCAGGCCTAAAAATAATAAGCAAAAAATAAATTAATTTACACTAACACATAATACACATTATCAGGAGTCTAATAAAATTAGTTTTATAAATTTTGGACAACTACAAAATTTTCTATTGTATTTACAAGATCTAGTTAGTTTGGTCACTTTTAGAGAAAAGCAGGAAGCTAACAGACACATATCACGCTAGCAACCACGAGCTTCCCTCTAAATCACACGAAAGAACAGAGGAGCAGATGGCGGTCGTGACTTGCAACGCACGCGGCGGCCGTGGCTCAGTCATCCCGCAACATCCTCTTGGGCGAGCGCCAAAATTGTATAATGCAACAAATCCCGTCCGCATCTGTATATCAGCTGCAAAGAAATAAGGAAATAAAAAGGAGAAAAGAAGAGCATACCTATTGCTATTGCTGTGCCTCGAGCGAATGGCGTTGCTGCAGCCGCCATGCGAGCGCGAGGTGGAGGGTGAGGGTGATGGCCGCAGGCGGGCCTTCGCTGCTGTGGGGAAACGTTGAGACGTCACAGGCCTCCGTCGGAGTGCCAGGGCCTCGTCCCTAAACAGTTGCGCCCTGAACACAGAGCTGCCGTGGGTGCGGCGAGGCGTGCTAAGTGGCCGGACTCGTGCTGCCGCACGGGGCGGCTGCGGACGTGCTGGCCGCGGCCGTGCCAAGCGACCGGACCCATGCTGCCGCGCAGGTGGCTGCGAACGTGCCGGGCAGCCGTGCGGACTCGTGCATGGCCACCAGACGCAAGAGCGAAGTGGAGTAGGAGGTTGCCATAGGGAAGGATGCGGTAGGAGAACGGTGGATCTGGATCTGAGGAGGAGAGGTGGAGTGGCATGTGAAGAAGACAACTGAGTGAGCGGCGCGTTGGTAGGGTTTAGGTTATTTATTTCGAGCTGAATGAATGTGAGCCGTCCGTTGATCGATCCAACGGCCAGGAATGATATGCAGATCAATTTGGGCTGGGCTGGATCTACGTTTGGGCTGAATCTGATGTTAATACAGCGCGCTTATTATGTTTATAATTTATCGTAAAGTTTATGATAATTATTTTAAGAATATAAATTAATTCAAATGGAAAAGTCGTCAACTACAAAATTTTAGAACTCATCAAGATCTACAACTTTCATATTGGTTATTTTCCCATCCGAGTTTATTTGAACTTTTTAAAATTTGAATTTCAAAATATTTAGAATTCAAATAGATTTTTGAGGTTATAAATTATTCCAGCTGGAAAAGTCATCAACATCAAAGTTGTACAACTCATCAAGATCTACAACTCTTATTTTGATCATTTGTTTATCCAACAAAGTGATAGCAACATTGTTCACAAATTTTACATATCTCTCTCAAAGTTTCATAAACTAAGACAGAGATGTAGAAATTGTGAACAACGTTACTATAACTTTGTCGGATTTGTAAGTCACCAAAATAAAAAAGTTAGATCTTGATAAGTTGTACAACTTTTATATTCATCACTTTTTCAGACGAAATCATTTTGGGTTTCAAAATTTGGTTTGAAGTTGTCATTTTATAAAATTCAGAATTTGAATTCTTCAAACTTTGACACATGACAACAAGAATACAATAACTACATAGATCATGATTTTAGAAAATTTCAGAAAAAAAATCATCGCATTTGGAGTTAGTATGTGGGAGAAAAACTTGTTACACGTTTTAAAAGGAGATTAAAAAGAGAAATCATTCTTGTTCGTCACTTGTTCATGATGAAGAACAAGTGATTTTTCTTTTTAATCTGCAGCTAAAATTTGTAACTAGTCTTTCTCCCACATACTAACTCCAAATGCGATGCTTTTTTTTCCTAAATTTTTCTAAAATCATGCTCTATCATTGTATTTTGTTATTGTTTAAATGTGACAAAGTTTGAGTAATTCAAATTTTGAATTTTAAAAAATTACAACTTGAAGCCATATTTTAAGACCCAAAATGATTCCAGCTGGAAAAGTCATCAACATCAAAGTTGTACAACTCATCAAGATCTACAACTCTTATTTTGGTCATTTGTTTATCCGACAAAGTGATAGCAACATTGTTCACAAATTTTACGTCTCTCTCTCAAAGTTTCATAAACTAAAACAGAGATGTAGAAATTGTGAACAATGTTGCTATAACTTTGTTGGATTTGTAAATCACCAAAATAAAAAAGTTAGATCTTGATAAGTTGTACAACTTTTATATTCATCACTTTTTCAGCCGAAATCATTTTGGGTTTCAAAATTTGGTTTGAAGTTGTCATTTTATAAAATTCAGAATTTGAATTCTTCAAACTTTGACACATGACAACAAGAATACAATAACTACATAGATCATGATTTTAGAAAAATTCAGAAAAAAAAATCATCGCATTTGGAGTTAGTATGTGGGAGAAAAACTTGTTACAAGTTTTAAAAGGAGATTAAAAAGAGAAATCATTCTTGTTCGTCACTTGTTCATGATGAAGAACAAGTGATTTTTCTTTTTAATCTGCAGCTAAAATTTGTAACTAGTCTTTCTCCCACATACTAACTCCAAATGCGATGCTTTTTTTTCCTAAATTTTTCTAAAATCATGCTCTATCATTGTATTTTGTTTATGTTTCAATGTGACAAAGTTTGAGTAATTCAAATTTTGAATTTTAAAAAATTACAACTTGAAGCCATATTTTAAGACCCGAAATGATTTCAGCTGGAAAAGTCATCAACATCAAAGTTGTACAACTCATCAAGATCTACAACTCTTATTTTAGTCATTTGTTTATCCGACAAAGTGATAGCAACATTGTTCACAAATTTTACATATCTCTCTCAAAGTTTCATAAACTAAGACAGAGATGTAGAAATTGTGAACAACGTTACTATAACTTTGTCGGATTTGTAAATCACCAAAATAAAAAAGTTAGATCTTGATAAGTTGTACAACTTTTATATTCATCACTTTTTCAGCCGAAATCATTTTGGGTTTCAAAATTTGGTTTGAAGTTGTCATTTTATAAAATTCAGAATTTGAATTCTTCAAACTTTGACACATGACAACAAGAATACAATAACTACATAGATCATGATTTTAGAAAAATTCAGAAAAAAAAATCATCGCATTTGGAGTTAGTATGTGGGAGAAAAACTTGTTACAAGTTTTAAAAGGAGATTAAAAAGAGAAATCATTCTTGTTCGTCACTTGTTCATGATGAAGAACAAGTGATTTTTCTTTTTAATCTGCAGCTAAAACTTGTAACTAGTCTTTCTCCCACATACTAACTCCAAATGCGATGCTTTTTTTTCCTAATTTTTTCTAAAATCATGCTCTACCATTGTATTTTGTTTATGTTTCAATGTGACAAAGTTTGAGTAATTCAAATTTTGAATTTTAAAAAAATTACAACTTGAAGCCATATTTTAAGACCCGGAATGATGTCGACTGAAAAAGTCATCAACATCAAAGTTGTACAACTCATCAAGATCTACAACTCTTATTTTGGTCATTTGTTTATCCGACAAAGTGATAGCAACATTGTTCACAAATTTTACATCTCTCTCTCAAAGTTTCATAGACTAAGACAGAGAATAGAAATTGTGAACAACGTTACTATAACTTTGTCGGATTTGTAAATCACCAAAATAAAAAAGTTAGATCTTGATAAGTTCTACGACTTTTATATTCATCACTTTTTCAGCCGAAATCATTTTGGGTTTCAGCCGAAACGATTGTGAAGTTGACAAAGTTTTAAAATTTTAAATTTTGAATTCCAAAAAAATGAAAACTTCAAACCAGATTTTGAAACCCAAAAAAAGAAAAATATCTCTTGGCCCTAATATTTTAGGCCCAGCCTGTCTCCCTCCACACGTGCGCCCTCCACATTTTTACATGGGCCAAGGCCTAGCTCCGGGCCCAGCAGACATGGGTCAAGGGTCCATCTCCTACTGGGTATTTTATGACGTTGGGGGTCGTCATATTTGATAAAATATTCAGTGACGACTACTATCGTCACATAAAAACTATATGAATCGTCATAAATTCACAATCGTCGACCGGCTTCTGGCGCCTGCCATTTTGTGACGAAACTTGGTACCTTTACGTGACAAAAAAATGATGTCGTCATAAATAGTTTTAGGTCTTCTAATTTTATGACGCTAGAGAAATTTTTGTCATATTATGTTACATTATATGACAAAAACAGGCCCCGTCATGAGGCATTTTGTCATAGAAAGACGGATTTCTTGTAGTGAATGCAAGGAATAAGAATATATATAAATGTAGAATGCAAAGAAACATGAATATAAATATAGATAAAATGAATATAGATACAATATTGGAGAAGACAACATATCAATACCATTGAAAAATGCAGGAGCCATGACCATATCACGTAGAGAGAGAGTGGATGTCGTGAGAAGTGAGAGTGAAACGTGAGAAATAAGACTGAGAGAGTTTGTGGGTGGGTCGGATCGATGTATGTGGCTGGCAGTTTGTTTTATATAGGGGGGCATGGACATCACTGCCGATTTTTAAATAGAACCAACAGTTAAGGTGGCTATCACTGCCAATTTCTAAATAGAACCGACAGTGAAGGTGGCTATCACTGCTGGTTTCTAAATAGAACCGACAGTGAAGGTGCATATATGTAAATGATATATTTATTTAGATACTACAGTGGGAAAGTTTTAACAAGAACGATATATTTATTTAGATAGTAATGAAATACATCAAAAAATTAGAAATAAGTTACATATACGATAACAGAGACCTTACACTAAAATTCCATATACGATAACAAAGACCTATTTGTGTACTGGTCAATGTTACCATCAATGTGTATCAACACATTATAATTTAACCACCTCAGTAGCAATCTTCTAGCAACAACTATGGTCAAACAACAACACTGAGGTGGTCTACGAGCTATACCGGTTGGAGATTATAAGGTGGCATCGATGAATCCATGCCTCTGTTGTACATGGCCTTTTTCTCGGTACAGTCCAGAGCACATCGGATTCAGCTCGGCACCGCACCAATGAACCAATGCTGCTCTAGGACAGGAAATTGCCAAGAGCACACCAGGTCTCTCTAGACATACAGTCCAGAGCGCACCACAGCGGATGGCTCTGTGAACCTCATGGCATCTCTAATCTTCAGTGTTGCTCTATCTTCAGTAGCATTCTTCTAGTACCTCATGTGTGCACTATTTTGGTCGACTACGATGCATAATGATATATGTGGTTTGTTGTGAGAGGAAAACATTGTATCATGGCTGATAGGCTTTGGCTGAAACCAACATGTATGGAGAGGCTAGCTCCTAGCCAAAGGCCATTTTATAGGAGCTAGCAGTCGTGGTATATTTTTATTTCTGAACTAAAGTTGTCGAGGTGGGTGGGAGCGGTGTTCTAATTGTTGTGGTCATGGGAGCACTGTTGGCATGTGAGGAGCATCTACACATCACTATCGGTTTTAGTTTAAAAACCGACAACGATAGAAGCTATCACTGCCGGTTTTAAAACCGACTGTGATAGAAGCTATCACTGCAGGTTTTAAAACCAAAACCGGTAGTGAAGGGCCCTGCCCCCATCTTTTAGTAACAAAATATCAAAAAACACGGTTAGATTGGAGCCTGCCATTGCAGCCTTTTTGTAAAAAATATAAAAAGTTTGGCCCGCCTGAGATTCGAGCGTGGGTCACGGGGTTGAGACTGCGGGGCCTGCGATCGCAGCCTTTTTGTAAAAAATATAAAAAGTTTGAACCGCTGAGTTAGGATACGGAGTTCGGTTAGAATGGTTTTATTTTTTTCTTTTATCCCATAGTAATGCACTACTAAATAATAAATGCAAAATCAAAAAAGTTTGGTCCGCCTAGGATTCGAGCGAGGGTCTCAGAGTACATAGTGCGCGGCCTTAACCGCTGAGCTAGGATAGGGAGTTCGGTTGTTTGCTTTTCTTTATTTATTTATTAATAGAAATAATGAAGTTAGTTTATATTCTAAAATAACACAAAAATGTGTGTCTTGATTATTTAATTCTATGATAATTAATTAATGGTCTATAATTATCAAATAATTGCGTTTGTGAACATCATCTTAATATTTGATTACAAAGTCAATAATTAAATTATAGAGATGCGCACAAAATATAAATTAAATATTCAGTGTGAATTACTGATACAACGTCGGCATAATGATTACATAGTTAACAATAATCTAACTATCTTTAGGTGCATCAACAATGAGGGCCTCATTGTGATCAATTCATATGTAAGCAAGTTCGTCACCCTCTTGAAGGATAGGTAGGGGTACGTTCGCCCCGAATGGATGCATTTCCTGATAGCCCCTATAGTCTTCTTCGTCCGTCACTCCATCGACACCGACAATCTTCCTTTTCCCTTCTAGGACTACTTTTAGCCTTCTTTTTGTCTTATTGTGCCTTGCATAGAAGACTTGTATACCATCTCTTGCAAGGACGAAGGGGTCATCTCTGTATGCGGTCTTAGTGAGATCAATGGTAGTGAACCCTTCGCTGTCAGTGTTGATTTCCTCGAGCCGGACCCACTGGCAGTGAAAAAGAGCTGCCTTCAACGTACCGTAGGCTAGCTCTCATATCTCCTCTATGAAACCATAGTATGTCGCCTGCACATTGCTGTTCTCATCGTGAGCATCAAAATGAACACCACAATTTTGGTATGTGCTCTTTCCATCTTGCTTTTTTGTGTAAAATGTGAATCCATTGATCCCATACCCTTGGTACTTAAGATATGTACTCAAAGGCCCCTTGGCTAAGGCATCCAGTTGATTACCCAACTTTATTCCAAGCAAGCGACGTTGCAACTAGCTGACAAATTCCTCCTTATGTTTTTTATCTAGCCAAGCCTGTGACCTGCTCAGATACATAGTTTGCAGCGATTGCTTGTGCTCATCAATGTATGGCATCACACCCTCGGCTTGCTAGAGAATAGCGAACTATGCCTGTCTAAAAGAAATAGGGTCGTCTACTGTAATAGATTTCTCCCCAATCGTTCCTTTGCCACGTAGTCTTCCCTCATGACGAGATTCTAGAACTCTGACCCTTTTGATGTCCATATAATATGTGTAGAACTCAATGGCCACCTCTATTGACCATCCTTCAACCATGCCCCCTTCTGGCCTGAATCTATTCCTAACATACCTCCTGAAAACTTTCATCAATCTTTCGAAAGGAAACATCTAATGTAGGTACATTGGGCCAAGGGCTCTAATTTGGTCAACAAGATGAATGAGCAGATGCAATGAGATATCAATGTAAGTCAGCGGGAAATGCATCTCAAGCCTAACAAGAGTTTCGGCTATGTCCTGCTGTAGCTGCTCTAGCGTGGACACATCAATGACCTTTTTTGAGATCACGTTGAAGAATGAGCAAAGCTTTATGATTGGGGCGCAGACCTTTGGGGGGAGGATACCACGTAGGGCAATAGGGAGCAGCTGAGTCATAATGACATGACAGTCATGGGCCTTCATAGGGCCATAGTTGAACTTGAGTTCTCTCATGTTCACTAGCCTCTTCGGGTTCGCACAGTAGCCCGTCGGGACTTTGAGTTCATTGAAGAAAGAAATAAGCGCACACTTTTCTTCCTTCTTCAATGTCCATGACGCAACTGGAAGTTCGAACTGGCCATTCTCTAGCTCCATGGGATACAGCTCCTTCCTGATTCCCAAGTGTTGCATGTCCAGGCATGTGGCTAGTGAATCCTTCGATGTCCCCCTAGTGTCCATCAAGGTGTTAAGAGTGTTAGTGCACACATTTTTAGTGATGTGCATGGGATCAAGACAGTGGTGTACACTCAGAAATGGCCAGTAAGGTAGTTTTAAGAAAACTAATTTTTTCTTCCAAATGCTTCCATCAGGCGCTGCTACTGCATTGTCCCCCTTCCCAAGGACAACCTCTAGTTTGTTGAGTTCTTGAAGTATCATAGGCCCGTCTCGATATTTTGGAGCTAAGTGTTTCTCAATAGCACCGTTGAAATCTTTTTTGTTCCTATGGTAAGGGTGATCCTTAGGTAGGAACCTATGGAGTCCCATATAAACTATCTTTGAGTTATTTGGTAGATTTACCGCATCGATGTTGTCCAAGCACTCGACACATCTAGTATAGCCTTTTGTCTTCTCTTCGGACAATGAACCTCGACCTGGCAGGTTGGTGATTGTAGCGATAAGTACTCCCTTGATCGTGACACGTTCCTTTTTGTACTCGTCCCAAACATCTGGCACACCCTTTTCAAACATCTCCACTAGTTCATTGATCACTAGTTCCAGAAACACATCGATGTCATTCCTAGGCTGTCTTGACCCTTGGATCAGTAGTGGCATCTAGATGTACGACCGCTTCATATAGACCCAAGGTGAAAGGTTGTATATACAGAGCGTCACTGGCCAAGTGCTATGATTGCTTCTAACTTGGTTAAAAGGATTCATCCCATCTGTGCTCAAAGCAAACCAAAGGTTCCATACCTCTCCACCGATGTCCTTATAGAACATAGTATTGATAGTCCTCCAGTCATGCCCATCGGCGGGGTGCCTCATCATTGTATCTTTCTTACGCTCTTTGCCATGCCAGCGCAATAGCTTGGCTGACTTTGCATATGCAAACAACATATGCACCTAGGGAGCTATAGGGAAATACCAAACGACCTTTATGGGACCTCCTCTAGTCTTGGTACCCTCATATGATGGCCCTTCCTTGTACCGTGGAGCTTCACACTTGGGGCACTTGTCCAAGTCTTTGTATTTTTCTCCATGGTACAATATGCAATCATTGGAACATGCGTGGATTTTTTCAACCTCGAGGCCAATGGGGCAGATCATTTGCTTGGCCAAGTATGTCTTTTTTGGCAACTCATTTTTTTCTGGGAGCATTTTCCTTATTATACCTCACAACTGATCGAAGCCTTTATCGCTCAATCCATTTGTCGATTTGAACTCTAACAGCATGATGTTGGCTGCCAGTTTGCTCATTGGACAATTCCTATACAATGGTGTTTTGCCATCTTGTCTCATTTTCTCTAGCCTTCTCAGTTATCTTTCACTAAGACATCCAGTCTCTACATTACGTAGCAGCTAAGAAATGCCACCGTTATCCTCAGTGTCGTCAGCTAGCGTGTTCCTAAACACATTATTAACTGTGGCCATAGGTTTCGTGTTGACACTAGGTTCCTCGTCAGCATCGTGGATGGCTATGTTAGGCATGTCCACATCATCATCATTTTCCTACAGAACAATCACACCAACCTCGCCATGCATAGTCCATATCATATAGTTTGGCATGAACCCCATGGTAATCAAGTGCGATCGTATAGACTCAATTTGACGAAAGTTCCTATGATTCTTGCAATCTTTGCATGGGCAAAAGATAGGGTTCCCATTCCTAGCATGGGCTTTGGCATTGGTGATAAAATGGCTGACGCCATGTGTCAGGTTCATAAACCCGTGGTCCCTCGGGGACCGGCTTCTATGCCAAGGCTGGGCCCGAGCAGACAGCATGTAACTCATGGGCTGGCCCAAGAGTCTAAAATGATAGGCCAGAACGGCGGCCCAGTCACCGACTAGAAGGTCTAGCCGAAGAGGAACAACGCCCACTCATTGGCTGCTTTGGCCCACCTCTTCGATCGGAGCGTTCGCTTCGACTCTAGCCGCCACCGGACGGCCTCTCCGATCGAAAGGCCAAGCCCAAAACACTACTTCCAACTTCAACCCCGTGTCTCTGACTGGGGATCGTAGGAACCCTGCTCATCGCTCTTCTCTGACCGGCGCACTCAGAGTCGACTAGAGCCATCCGACCAGGGACGCTCACTTGGTAGGAACCAGAAGACATGCGGAGAAAAGAAAGGCAAGGCTCACAAGTCAAAACCACTGTACTAGGGACCATACCCTGCGTGGAATAGTACTCTACAGCCACCCTGACACAAACAGTATTATAGGCATGGACATCTCCCTCTATAGTATTATAGGCACCACTAAAACTCCCATACGGTGAGGCCCCCATGTACCTCTAGGCATCGATAGCAATATGGGCGCCGGGATTTACCATACCGGGTGAACATAGTGAGACTCCTCACATGCCTTTAGGCATCAAACAGTATTTGTAGGTACCAATGTCTACCATCCCTAAAAAAGGTAGCATGACCTCCTGCATGCATCTGACATTCTACAGTGACATCAACAGTGTTATAGGCGCCTACCATTATCTTGTACCTACCGGCGTGGGCAACAAGGCTTGGTAGCATATGTACCCTCACCCTCTCACTTGTAAATCCATCCCCTTTATCTATAAAAGGGGACGCGCCCCCTCCAACAAAGAGGAGGGCCCTTCTGGAAGATAATCAACATCGATCGAGTTCATCAGCTCACAACCACAGAATCGCTGGGTCCGTACCCCAAGCACACGCTTGAACACTTAGCTCATAGCATAGCTCCTGTCGCTCTTGGCCCTTCCGACTGGAGCCGACCAGACCTCTTGTACACCCCATCTTTCTTCTTCTCGTTTGTAACCCCACTGCAAACTTCGAGCACCTAGGCTCAGGAATAAAGTCACTGAACGACCCAAACTAGATGTAGGGCATGTTGCCTAAACCAGTATAAACCCTGTGTCATTGAGTGCTAGGCCACCTTCGATCACAACGTACGACAAAACTACAAATATTTACTAGTTGGTCACATTCTGCACCGACAGTTGGCATCGTCCGTGGGAAAGACGCTGTACGTTCAACACTTCTTGGTCACCGAATGGCCCACTTTTCCACCACCCTCACTATGGCGGGCTCGGGTGATACGATTCGCTTCGGCTTGCTAGAGTTTACCGCACTCTCACCCGCTGGGATGCGGGTTCCACCCGTCTTCAAGCCATCCTAGGCCTTCCTCTTTAGAAGCTAGGACTTCGTCGCTGACCGGCTCAGCGTGCTACACCTCCGCAAGGAGGCTCACGTCCCGGCACCCATCGAAGGGGGGCCCACCATCAACTTCGGGATGCATGACTTTGATGACGTGGCATTTGTGCTTCTTTTCAAGCAAACTCTCTGCTCAAACTCCGCTGTGAGTAATATACACGCTGTTATTTACTTACTATTCTCTATCTTCCGCCGATTACCCGGCGGAACCCTGTTGTCCCCAACGCAACCGCTGTATGACCAGTTCCCCTATGGCCTTGCGTCTTCCACGGATGTATATGCCCGAGGGCTCCAAAGGATGCCTGCGCCGCCCCCTCTTGCATCCGAATTCATGGGAATGGCGAGCTATGCTCCCACCTATTTCCTTGACCTCATGGATGACGACGGTGAGAGTGATGGCTCCAACATCAGCGACATGGCACCTAGCCACCGTTTGTCCTAGGAGTGCGCCATGGTAGACCCTCTAGGACACCCACCAGTGGAAGCAGAGTCCTCACAGACTCACACCTCTCCAGACCCTCACGTGGAGACCCCTGAGCTCACACTTGAGCACAGGGAGGAACTACGACAATGGTGGCTGCATCAGCCACCAACTACGCTGGCACGCCCGGCACACCACACTATGCCCCATGCGCATAGACCGGTGAGCGGCACCTGGGGGCGCACCCGTCAGGTCTAGCATAACACCATGGACAGGGGGAACGATCCCCCGCACTTCGCTCAGGCGAACCAGAACATCACCGCCGCGGCAATGCTTCTGCGCGGCCTGTCCGAGCCAAACAACCCTCATGAACAGGTGATCCACCGGAACCTTCAGGCACTAGTGGAGACCACCATCATTCAACAAGCAGAGTGCTCCATATCGCGATGCTGACTCACGTCCTCGCTCTCCGCTAGAGGAACGAGGACGTGGCAGATGGGTCGCTCCACCCGATCACTGCTACAATCGCTGAGTGTGACATAGGAGGCCGCACTGGCACCTCATCTTGATTCAGCGATGGCTCTGCATTGATCGCCTGTATTCATGTGGCTCGGAGCGAATCGAGACACATGTAGCAGTGATTGGAGTCCTAGCCCTGATGGCCCGGGACCGTGAACCTTTGTTCAAAACCCCCAACAAATGCCGCTCCTGCCATGCTCTGACAGAGGCCAGGGCAAGGGCAAGGCCAAGCATCGGGATCAAGACAAAGGCCCCTCCATGCAAAGGGGGAAAAGAATAGAAAGAATCGCCACCAACCGGCCAAGTCCGCGTTGGTCGCCATGGCTAATCATGTGGGCACATAGCCTTAGCAGGACCCTCTGGGCCACTTCCATGACCTCATGGAGAGCCCATGCACCAACCATGACTACCCCATAAAACACCTCTTCAAGGACCGCCAGCTCCTCAAGCGCCTTCTATGACAGACCGACATGCTAAAGAAAGAGAAAGGTGAGGAAGCAACAACCAAGAAAGGGAGTGTAGCAGGCTAGGATCTAGAGGACTGAAGGATGAAGTGATCCGACTGGAGGATGACAATGATGCCCATCTCTCTGAACTACTAGAACAGCTATGTCATTTTTCCTAAGCTTCAATCTTACCATTGTTTACTTAGTATATGCTCCTACAAAAGCACCCCGACCCAAACACTTTTCGGCCCAGGGCGCTTAGGGGCTCCACTAGGGTACACTACTATCATTGTGCTTAACGACTACCTCCATGTTTTGTTTACATATGGTGGAATTGCTTCTTACCCAACCAACATGATAGTTTGTTCCTTAGTTTTGCTTTACATAGCTTTGCTTTAAAAACATTCCAACCGATTGCACCCTGCCTTTCCCTATGGTTACGAGCAGCCGAGCCTCACGGGCCACGCCCCGGGATCCCAAGGTCACGGCCTATGGGACAAATGGGCAGGTACGAGAAAGAAAGAATAAAAAACAAAATTATGCTAAGGGAAAACTAAGGAACGAAAGGGAACAGGCTCCCCCGAACCAAGCAATTCCATCACAGAAAACAAAACCGACTGTAGTCATTAAGCACATAGTAATATTTACACGAGGGCTCCCCCACAAACTTAAACTTCTACCTTCACTAAACTACTTATATTTTGCAAGCTATTAGACCAGCCTGGCGGCATCTGCTATCGGAGCGACCAATGGGGGCATGAGCTGCTCACTCCCTAGCAACACGACATTTGGCTCGGTCGGGGTCAGGGCGATGTTCACCTCCAACCTAGGCTCCATGCCATCTGCAGACGGGATAGCATCTTCTCCGCGCATGCTTCTGGACATGTGTTCATGGTGGATGTCCATCACCCACTGGGTAGAGACTTGCTCTGCCACTAACCTTGCGTGCGGCAGCAAGCCCTCCCCGATTGACTGAATGTCCTCCATGCTCAAGCCTTCAACATACTCGCTGCAGATGGTAGTGAAGTCTAGGTTCGGATGGTGCATTGCCACCAAAGTTAGCACCCCCGACGCCCCATAGAACAACCCGCTCCTGATAAGGTCCCGAACCACATCTGGCACCTCCGCCAGCTAGACTGCGGGCGCGCTAGTATTGGGCGCCGCCCTAAAGACCTCTGAGATAATGAGCTAGGCAACGTTGCGGATCTGGTCGAGATCCCCCTCGAGAGCATGATGCTCTTCATGGGACTTGGCTAGCTCCTCTGCATTCCATCTAAAGGTCACCTTGATCATCTCCAGGTCCCGCTCCAGTGTCTTCACCCTTCCACCTAGCTCTAAAAGAAGAGCGACAAGCTCAGAAATAGGCTGACTGGAGAACCAACACAACAAAAATAGAAAAGGTATGTACCGATGTGAAAGTTCTCAAGGGTGGAGAGATCCTCCGCCTATCGGGCCACTTGCTCACGTAGCCGGGCACTCACGTCCTCCATCCCCATCACCCGGCCTCAGAGCATAAGCACCTCCTGGTCCGCCTCCGACTGGGCCTTCCGCTCTAACTCTAGGGCGTTCTGCACCGACACCAAAGCGGCCCGCTCTGGCTCAAGGGCCGCCAAGGACTCTTGCAATGGCACCTCGGTGTTTGCGAGGGATGTTCACAACCCCGCCTCGATCTCCGCCTGATGGGCCTTCGCTGCCTCGAGCCCTTGCTCGATGGTAGTCATCCACTCAGCTGCACACTACCCCTTTGCTGGCATGGTGGTCGCCTTGGCCACCCGGTCCTAGGACTCACGATGGGCAGACGCTAGCTGACGCTCGAGCTTGGCCATTCGGGCATGCTCCATTCGTAGAAAGCAGGACTTGTGGGACGATGTCCCCTTCAGTCTCTATGAAAAACAAACATACTAAGGCAACCAACAAAAGATTCAGAGGTCAAAGACAAGTCTATGAAACTCACCTCCATAGCATGTTGTAGGTCAACCTCAATCAATTGCTGAGCAGACTTAACCTGCTCCTGGGCATCTCCAAGCTTCACGGACAGATTGGTGAGTTCAGACACCATGACATGCCCCTGCTCCCCAAGGATGTCCTATAGCTGACACTCCTAGGAGTCCCGAAGGACAAACCACACTTTCACCAGGTCCTCGGGGTAGGGCCACTCCAGGTCACCCTCCAGTAGCCCATCGGAGGGCCCAGCCTCTGACCGGACCACCACCAGCTCCCGCGATGACATCGGCGGCTCCACCGTATTATCCGCCTCGTCATTAGATAGGATATCCACCACCTTGGTTGAGTGGACCACCGTTGGATGTTCTGACTCTGTCCCGACCATGCTCCCCCCAGCGCCTTCAGCTCTGACCACATGGGTGAGCCGTGCAGCCCTCTGCCCGGTGAGGCAGGGAGCTTGGTCTCCCTCTCCTCTTCTACCACAACCGGTGGAGGAGGGGCCGTGAGGGTTACTTCCGACATAGCCCCCGTCGTCGGCACCGGAATCACCGCAAACACCGCCACCGTCACTGTGGCAGCAACCGCTCCTGAAAGGGAAGGGCATGCCGATCAGGAGAAGGCAAAATGGTGGAGCGAGGAACTCTCTCTCTCTCTTTCCCATTTAATGCAGATAAGACACACCGTGAATGATGAGACATGCCCTGCCCGACGGAACGGCTCCTGATCAGATGGGACGTGGCCTGGGCCAGGCCCACCACTACCACATGACCAACCACTACCGCACGCCAGGCATGAAAACCGAAGCGCGACCGCATGCGGGCGGCACCCCACTTCCCTAGGCCAGGCCTCAAGAAACCCAAACAACATCTCCGCCAGGGGTGAGCACCAGGCCCCCTAAGTCCATTGAATCACTCAGGATAGACACCAAGAGACAGGTAAGGAAGCAAAGCGACGCCCCATGTAGGCCATGCCGACTCCATCACGAACGACGAGCACGGGTCCCAGTCGGACATTTCCGACTGAAGCTCTCCGAACCCCATCACTCAGGTCATCAAGGTGAGCATGTGTTCATTAATACAAAAACTATTCACACAAGGGCTCACCCATGATTGATGAGCGTAGGTCCCGGTTAGACATTTCCAACTAAAGCTCTATGAACCCCGTCACTCAAAGCCATCAAGGTACCACGAAAGAAAGATCAAGGGGAGAATCCTCGAAGTCGGCGACCTCATACTCTAGAGGACCCAATCAACAAAGGAAAAACACAAACTCTCTCTGCCATGGGAAGGACCCTATATGGTGACTGAAGTAATCCGACCGGGCACCTACTGACTAGAGGATGACAACGGCAACGCTATGACCAACACTTGGAACATTGAACAGCTACGTTGTTTTCCCCCTAAAATTTGGTATTACCACTTTTTTAGTCAACACTTACTCCTAAAAAGCGCCCCGGCCCGAACAATTTTAGTCCAGGTCGCTCGGGGGCTACATAAGGGCATAATTCCGAATATTACCTCTATTTTTATTGTCATGTGGTAAACAAATTTTTCCCCGAATGGAAGCACTTTTCCTTTCCTTTAACTATCCAACATAACTTTGCTCTCACTCCTAACCGAATGCACCCCGCCACGACCTACGGCTACGAGCAGCTAAGCCCCGCGGGCCATGCCTAGGCTCTTAAAAAAGCTGCAGCCTATGGAACTAATAGGTAGGTGCAAAAAAGAAAGGACAAAAACAATAGCTACGCCAGGATAAAAATAAGGAACGGATAGTGATCCTATCACAGAGAACAAGACTGCTGTGTTCATTAATACAAAAATTGTTCACATAGGGGCTCACCCACAAACGACAAGCGTGAGTCCCGGTCAAACATTACCGACTAAAGCTCTCCAAACCCCATCACTCAAGTCATCAAGGTGAGCATGTGTTCATTAGTACCAAAAATGTTCACATAAGGGCTCACTCACGATTGATGAGCGCAGGTCCCGGTCGGACATTTACGACTGAAGCTCTCCGAAACCCCGTCACTCAGGTCATCAAGGTGAGCATGTGTTCATTAATACAAAAGCTATTCACACAAGGGCTCACCCACGATTGACAAGCACAGGTCCCGGTTGGACATTTTTGACTGAAGCTCTCCAAACCCTGTCACTCAAGCCATCAAGGTGAGCACTACCAACCCCCTCTATTTCCTTACAATCATTTCATACATCCATACGCGCATTCATTCCATACGCCCAAACCTCCTGGATGATTCGGGCCCTGAACCGCCTAGGGGCTCAGGAACTAAGCATCGCACGTGCAGCGAAATGCATCACAATATTCTATGTTGCGTCATGAAGCGGCGGTTGCCTCATTCGACATGAGCAACCAATAGAGCCAGGGGAGAAAAACGTAGATGAGCCCCGTGCGGCCCTCACCCGGTCTGGCAGATCAGGTCATCTCAACCTTCTCATTCGATCCTGGACCTCTCACCAAACCCACAGAATCTCCATCGAGGGGAGGCCATTAGGACACCCGGGTCGGTCTCTAGAACAACCTAGGCATCTGCCGGGTTACAGGTAAAGGAGTAGTGGAATGTCACAAGAGAGCTATGCTGACCCTGTCATGAATGACAGACCCAAATTCCACTCGATCACACCCATTAGTGAACTCATCGAGCGCGTCACTCAAGCCCGAGTGATCGGGACAAGCGACAAAACTCAGCCCCTCTGGTTGTGAGGAACCGAGGATGGGGTAATGCACACAACTCACACCGACCCCTACTAAGGCCCAACAGGGCTTGGGGCTCAAGACAAAAAGCCTAGGACTGCGACCCCAAACTCGGCCCTTCCGACTACGCTCCAAAAACCTAGGTTTGCGACCCCGATCTCGCCCCATCCGGCTATGCTTCCGATTGTGCTCCAAAAAACCTGGGTTTGTGACCTCGATCTCGCCCCATCCGGCTACGATTCCAGCTGTGCTCCAACAAACTTGGGTTTGCGACCCCGATCTCGCCCCATGACTCTGACTCGCTCGATCCCACGGCCCACATCAACGCCAGCATCAGTGAGCTCTATCTTGTCCAAGACTGACTCCCTCGCTTGATCCCACAGCGCACATCGACGCTAGGATCAGTGAGCTCTGTCTCATCCAAAACATGACTCTGACTCGCTCGATCCCATGGCGCACATCGACGCCAACATCAATGAGCTCTGTCTCATCCAAGACTAACTCCCTCGCTTGATCCCACGGCACGCATCAATGCTAGGATCAGCGAGCTCTGTCTCATCCAAAACATGACTCCGACTCGCTTGATCCCACGGCGCGCATCGATGCCAGCATCAGTGAGCTCTGTCTTGTCCAAGACTGACTCCCTCGCTCAATCCCATGACATGCATCGATGCCAGGATCAGTGAGTTCTATCTTGTCCAAAACACAACTCTAACTCGCTCGATCCCATGGCGCGCATCGATGCCAGGATCAGTGAGCTCTGTCTTGTCCAAAACACGACTCCGACTCGCTCGATCCCATAGTGCGCATCGACGCCAGCATCAGTGAGCTCTTTCTCATCCAAGACTAACTGCCTCGCTCGATCCCACGGCGCGCATCGATGCTAGGATCAGTGAGCTCTATCTCATCCAAAACACGACTCTGACTCGCTTGATCCCACGATGCACATCGATGCCAGCATCAGTGAGATCTGTCTCATCCAAGACTGACTCCCTCGCTCGATCCCATGGCGCACATCGACATCAGGATCAGTGAGCTCTGTCTCATCCAAAACACGACTCCGACTCGCTCGATCCCATGGTGCGCATCGATGCTAGGATTAGTGAGCTCTGTCTCAACCAAAACTAACTACCTCGCCCGATCCCATGGCGCGCATCGATGCCAGGATTAGTGAGCTTTGTCTCATCTAAAAACCTTGACTGACTCTCTTGCTCGATCCCACGGCGTGCACCGACGCCAGGATCCACAAGCTCCCTCTCACCCAATCTCTCAAAACAACTAAAAAACCACCTCGGCTGCACAACGACGCCTTGGGCAACAAAACTCCATCCCAAAATAAAAACTCCCCCACTAATAACACAGGAAAACCCCCAGACGGTTCTGCCTGAACTGCCCAGGGTCTCAAGGGCTACACCCGTGGGTGCACTCGCGCACACCCGCCAGCAAGACAAAAATCTCCTGAACAATTCTACCCGAATCACCTGGGGGCTCGGGGGCTCCTGTCGGGTTCATAAACCCAGGGTCCCTCGGAGACCGCCTTCCATGCCAAGGCTCAGGCTGAGTAGACAGCACATAACACATGGGCCGGCCCAAGAGTCTAAAACGACAGGCCAAAAGGGTGGCCTAGTCACCGACCGGAAGGTCTGGCCGAAGAGGAACAGCGCTCACTCATCGGCTGCTTTGGCCCACCTCTCTGACCGGAGCGTTCGCTTTGACTCCAGTCGCCACCGGACGGCCTCTCCGATTGGAAGGCCTGGCCCAAAACACTACTTCCAACTTCGACCCCGCATCTCTAACTGAGGATCGCAGGAACCCTGCTCACCGCTCTTCTCCGACCGGCGCACTCAGAGCCGACTGGAGCCATCCGACCGAGGACGCCCGCTCGGTAGGAACCAGAAGACGTGTAGAGAAAAGCAAGGCAAGGCTCACAAGTCAAAACCACTATACCAGGGACTATACCTTGTGCGGAACAGTACTCTATAGCCACCCTAACACAAACAGTATTGTAGGCGCGGACATCTCCCTCTACAGTATTGTAGGCGCCACTAAAACTCCCATACGGTGAGGCCCCCCACGTGCCTCTGGGCATCGATAGCGGTATGGGCACCAGGATTTACCATACCGGGTGAACATAGTGAGACTCCTCACATGCCTCTAGGCATCAAGCAGTATTTGTAGGTACCGACGTCAACCATCCCTAAAAAAGGCAACACGACCTCCCGCATGCATCTGACATTCTACAGTGACATCAACAGTGTTGTAGGCGCCTACCATTATCTTGTACCCACCGGCATGGGCAACAAGGCTCGGTAGGCATGGGCAACAAGGCTCAGTTGCATACGCACCCTCACCCTCTCACTTGTAAAGCCATCCCCTTTATCTATAAAAGGGGACGTACCCCCTCCAACAAAGAGGAGGGCCCTTTTGGAAGATAACCAACATCGATCGAGTTCATCAGCTCACAACCACAGAACCGTCGGGTCCGTACCCCAAGCACATGCTTGAACACTTAGCTCATAGCGTAGCTCCTATCGCTCTTGGCCCTTCTAACTGGAGCCGACCGGACCTCTTGTATACCCCATCTTTCTCCTTCTCGTTTGTAACCCCACTGCAAACTTTGAGCACTTGGGCTCAGGAATAAAGTCACTGACCGACCGAAACTGGATGTAGGGCACGTTGCCTGAACCAGTATAAACCCTGTGTTATTGAGTGCTAGGACACCTCCGATCACAACATATGGCAAAACTACAAATATTTACAAGTTGGTCACATTCTACACCGACACCATGCATGTACCGCTTGTCCGTTCGGGACAGATGCATCCACTCTTGATTCATCTCTGCACAAAAAAATACTGAGATAGTAATTACATAGAACTAATAAGAAATCAAGCTTCATGAACAATAATTTTAGCTCGAAAGTACCATTTTTAGAAAACATTATTGTACACTAATTATTGAAAAATTGAAATTGGTAGCCCCGGCCCTGTAAATTGAAAATCGTAGTAAAAACAATTATTGCACAATATTGAAGAACAACTATTCTACTCTACTTCTAAGAACTAATTATAGCATCACATACTAACAATGATGATCTTGACCACCTTGGAATAATTAGCTAGGAATTTAAATGTGTTCATAGACACCAACCTTTTGAATGATGGATTCACCATAATTTGAGTCTTGCACAAATGTCCAATTAGAAAAGTGCTCTCTAGAATGGAGAAAGAACTAGAATGAGAATCAAGCAATGTAGCCATCAAAATCAAGCTAATTAAGCAACAAAATCAAAGGAGTGGATGTTTGTTACTAACCTTAAAGCAAAAAGATCAAGCCATTCTTCAAAATCCAAGCACTAGCTTCATGGTGAAGAGCAGCCGCAGCAATGGAGGGAAGGGTCCAAACGTGCACCTCTGTTCTCGGGATGGAAGAGAGGAGGAAGCACAGGATGGTTGTAGCCTTTTTGTGTTGTAGGCTTATCATCGTCGGTTCTTGGCTAGAACTGATAGTGATAGAGCACAATCACTATTGGCTCTTGGCTTAAACCGGCAGTGATGAGTGGCCGCCAAAACAATGCCGGTTCAAGCCACAAACTGGTAGTGATGTGGTCCTTCAGTGCCAGTTTTAGCCTAGCCCCAATTATTTTTTCATTTTCAAGCTCATAACCGGCAGTGAAGGTATATCACTGCCGGTTCTCACAAATCCGGCAGTGATGGTGCCAGCAGTGATGTGCAAATCTGGTGTAGTGGTTTGTTGTTTCGTTGGCGGGTTTCGTTCTCTGCTATGATGCTGCGTGGTGTGGTGGAGCTGCAGTGGACTCCCAACCAAAAAATCTAGCATGCACAGAACGAAGAACAAACAATACAACCTCATGCATGTCTACTAGGCATATGATCTAGTGTCATAGAGGGAGAACACACTGGGGCTGGGGTCCGTCAGCTCCATCACCATCCTGCCAACACTACCAGAAACAGTCGCTTTGCCATGTGCCACAGGCACTTGGCAAAGCCCAAAAAATACTCGACAAAGGATTTGCCGAGTGTAACACTCGGCAAATAGCACACGGCATCTACAGTGCCGGTAAACGGCTCTTTGCCGAGTGTTTTCTATCGGGCACTCGTCAAAGACTTTGCCGAGAGGTGAAACCGACGCTCGGTGAAAAAAGTAATGTGACGAAGTGGAGACGGTCACGACGCGTTTGTCAAGTGTCAAATCTCAGGAACTCGACAAACCTCCCTTCTTTGTTGAGTGTCAAATTCGAGGCACTCGGCAAACCTTGCTTCTTTGTCGAGTGTCAAAGTTCAGGCACTCGGCAAACCTTTGTCCTTTGCAGTGTGTCAAATTCCAGGCACTCAGCAAACCTTCATCCTTTGTCGAGCGTCGAATACCAGGCACTTGGCAAAGAAGCCATTTTAGTCCTAGAATGCACAAAATTTTGGCTTCTTAGCCCAGTGTCATAGCGTAGACACTCGGCAAAGAAGCCATTTTAGTCCCAGAATGCACATAATTTTGCCATGTGTCCACTTTGCCAAGTATTTTAACTCTAGCACTCAGCAAAAGGCCCCTTTGTCAAGTGTAACACTCGGCAAATTGACCATATATTTCCTGTTTTTATGGCTCGGTCACGTATAACGTATGCCACTCAAATAAACATATAGGCATCACACATAGTTCACAATAAGCATCACAGGCAGTTCATATAGATATATCAACAGCAAATAAATGCAAATAAACTTCAGAATCACAAGTAGGTTCATTCACAACCATAAATAGTCATAAGTAGTCATAGGTAATCCACAAATGCAAATAAAATCACAAGTAGTCACTTAGGCCACGAGTTCCACTGCGACCACGCTGGGTCATGAGACTCATTCGATGTCGCTGATTGATGCTGCACAAAGGAGAAGTGATTGCATGTGTGAGACAAGATTGCATGGTCTCTCTGCTGCTTAACTAGTATAACCCTTGCAACTATCAGCAATATCTTCTCAGTTGCATTGTGCTCTAGTATGATTACTTAAGTACTAGTTGGTAACAAACATATAGCATTAGTCACTAAGTTTCTAGTGTCTGGGCATCTTTGTAAGATTGATTATGCATAAACTAGAAATGGTGATTATAAGGTTGTAAAGCGACCCACAGTGCCTAAAATAGTATTTGGAGCAGATTGAGGAGGAGGGACTGGCATCGGTGGCAGAGGTTGACCAATTGCAGCATAAACACCCCTCATATATTCAAACATCTGCAGTCATCCTCTGCCGCTATGCCAACATCCTCTACTGCTCTGCCTCCATCCTCTGCCGCTCTGCCTCCATCTTCACCTCTAGCTCCTCCTAGTGCCTCGTTTCTTGTTCCAACTAAGCCTACAATATTTCATCCCAATGTTACAATGCAATCCAAAAGTATGTAAAAATCAATGAACGATGAATAAAACAGAAATAACCTAGAGTGCGTTCATCTAGAACCATGTAGAGTCTGGCTGTGGGCATATCGCCAGACTGGAACTCGTGCTCCATGCTCGAATCTGGGAGAGAGTGGGAGTACTAGCCGTGTTGATTGTGCCGTTGCCAATCCAGAACCGGCCATGCTTCTTACCTCCTCCCGCCCTTATGACCACTTCTCCATCAAGGTCATGGGTGCTCGGATCGTACTCTAGGCCATGGACCACCCTTGCCATCGATGTGCATCCATCGAGGTGGCTGTGGACGGACTCATTGTTGTATGCCAAGGGCACATCCTCTAGGTTGTAGGCAACATCGGACGTCGCCTTCCCCTTGTGGGCCAAAGCATATGCCATGAACTGGGAGCAAGGCTCGCCACCATGTGCCGCCGACTACAAAAAAAAAGCAATATGATTAGAAATTATGAAGAGTTGAGCGTTAGAATAAAGAAATGAATTCGCGTACCCATCTAGCCGCATATTCTGATAGGTTGAGGTTGCCTTGATGGTGTGGTGCACTTGGCATCAGCAAATGCCGCTCTCGGCAAGCATTGTGATTCTCCTCCCACGCACGGTTGCACCACCTATCCACCATCCGGGCCCAGCACTGTAGATCATAGGCGCACCACCATGGAGGCACCTATGTCATCAAGTATATGACATATAAGAAGATGAAATTAAGCATAATTAATCTCAGAAAAAATAAGTATTAATGTTCTATATTTACCTTCAGGTATTGTTCCGGGGTCCGGCTCATGGTTCTTGCCGCCCTTTTAGGGATCCTCTATCTAAGAATTTCCGCGTGGTATTGGATCATGGCCTAGATGCGCGCCTCATAGTGCATGTCCTTGATGAGTTTCTTGGCGGCTTTGTCAGCCATAACATCCGTCTTGGCCTTGTATCCCTCCTTGCATCTAAACAAATCTTGGATATAGATGCGATGTATCCAGTCATTATTTCAAGAATGTCTAATCAATGCGATGTATTGAGCAATGTAGTGCGAGAAACACTTACCCAAAGCTCGGCCTTGACATGCTACGCCTTGTCGGCGAATACCTTGCCATCCTAATCAGGGGTCTCGGGGACAGCGGCATAGTGGGCCCACGTGTAGGCCGGCTCGATAATTCTGCCGAACTGCACCAGGCTAGGGAACTTTTCCTTGATCAAAGACCAAGGATGTCGTTCACATGGCGTGCGTGATCACCCCCACCGACCTATCTCCAACCCCTACCCAAGTGATTAAGATAAATTATTAGTTTTTATTATAATTTTGAACATATCAAATGAAAAAATAGTGATAACATATAAAGTTACTTACTTGTCTCCATCGGGTCGAATCAGTGGGCATCTCTCAAGAGGTATAGGTCGCCTCGGGAGGGTCGAGAGTCCTCACAACCACACACGCAATGAAGTAAAGGAAGAGGTACCCCTGTCTCCTCCTCCATCCCTGCCTCCTCCTCTACCCCTACCTCCTCCTCCTCCTCCACCCCTGCCTCCTCCACCTGTACCTCCTCCTCCTCAGAGGATGAGTGAGCAGAAGGTAACTTAGATGACGATGAAGCTACAGGCGACGGTGGCCTTGTCTTGCCTCCACCCTTCTGTAACACCCTAAAATTTGAATTCTTTTTAAATAGTAAATTTGATTTAAATATGCAATTATATGTGCATTTCAAATTTAGGAAATAATATTTCTTTTATGAAATTAAAAGAAAATACAAGAATAGAAACATGTGATGCATTCATGCTATTGCGTATTTATTTCTGTGACGGGTGGTTTTGTTCAAATGCTAAAAGATTTTAAAAACCTTTTGAAAATGAGTTTGAAAAGTTTATTTATAAAAAGAAAAAAAAAGAAAATTCCTTCCATTCCTCCCCTTCCTCTCATTTGGCCCCATGGCCATTTCTTTCCCCACGGCCCAGCACCACAGCCAGCGCCCCAGCCCACCCCTTTCCCGCTCGGCCCAGCGTCGCGCCAGCAGCCCAGCCGCGCGCTCCGCGCCGGCCTAGCCGCGCCCAGCCCAGCAGCCGCGCGCCTCGGCGTCGCCCGCACCCGGCAACCGCCCACGCCCAGCCGCTGACGCCCGGGCCCCACCTGTCGGCACCGCCCCCAACCTCCCGCGTCCAGCGCCTGCTCCCGGTCAAGGCGGAACCGCCGCCACGACGCGCGTCGTGGGAGCGTCCTCGCGCCCCTCGGCCTCGTTAAAAGGCAACCGAGCCCCCCTCGCGCACCCCCTGCTGCCCCCGCTCCAATTTCGCCCCCGCTCACGCACCGGAGGCCCCAGCAACCGTCGCTCCGAGGTCGTCGGATTCCGCCGTCCACCTCCGTGTGGGCAGCCGTCTCCGAGCCGTCTCCGCCTCCGATTTTCGCCGTGGTGAGCTCGCCGTGGTCCCCTCTCTCTCCCCATGCGTTTCTTTTCGAGTTTTGTGGCTTATAGCGCCCAATCCGCGAGCGCCGTGTACTCCATGGTCGCCGGCCATGGCGGCCACCGCGCTAGCCCCGTTTCCGGCCGTCGCAACGGCATGGCCGCGAACCCCCTTACCCCCCCGATCTCACGGGTGTCCTCGGTGGTCATTTTGGTGGGCCATAGGCCCTAACCGCGCGCTCCAGCGAGGCCACTGCCGCCGGCCATGGCGCCTGGCCGCCGGCGACCCTGTTCCGGCCGGCCAACCCCCCCGTCTAATCCTAGCCGCCCATCGCGCGATCAACGGCCACCGTTGGCCGATACCCCTTCGCGGGTGGTTTTGCTAAAGAGCCCTCCTGTTTTCGCGTAATAGAACCCGCAGTCCAAAGCGCATTTCCCCTATTACGCATTCTTGTTTTGAAAGCGTAAAGTCATCGGCTTAAGTCAAAAGTACGCTTTCAGTATTTACAGAAATGCCATTTGAACTGTTTCGCTTATAAAATTGTCGTTTTAGCTCCGAATTGATCCATTCAAATCGCGTTAGCTTCGTAATTTCATAGGCTACATGTTAGAACTACTGTTAGTCAAGTTTGGAACTTTTTAATTTCATGATTAGAATTAATTAAATATAGGGCTATAGGAAAACCCGTTTTAATCACAACTTTCGCATTTTAGCTTCGTTTTTCGTGAACTTCGCGTTGACGTGATCGTAGAGAAATGTAGATTAGTTTTACAAACATTTTATCTTGTTTTCAATACTGTTGGTGTACTGTTCTAATGATAGGAATGTTTGCTTTGCATGAATGCTTTTGGAATGTTGTATGTTGCCGTGTTGGTCGCGTTCAGACGGTGAGGAAAACGTTGGAGACCAAGAACTCTTCGACGACCAGCAGGACCAGCACGAGTTTGTGAACCAAGGCAAGTATAACATGGGCCCTCCTTGATGTCCTATTTCACTTTAAGCAATTACTCATTTGCATGTGTCTAAATTTGATACCCGTAAGGACATCCTAGTGATTGTTATCCTATTTCTTGTCTCCTATGGGTTAAATGCATATGGGTAGATTGCTAGTGCTCTAACTAAGCTTGATATACATATTGATGAATGATACTATGGAACAAAGAGAGTAACCTGAATTATAATAACTGTTCCATAGGGCGAAAGTGCAAATGACCGTTGTTCATGTTGCTCCCGGCCCTCCATAAGGACTTATCTGTCGGCAAAAGCTGGGACTGACAGTGCAACCGGGAGAGTCATATGGCTCTAACTTTAGCTCAGTAATAGGATCTTTCCTAACTAGTTAGAGGTTACCTTTTGGCGCAAATGGGGCTTGCCACTTTGGATATAGGGCTGCCTCTGTTCCTATGAGTATAGCCGCGATGGATTTGTGCCATAGGAAAGGGGGGTTCCTACATCTACCTGCCAAGGAAACCTAGCGGCCCTAACTTGTTAGGGAAACCTATGAAATGGCTTCATAGTGTACCCTGCCCGCTCACCTTGGTAGTGACATGGGAGTAATTAACCTAGGCGTTTGGGGATCACGACTCGCGGTGAATATGCACCACCTCTGCAGAGGGTAACAAACTGTTATAACAGCCGTGCTCACGGTTACGAGCGGCCCAGAAAACTCACAGAATAACTGGATACTTGATGATGATCGATTAAGTTGTTCTATGATGAAATAAGGTAAACCTGACCTTGATATTTGTTCTTATGGGCTTAAATGGGAGCTTAAGCATAACTTGATAATACTTGAGAATAAAAGTTTGACCTATTAAAAATGCTAACTGCAGTAAACCAGAGTCTACCCTTTTTGAGCTTCATAACCCCATGTTAGCTTGCTAAGTACGGAATGTACTTACACTTGTTTATTTTCTTTACTTGGATAAAAATCCCGGATGGGTAACAGATGACAACGGGTATGAGGATTTCCCGGAGGATTATTAGGCTTGTGGTCAACCAGTTGACCTTCCCTGTGATGATGGCCACGAGAGTTCATTCTATTTTTATTATTCCGCTGTGATGTATGAGACCAAGTTCTATTATAACTCTGATGTATGAAACACTGTGATGATACTATTGTAATTTGTCAGCTTGTGTGTGTGATTGATTCCTGGGCACATACGAGTTTAGTGCATTCAATTTTATCCTTAAAATTGGGTGTGACACCTTCCCTTGACCCTTGGGTCTACCACGAGGTCTCTTCCCAGACCCCTCAACTGCATCGGACCCTTTACGCATCGCTGTTGCTTTTGAGTAAAGCGACGTTATCCTCCTCATACCGCCCACCATTGTTCAATCACCTACAATTAAAAAGAGTAAACCAATTAGCACAGATAATACATCAAAATAGATGCAAAATAAACAAAACATACTTAGAAAATAACATGGTGTGACAAATAATAAATCAATTAGCACGGATCATACATGTATTAGAAATAATCATCATCATCGGAATTAGCTAGATAATAGGTCTCATCATCACTATCACGCATGTGGATATAATCATCCAAAGCTCCGAAGGAGGAATGTCGTCATCACCATCGTTGCTTAGATGTAATAGCTGAAGTAATTCTAAGTCCTTCACATTCTAAACCTCATCTTCGGCGTCCTCGTCAGTACCACTTTCATTGTCTACTTCCATACCCTAAGCTTCGGTTAAGTCTATCTCAAAACTCCCTTCGAGCCCATCTTCTTGAAAGAACTCTCCGTCATATGTGTTGGGGTCTATATTGTAATCTTGAGTGTTTGGGATAGGTAGTTTACCGTGTGGTGATATCTTGTGCACAACATCCCAATGCTTAAGATGGTCTATAGTTTGGCACGGGTATAAGAGATAATAAACTTGCGTGGCCTGTTGAGCCACAATATAGACATCATCTCCTAATAAGAAGGATGATTGTTGAATTTCGACTAGCCCAAGATTAGGGGTCCGCCTCACTACTTCAGGATCAAACCAATGGCATTTGAATATAACAGGATTAAGAGGTTTGCAACCATGAAATATGAGTTCGTATATTTCTTCAATTCTTCCGTAATACTCAACCCCATCTAAGCCTTGCCTAAAACTTTGGTATTTGTGGTTCTTCGATTGGGTTGACTCTGCTCATGGCTTTTTGTGTGAAATCGATATCCATTCATGTCATAACCAGTAAATGACCTAACCCTATAGGCACAACCATCGGCAACCTGTCTCAACTTGGCACTCATAGACGCATCAGTTTGTCCCTACAAGTTCAAGCAGGGTAGTTCATTATATTAGTCACACGTACGAGCAACTTGTAATGTCAAACTAAGTATGAGCCAAATTGGATAGTACATTCTGTTTGAACCAAGAAATGAAATCGGGCATTCCATTTCCTGCACCCTCTCTAAGAAGGGTCGAAGATTCCTACAGGGTAGGTTCCCTTGATTCACGCCAGAATCGTTCATGAAATTCCCTATACCAACGAGAAACAAGGGAGTTGGACATAGAATTGTGACTACTTGAGAAAAAGTTTGTTAAGAACTTACAGCATGTATGGCTCCACTTGGGATAGGTTGGTCAACACATATAGCATAATAGTGCGCCACTCTTCATGTTTCAAGGTCTTGTTAGTCGCACCACTTGCACTTCCTAGTTGCCCTCGGAAAATGCTAAGGTTTGATTCATCTTCGCCAGCATTGTAATGAGGGGGTGGATTATGCACGCTAGGAAGGTTGTCAGCATAGTATTTTGTTATGAAGTTTGACACCTCCTCCAGAATGTATGCCTCTGCTATGGATGCTTCAATTTTGCATTTATTTTTACATTTAGTTCGAAGAACCTTTTGAAATCTCTCAATTGAATAGCACCAATGGCCCTGCACAGGCCCCCCATTCGTGCCTCATACGGGAGGTGCAAAATCAAATGCTGCATCGGATTGAAGAAGCCAGGTGGAAAGATCTTCTCCAACTTGCAGAGCAACACAGGCGCCATTCTTTCCATGTCTGAAACCATGGTACAAGATAACTCCTTAGTACAAAGCTGGTGGAAGAAATTACTCAACTCCACCAGCACTATCCAGACATGCTCAGGGCCATAGCCTCGAACCATCACCGGCAGCACCTCCCCGTTGTTCTCCAAATACACATCCTGGCAGGGAGATTGTGAATCTGGAGAACAACAGGGAGATGTTGTTGAAACTCTGTCTCGGATCCGAGTAGAGCATGGAAACTAACCCCATCTACACATGCTCGGGCTTTCCAAAAAACGTGGACAATTCGAAATAGATACGGTTATAGATATGCAAAGATCTGCTTATTTCCAACCGTATCTCTTTCGAACAGGAGACATCTAGCTAGATTACGTGATATACGAACATGATATGGAAAGAGGGGTGTAGGATGCCCCACCTTGCTGTCCTACAAAGTGACGAGTCGAGGACGGTGGGGAATGATCCTTGCAATAGCCGCTTCTGCAACAAACGAACATAATAGTATCAATTGTAAATTTCGGCAGCACCTCCCCTGCACGGTGAGGTAACCAAAACCTGCAACAAACCAAGGGCACGATGACCGATAACCACATACACAGCAAGTTGAATCCTTGCAAGTTGGCACGTTGCATAACAAGAACAAGAAGGTTTGGCAGATGGAGAGCGCACAATATATATGTCCCCATGTATGTGTTGGTTCTGATTTTCATATTGCGTCTATTATTTTATGGGATGCGAAAGGACGACATTGCCATTCACAAACTCAGTTTCGGCCAAAAATGGATTGAAGTTGAAAATTTGCTTTGTTAGGCATGCAGTCATAATCATACAGTAACAACATGTAGTTCCACATCCACTAATAGCTACTGACAACAAGTACTTGAAGCAAAAGCAAGAACTTGAATGTGGCACAGAAGGGTGGAAGAAAAAATATATCATATCTCGACAAGCAGTGTGCATTGCATGCCTTTTGGAATTTGGATCGATGGCTATGCAAATTGCTGCCATTAGCTCTCAAATAAACATTTCATTAAGATCAAGCACAATCATGAGATGAAAAGGAAAAGCATGCAATGGAGCCCACCATCCTAGAACAGTGCAGTCCAAACAAAAAAAAATAGATATGAGCTCGAATTGTCTAAACCAAAATATATGTGAGCCAATAGTGCTGTGGCTTGCATAGTTAGATGGAAACCACAATTCAATACATTCATCCAAATTGTTTTGATCAGGAATGCATACATCATTAAGTAAACAACTGCAACACAGCAGCTTCGAGCTACATGTATCAGCACAGTGGAAATTGGAATAGAGAGACCAATTGACTTGAAGCTCACGAGAAGTTTGCGTATGATTGGCAGTAACCCACATAATACATGCAATGTGCCACAGCACCGGAGTATCTAGAGCCTCCCCTGAATTAACTGCATCTATTAATACTCCAATTTCGCACTACAGCACCAATACAGAATCTTAATAAAACCAATAATTCAGCCAATTCAAGAATATACACTACCGGAGGCGGCTTCTTTGCCGAGTGCCTAAGTCACTCGGCAAAGGCTGATATACAGTCGGCAAAGCCTTGCCGAGTGTTACACTCAGAAAAGGACGCTCGGTAAACAGTTTGTCGGCAAAGACCTCTTTGCCGAGTGCACTTTATCAGGCACTCGGCAAAGAAAAGTGGCCATGATGGCGAGAGCCTCCGTGATGGCGGCTTTGCCGAGTGTCAAGGTCAAGCACTCGGCAAAGGTACCCGTTGACCTAGACACTCGGCAAAGGTGGCCACTCTGCCGAGTGCCGCCAATAAGACACTCGGCAAAAGGACACCTTTGCCGAGTGCCAAGCCCATGGAACTCGACAAATCTATGATGTTTTGCCGAGTGCAATGGCCATTGCACTCAGCAAAGCATGTTCCCTGGTAGTTCCCAGGTGGTCACTTTGCCGAGTGTCATGGTCATTGCACTCAGTAAAGTGACTGAAACAGCCTTTTTTTATTTGTTTTTTTACATCCCATTCAAACAAACAGAAGATATATATAACAAACATCACCAACATCACATATATATCATCAACATCACATATATATCACCAACACCACATATATATCACAAACGTCACATATATATCACAAACGTCACATGTCTCACAATATATCACAAATAAGTTCACAAGCAATCCAAGTGCTCCATCATCGTCAACCACAATTGCAAATAGAAGTACCATTAACAACCACAAGTATCATCACTAATTTGATGAAGGATTCGATGAAGCATGAGGATCGTTCGATGCGACCGATTGATTCTGCACAAAGAAGAGGAGATTGCATGTGTGAGACAAGATAAATATATACCATACATGAATAAAACTTTCATACTCCACTAGATTTGACCGTAAGCATGAACATACAAACTAAAACATTTATACTCACAGGAGTAGAATAGTGAGGAGTTGGAGGTGGAGGTGGAGCGAATAGCGAAGGTGGCGGAACTACACTCGTAGCGGCACTAAGACTTTGCATGTACTAAAAATCTCTGCCATCCTCCGCTGCTCGGCCTCCCGCTCGGCCTCCACCCTCTCCATCTTCGCCTGCATCTGCTCCCATATCCTCCTCTCTTGTTCCAGCTAGGACTACAATATATTCACCCCAATGTTACAATAATGCAAAGGAAAGGTATGAAAAAACAATGAACGACGAATAAACCTAGGAACAACCTCGAGTGCCTCCACCCGGTGGTGTGAAGTGTCCTGCCAAGGTCGTATGGCCGGGCTCCTGCTCATGCTGCTTGCTCGAATCTGGGAGAGACTGGGAGTAGCGGCCGAGTCGATTGCGCCGTCGCCAATCCAGTACCGCCCATGCTTCTTGCCTCCTCCCACCCTCATGAGGACTTCTCCATCAAGGTCCTTGGTGCTCGGATCATACTATGGCCATGGACCTCCCTTGCCATCGATGTGTACTCACTGAGGCGGTTGTGGACGGTCGCATTGCTGTACGCCTCGGGCCCATCCTCTGGGTTGTAGTTGACATCGGATGTCACCTTGCCCTTGTGGACCATAGCAAATGCCTTGAAGATGGAGCAAGGCTGGCCACCATGTGACGCCGACTGTGAGAAAAACAGCAAGATGATTAGAAATCATGCAGAATTGAGCGTTAGAATAAATAAATGAATTCGCGTACCCATGTTTCTGTGTATCCACTAAGGTTGTGGCTGCCTTGATGGTGTGCTACACCTGGCATCATCAAACGCTGCTCCTAGCACAAGTTGTGCGTCTCCTTCCACTCGCATGAGCACCACTTGTCCACCATCTGTTCCCAGCACTGGGGATGCACGTCGCACCAATAAGGAATCATCTACAGGCCATCAAGTACCTGACATATCAGAAGATGAAATTAAGCCTACTTAATCTCAAACGGAATCTATATTAATGTTTTGTATTTACCTGCAGGTACTGGTCCCGGGTCAGCGTCATGCTCCTTGCATCCCTTTTGGTGACCTTTGTTCCAAGGACGGTCCCATGGTAAGTTACGACGGCCTAGATGTGCGCCTCGTAATGCATGTGCACGACGAGTTTTTTGCAGCATTTGGTAGCCACCGCATCCGCCCTGGCCTCATGTCCGTCCTGGCATCTAAAGAAATCGTGCATACAAACACGATATATCCATTCATTATTTCAAGAATGTCCAATGAATGCGATGTATTGAGCAATGTAGTGCGAGAAGGACTTACCCACAGCTCTTGCTTCACCCGCTTTGCCTTGTTGTTGAATACCCTGTGGGCCTAATCTGCAGCATCAGGGGCGGCGGCATAGTGGTCAAATGAGTAGGCCGGCCCCATCACTCCTACGTACTCAACCAGGCCAGGGAAGTGCTCCTTGCACAGAAGACCGAGGATGCCATTGACATGGCATGTGTGAGCACCTCCACTCACCACAATCGTCTAGTTCCTGCCCAAGTGATTAAGAAAAAATATTAGTTTCTATTTTGATTTTCAACATATCCTATAAAGTAGTAATAACATCAAAAGTTGCATACTTTTCCCCCTCGAGTCGAATCAGCGGGCGTCTCTCACGAGGTATCGGTCACTGAGGGAGGCTCGCGGGACCTCGCAAGTAGACGCTCGATGAACTAGAGGAAGCGGAACCCCCTGCTGTCTCCTCCTCCTCCTCGTCCTCCTGTGCGTACTCCTACGCCTCCTCGACGTCCTCCTGGGGCACCTGCTCCTCCTCCTCCTCACGCGACGGGGCGGCAGGCGACGGCTCCCTCCTGCGGCTCCTCGTCCTACTACTCTCCCCCGGTGTAGTGGTGCTTGTCCTTCGGTACAAGGATGTTAGCTTCCCCATCCCACCGCCCACCATCTTTGTTCAATCACCTGCAATTAAAAAGAGTAAACCAATAAGCACAGATAAACAAGAAGTACTTAGAAAGAGTTGCAAAATAAACAAAACATAATTACAAAATAAAATAGTACTACATGTATTAGAAATAATCTTCATGATCGGGATTAGCTGCATCATAAGTCTCATCATCACTGTCAATCATGTCGAAATAATCAACACTATCCGAATGAGCAATGTTGCCATTGTCATTGTCTAAATGTAATCGCTCAAGCATTTGTAAGTCCTTCACATTTTGCACCTCATCTCCAGCGTCCTCTTCAATAACTGTTTCATTGTCTACTTCCATTCCGATCGCTTTGGTTAAGTCTATCTCAAACCTCCCTTCTAATCCCTCTTCTTGAAAGAACTCTCCATCATATGTGTTTGGGTCTAAGTTGTAATCTTTATCGTTTGGGATAGGCACTTTACCGTGTGGCGATACCCTGTGCACAATATCCCAACTCTTAAGATGCCTTTTGGTTTGACACGCATATGGGAGATAATAAACTTGCATGGCCTGTTGGGCCACAATATAGACATCATCTCCTGGTAAGACGGAATTCTGTCGAATTTCGCCTAGACCAAGATTACAATATGTCCATCTCGTAGCTTCAGGATCAAACCAATGGCATTTGAATATGTCAGATTAAAAGGTTTGGAACCATGAAACTTAAGTTCGTATATTTCTTCAATTCTTCCATAATACTCGACCTCATCAATGCTAGGCGTAAAAACTTCAGAACTTGTGGTTCTTCTATTGGGCCGACTCTACTCGTAGCTTGTTGTGCGAAAGCGATATCCATTCACGTCATAACCGGAAAATGACCTAACCCTATAGGCAAAGCCATTGGCAACCTGTCTCAACTCGGCATGCATAGACGCATCCCTCTGGCCCTGCAAGCTCAAGCAGGATACATCGTTGTATTATTCGCACGTACAAGTAACTTAGAATGTCAAACTAAGTACGAGCTAAATTGGACGGTACCTTCTGTTTGAACCAAGAAATCGGGGTCGTCGAGGTACTCTGGCTCTGCTCCGACGGGCTCTTCTCTGTAAAAAAAGAAACATAAAACTGTCAATACAAAATTTCGGCAGCACCTCCCCTGCATGGTGAGGTTTCCAAAACCTGCAAGAAAACCAACGGCACGATGGCCGACATGCACATATATGAACGACACGATGGCCAACATGCACAAGATTATGTAAGGAACACCTAGCAACATAATCAGAATAAGCAAGGATCAGGGATTACAAATTTAGAATATGTATCCCATTACTAATATATTCCATAAGCTATATTAATTTATGACAAACATCAATCCATGCATCCACAATCCATCCATACTAAACCTCAGATTTGCAACTATGCACCATAACCAGCGTCCACAAAGGCACCCTAACCAGGACATCTTAATCTATTCATGCATCCATATCCATCAGGCGGAGACGGCATAGGGGCTCACCACTGCAGAATGGCGAACGAGATGGCCGGATGCAAAGGCGCCGTTACTTCGGCGGCCTCCTTCTCTTCCTCCTTCTTCCTCCTCTCCTCCTCTCCTCCTCCTCTCTTTCTCCTCCTCTGGTGGCGTGGCGCGGGGGGCGGCGCTGGTGCGGGCGTGCGGGTGTGCGGGTAGCTCTGTGCTGGCGCGAGCGCGCGGGCGGCGCTAGCGCGTCCGTGTGTGCGTGTGTGCGGTGTGTGTGGGCCGGCCAAGCCAGCGGGGTTAAATCCCCCCTTTGCTGAGTGCCCCCGATCTAGCACTCGGCAAAGGTTTTTTTTATTTTTTTTAATTCTATGCCGAGTGCCACCTAGCCTTGCACTCGGCAAAGAGTTTTTTTTTTTAAATTATTTGTCGAGTGCCCCCGATCTGGCACTCGGTAAAGTATTTTTTTAATTTTTTAAAATTCTTTGCCGAGTACCAACCGGTTTGGCACTCGGTAAAGAGGGGTTTTTTAAAAAAATTTAAAAAATCTTTGCCGAGTGCCATCCGTCCTGACATTCGGCAAAGACCTTTACCGAGTGTCATTTATTGACACTCGGCAAACCATATTTTTTTATCACTTTTGACCTCCAAACTTTTCTGAGTGCCAGATCAGTTGCACTCGGCAAACATTGTTTTTGTTTCATTTTCCTTCCTTCTTTTCCTTCTCCGTAACGTGTTTTTCTAAATTTATTCTGAAGAACTTTGAAAATACCTTGTCTAATTCACTTAACAATATATATTTGATTTTCCTACGAATGTTATTCCATTATTTCATTTTATTCTATTATTTGAATAACTTGTAGTTCAAATTTGACTTATACCAAAAAAATTCCTTGAAATGCAATAAATTAATTAAATATAGCAAACGGATCCAGAAATATACCAAATCTTAACATGGAGTACCACATGTTGTATGTAGAGAGTAGAAAAAGTTTCAAGGCCAGAAGAGAAAAAACTTATTATTTCATGCAGTTGTCGCTCAAATTCAATGTATATCAACTAAAATTCTATAATTGAACTTAATAAATTAAAATTATGAAATGGATCCAAAAATTTACCAAAATTACACATGAATCAATCTATGTTCTCTATTGCGTATACAAAAAGTTTTGAAGTCAAACCCTAATTTGATCATCACTTTGACTCTAAATCTTATCGAATCCTTCTCAATGCTACGATTCTTCATCTGAGATACTATGGTTTGTAAACATCATACGGGATAGATTGTGCGAAACCTTCTCAATTTTTTACCATAGCATTCACATATGATATCACGAGATCTTGACAAATCTCATGATTTTCAGACTTTGTTTGCTTTTTTTAGAATTTAAAAACCATTTGGCCACATGTTCGTGGTCGAGTTTCCTAAACAAGATGCTCGAATTTTTTTTTATTTCCTAGGTAAGGCCTCACACTGGACTCAATAACATGAATATTACTTTCTACTCATTTTATTCTATTATTTGAATCACTTGCAGTTCAAATTTGACTTATACCAAAAAAATCCTTGAAATACAATAAATTAATTAAATATAGCAAACGGATCCAGAAATATACCAAATCTTAACATGGAGTACCACATGTTGTATGTAGAGAGTAGAAAAAGGTTTAAGGCTAAAAGTAAAAAAAACTTATTATTTCATGCAGTTGTCGCTCAAATTCAATGTATATTAATTAAAATTCTATAATTGCCCTTAATAAATTAAAATTATGAAACGGATCCAAAAAATTACCAAAATTACACATGAATCAATCTATGTCCTCTATTGCCTAACAAAAAGTTTTGAAGTCAAACCCTAATTCGACCGTCACTTTGACTCCAAATCTTACCGAATCCTTCTCAACTCTACGATTCTCCATCTGAGATACTTTGGTTTGCAAAAATCGTACGTCACTGATTGTGCGAAACCTTCTCAAATTTTTACCATGGCGTCCATGTATGATATCAAGAGATATTGACAAATCTCATGATTTTCAGACTTAGTTTGCTTTTTTAGAATTTAAAAACCATTCGGCCACACGTTCGTGGTCGGGTTTCCTGAACCAGATGTTCGAAATTTCTTTTCATTTCCTTGGTAAGGCCTCACACTGGACTCAATAACATGAATATCATTTTTCTATTCATTTTATTCTATTATTTGAATCACTTGCAGTTTAAATTTGACTTATACCAAAAAAAAATTCCTTGAAATACAATAAATTAATTAAATATAGCAAACAGATCAGAAATATACCAAATCTTAACATGGAGTACCACATGTTATATGTAGAGAGTAGAAAAGTTTCAAGACCAGAGGTGAAAAAAAAACTTATTAATTTACCGAGTGCCAAAATAAAACACTCGGCAAACGAACCTATTTGCCGAGTACCAGATAAAAACACTCGGCAAAGACTCTCATTGTCGAGTGTCACTAATGGACACTCGGCAAAAGAGCTAACGGCAGGGCGCTCTAGCTGGCGGCCGTTGCACGGCCGGCGCATGCACTACTATTTTGCCGAGTGCCTGATGTTTGCCGAGTGTTTCGTTATTATTTGCCGAGTATTTACTTTAAGGCACTTGGCAAAAAGGATTTTTGCCGAGTGCAACATGTTTGCCGAATGTTTCCACGGTGGCACTCGGCACACAACAAGTTTGCCGAGTACCCGATGGAATACACTCGGCAAAACCTCAGGCACTCGGCATACCTACTGTTTCCTGTAGTGAATGTCGTCCCAGCTGGACCCATCTTTGTAGTACATGTCGTCTAGCCCACCGGCAGCAGGGCTACTGAGCACTCCGTGGTGGAGCGCGGCCATCGTCGGTGACGGCAGAGGCGCCGTGGCCGCTGCATGCAGCGCGTGGCTGTTCCACTGGGGCCTGCTGAAGCTGCTGCTGCTGCTGGCCGTAGCCGTAGCCGTAGTCGTAGTCGTGTCTATCACCGCCGGGGCTTGCAGCGGGGGCTGTGGCACGTCGTTCGTGTACTCGTCCCCGGTGTCCGACTCGAGGCTGCCGGTGACGGAGCTATACTCCCCGGGCTGCACGACGACGGCCGCGGCAGCGGACACCTTGCTGCCGCCGATCTGCTGCTGCGGGTGCTTCTTGTAGGTGAAGTTCCTCCTGAAGATCCGGCAGATGGTCCACACCTCCGCCTCTTGCTCGCTGGGCAAAGTGTGGGCGCTCTCGGCGCGCGGCGGGAGGCGGAACTCGTGCATCATCCACTCCGTCTTGGTGCCCTTGCCGGCGCTGCCGCGGCAGAACACAAGCGACTTCTTGAGGCCGATGGGGTCGCCGGCGCGGCCGGAGGTGGCGGAATGGATGGGGCGGTCGATGCCCGTGGCCTTCCAGAAGCCGGAGCCGGTCACCCTGTTGGGCCTGATGCTGTTCCTGTACTTCCTCCCCCGCAGGCAGAAGAAGTACCATTCCTTGTCTCCCGAGATCGAGCTCGACTCTGCATACATGCATGCATCAGTGATCAGTTATCCATCATTATATTGCTCCAAAGCCCAAAGTTTATATCTCCAATCCAAGCAACAATTTTTATTTGTTCATTCAGTTCATGCATTGATTATTTGTTGCAAGCATATAAAAAACGATCTTGCATGAAATTCAAGTAGAGTAATCATCACACATGCATGAGTTTGTGTATATTGCATAATCAAGCAAGCTAGCTAGCTACTTACTTGGAAGGTCCCATGGGTCGTGCTTGTAGATGTCGAAATCCTTGATGATCTCGATGCTAAGGCGCTTCCCGGCCACCTTCCGCCGGAGGTAGAAGGTGACCAGCTCCTCGTCAGTGGGGTGGAACCGGAACCCGGGAAGCATGTCTTCTTCCTCCTCCTCGTCTCCCACAAGCACCACCTCGTCTCCTTCGCCATGGTCGCCGCCAGCTATGATCTCTTTTGCCATGTAGTGTTGTTCTTCTTGCACCACCAACGATGGAGAGCTTGTCAGCATGCAACAATAAGTGCTTGCTTGGTTCAGTTTAGATATCCTTGCTGATCAGCTGCTATCTATATCTAATCTGGTTCTTGTTACTCTTTGATCAATAGCTAGAGTAGCACAGCTGCTATCTATGGATGCTAGCTCCTGCTTCCTTTATGTTCTTGCAACATGAAAGTAGCTATAGGGCTCTATATATATATACACATGTGATGCGGCGGATGCTAGCTCTTGCGTACTGAACTTTGTCGCAGAACATGGGTTTTGAGCTACGAAGGTTCATGCATGCTTATGCCTGGTCAAAGCTATGAGGTTTGACTTGGTTTCTGGCTCGCTAGGCTATATCAACCAGCTGTCTTTTTCTTGATGATATTTGCCCGTATCTACATGCATGTCTCCTTGACTGTTATTCGTCCATGATGAATCACCATGCCCCTGTGGCATGCAAGGTAACTTCTTCCTTGTCTACTGCGTTTGTATCCTTGGCCTCTTCGTAGCGTAAGTAAACAAAATGACAGGACGTGACCCTCCACGGTTGACCTTATTTATCCTTTATTTGCCGTACAAGCTAGCGACTAACATGAAGGATGGAACGTCAACAACAACTGAGGCAAATTAAGCGCCTCCTCGAAGCTGTTGATCTCGTTCTTAACTTTTCACCTCAATATTATCAGAGGAAAAAGAAACTGCTATATCTACCAGAAACGTTAATACACAGATGTAGTAGTACACTAGAACTGTGTAACAAAGTTTCGATAAACAGTCACTATACTCACTAGTATTATCCTTGCCATTGGATATACTTGTTCCATTCTAAATAATAAGTCATTTTAACTTTTTTTTTAGAGTCAAAGCATTTAAAGTTTAATCAAATTTACATAATAAAATAATATCATTTATGATCCCAAATAAATATCATTAGATTCTTCGTTCATTAATTATATTTTCATAGTATAACTATTTGAGGTCATAAATCTTCCTACAATTTTAGTTAAATTTGAGATACTTTGACACTCTAAGAAAGTTGAATGACTTATAATTTGGAACATGGAGTATTTAACTACAGACAATAATTCTTATAAACTGTGATCAATCATATAATATATATCTGGCTATACTTGCCAGTTATCTGTGCAAAAAAAAAAAAAAAAAAACTGTGTACCGATAGCTCAGCATGCATGTCATCATCACTATCCCATTCGCACAGATTTTCTCGAGTTCTTTACTTAATTAGTACTACTATATGGTTTTTTTCCTGTTGGAGTATATGGTAGGTGCTAATAAGTAAACCACTGGACTGTCACTTTTTTCTATAGAAAGGTAGAAAGGGACTTTTTTTTTCCTTGCGAAAGAAGTAGAAAGTGAATTTGGCATCCAACTACCGAGCCGATTCATTGTGTGAAGAGCCGTGCCATGACAAATATTCGCAACACCAACCACGCCTAGCCATCAGGTTAATTTTAGCTTTATTAGGGCAGTCCCAATAAAAGAAACTAGTAGTTTTTATAACATAGGATATCGCACCAAAAAAGTACTGTTTTCCAACCCATGATTTCTATGAGTAATAACTATTTTCTCTTTCTCTCTCCCAACTCTATCTTTTCCTCCAATGGGAGTGCGACACGAGCTCCCTAGAAACTGATGATTTCTCCCCAATGGCGATTTCATGGTTTCTTGGTGCATTGGGTCAAGAGTAGACCTGGTTTCTTCATGAAGAAACCATTTCTATGATTTTTGCTCTCTTTCTTCATTAATTACGTTGCCATGTCAGCATTTTGCCTACGTGGCAAGTCATTTAATGAGGATAGAAACCATCATCAATGCACCATTGGGACTGCCCTTACCTTCCTCACTAGCAACAAACACCAATGTCAAAGTACAAACGGGAATGGTAAATATATAATTTTGATAGCCGCGCCGTTACTGTTGAAGAGCAAAGGCGGCTAAATCTCGAGAAGCGGCTGTCAACTTCGTAGGTAAAAGGCGTGTAGAGCTCCGACAAGTACATCTTTATTTTGTTTCTATCTTGGAAACGAGGATAATTCTTCTGATCTTAATTGATTTATATAGGCAGTATGGCACCATTTACTATTTTCAACTTTTTTTGTTGTTAGCAGAATTTGCATCGAGAAATCCAAATGACAGCACTAATGGCAGTATGGCACCATTGAGTAAGTCATTTGCATGCATGCATGGCTACCGTTCAAGTGAGCTGATCTCGATGTGTGCTACTATGGTTTATGTAATGTGTCTACCCATTCTCACAGAATTTTTCAACTTACAGCTAAATATATATCTGTCAACTACTCCCACAAAAGTAAAGATTTTTTCAACCTAGAGCTAAATACCTCTCAAGCTACACCTCAAAAGTAAAGGCATACAAGGTTGCAATAAAGTAACTGCAAAAACTTAAAAACAATAAGTCAGAGATAAGAAAGGGGTCGCAAACTTGGCACAAGGGTTTGAGCCAATTCCCTCGATGCCATCGAAAATTATAGGGCTTCCCCCAAAGACATCCAAATTTTTCATTTCCCTTCACTGCCATCAAATGAAAATTTCATATCCCTCACTACCACTCCATCGAATTTCGTTCAAAATTGTGTCCCTGACATAGGCCCACATGATGGCATTATACTCTGTCCAATTTTAATGTACAATATGCCGGCCCCTAAGGGTTGATAGCAGGACCACATCCAAAAGATTGCCTCTTCCACACTCAATAGACATCACAATCACCCTACCCATTCGCGTGAGAGCTCCCTATCCCTATCCCCATCTAAAACCCTGGTTCCTTGTGCGGCGGCGGGTCAAAGTTTGGCGGCCATGCGTCGGAGCTAGTCAGGTGGTCTCAGGTAGCGGGAAGAGGGTGAATCAGCCCTTAACTGGGTGCCACACTTGGATGCTCGTGGGAGGTGGTGGGCCAGAGGTGGTTGGCCTGGCCCGTCTGGTCGTCAAGAGGCAGAGGGCGACCAACCACCCAATTGGACGACCCGCACCTGGGCAATCATGGTCATGATTGGGCCACGTGCCTAGCCGTGAATGCATGGGAGGCAACAGGTATGCGGCCCCATCCAAGCACCTGCCGAGAGGGCGGCCTGCCTCATCCGGCAGTGCAAGCCATGCCTGGGCCTCGTATCAGGTGTTGTGCCTTGCCAAAATTCTCAACACCAATATCATTCTCAACTGCGCTTTACTAGCATTTGCACATAAGATTTGTTCAGATCTTCAGTCTTAACTTTGGGGCTTTGATTTCACCTTTTGGTCCACGTAGAAAGGAGTTTTAGTTACAAATTCATGAATAGGAAGATACTACTTGCCATATGCTATAATGCAAGGGGGAAGTATCAGGGCACTTTTGCACTTTCAAAATACTTATAGCCTAACCTAAGTGCATCAAAGAGTGGCCATAGATTCAAAGATGCATTCATGACTTGAGTTACAATGTTTTTTTTTCCAATTGTCACTAAGGTCACACTCACAACATAGATTTCATTCCATGTGATCTGTATATAGTGCAACTATCTTTGCTCACACATACCAATGGTATAATACAATAGTGGACATATGGCTTGTGCATATGATGCAAGTGCTCAACTAGTGAAGGTTGATGACTTGATCAAGGAAGAAGGAGCTTATTGTGTATGGGACATTACATAGTCTCGTATGGATAGAAGGTGAAGATCGAAGCAAGGCTTGGGTGCGAAGGACTGTGTGCAAGCCAAAGGATTCTTTTGGTGGAGAGATTGTAACACCCTCGGTGTTACACCATAAATCATTTACTAAAACATGTCATGAGCATCATGTTTATGTGTTAATGCAAGTGATAAAGTGTGTAGATCAATTTCTGTAACTCGAAACGATCAACTAAAATGCGGAGCGAAAGTTGATTCGATAGTCATGTTATATCACTTAGGGTTTAAAACCAATTTTTATTAAGCAAAAATGCTATAGAACATGTGTGTGATACTTAAATAAAGTTTGAAGTACAAACTTTATAGATGACAGTGAAATACTTGCGGTCAAAAAATGATATTACTAGCTAATATTTCCACTAGCTTAGAAATCACAAATGGAAATCAAATTCAGCTCTAAAACTTAGAAATGTTCAAGTCTGCCGACTGCTAGACATTGTTGTGTTTAGCAATTTATTGTGAGAGATTGGGTTAAGGAGTATGGTAGTATTATGTTTCTTTTAGTAGCCTTATATACCCTCTATGGGGGTATTAACCCCTATACCCTTACGGCTAGGCTTGGGCCGGCCCGGATCAGGGGGTCCGGTCCACTAGAAGACGACGTGCGGCCCGGCCAACCTGTTCAGAATCCCGTGCAAGGAATCAAGGCAGATTTGGAGATCAAGCAAGATCCTGGTCGGTTAGAATAGGAATCCTTATCCGGCCACCTATGGTAATTGTAATTGGCTAGGATTAGTTTCCAGATCTGTAACCCTACCCCCGGACTATATAAGGTGGGTAGGGGACCTCTCTAAAAAACATCTCTCATTGACATACAACAATACAATTAAACGCAGGACATAGGTATTACGCCTTCGCAGCGGCCGAACCTGGATAAAACCTCGTGTCTGTCTTGCGTCACCATCTTGTTTGTGGCTTGCGCATCTGTCTGCCGATAATCTACTACCTTGGGCATACCCCTAGGTAGACTGCCGACCATATTTTGTTGACAGTGGCGCGCTAGGTAGGGGGTGTGCGTACTGCTCTCTAAGCAAACAAGATGGTCATCATCTCCGGCTCCATGGCTACGCCAAACGGCCTCACGTTCACTGTCGGCCAGATCACCTGGACCACTGGCTCCGACGACTTCATCGCCATGACCATAGAGGAGGCGCAGATTCAATCTACGTCGACCACTGCATCACCTGCATCGGCTATGGCTCCAACCATGGTGGATCTGGCTTCGACCATGCCCACATCGTCTTCAGCCACGCTGACAACCCGTCGTCCGCTTCCTCGCTACAAAGGGAAGCAGATCGACAACACCGACCTGCTCGACTCCATCGATCGGGTCAGCACCAAACTTGCTGAAACCCTAGCTCTGGTAAGTTCAATTCAAAGTCAACCTAATGAGTAGGTAACTGCTACCCACAATAGATCTACCCGACTAGCTCGGGCCAGTTGTCCTGCACGACTCGGTACGGATCTTGTGGTCACATCTACTCCTGAAGGGCGCTCCGCTCGTCGCTGGCTAGCCTCCACGATGGGTCTCTGGCTCTTCGAGTACGAAGCCTCGATGGGGAACTACCAGGCCCAGCCCTACGACCTGTGTAACTTCATCAACATGGTCCGGATTGAGGATTATCGAGAAGGATCCATCCACACAGTTCAAGAGGGTGGCTCCAGCTCCTTGTCTGGCATCGCACCCAATGCCTCTGTCCACACCGAGCTCCAGCATCATGATGATGAAGGCGTTGAATATGATCTAGATATCCTAGACCACGCCCCGTGGTTCCCATAATTCTTGTCTTTCCCACCAAGGCGAGGGGACTTGATCAATGTTGTCAGAAATGACGAACCACCGGCAGTTGGCGAAATAGAACAAGAAAGGCTTGCACGCGAAGCACGCAATATTGACCGGTTTAATCGCCGACAAATCAAAGCCAAGGCAGAGGAGGAGGTACGACGCATAAGGGTCTAGCCACGTGACCTTAACAATGCCTTCAACAGGGTGGGGGACAAACAGGTCTTTAGGACTCCAAGCGCCAACGTAGTTGTTGCTATGGCGACAATGCAACGACTACCCAATAACCCGGAAACCCAGGTAGTTCGCGATGATATACAAGCTTATCTGACGGCTGCTATGGCTTAGACCACAAAGATTGTAAATCAAGTCTAGGCTCCATCCATCTCAGTCGAGTCAAGCCATAGCCGCCAATACTCAAGTCGCTCACAGCCACTCAACCAACATGGCTCGCACAACGATGACCCCTCAGACAACCGTCAAGGCAGAAACGGTGGCCATGATGGTGGTCGGGACGATAACCGCCACAACTATCGGGACGACAACTGCTGAGACAACCGTGACAATCGCCGTGATATCTGTGGTCGTAGGGTTAACCAGGGTGGCAACCGGGATCGCCATGATGGCAATAACGATCTCCGCCATTACCTCGGAGAACATGATCTGCGCGATCACATCAACCAGTTAGCCCACGATCGTGCATCCCACGAAAGCCATCGCCATATGGAATACGATACTACCCACGGCCCTCTGGGTTTGAAGCAATTTACTTCTCACCTTTGCCAAGTCATATGGCCCAAGAACTTCAAGCTCGAGAAGCTTCAGAAGTACGATGGCAAGGAGAACCCCAAATTATGGGTTATGCTCTACGAAACCACATGCAGATCAGCCATGGCTGACGAGCATGTCATGTCTAATTACTTCCCAGTCGCCGTCGGCCATGCAGGCCACCAATGGCTAGTCAGCTTGCCGACAAACTACTTTGATTCTTGGCAAGAGCTCAAGCAAGCTTTCATCGACAACTTCATTGCTACTTGCGAGCAACCAAGCAACAAATATGATCTACAGCGGATTCAAGATCGGAAAGATGAGCCACTGCACGAGTACGTCTGGCGTTTCTCGGAGATGCGCATCAAGGTCCCATCAATCTCCGACAATGAGGCAATCGAAGCTTTTATCACTGGCCTTCGCTTCCACGACGCCCTAAGGGACAAGCTCCTCCGTAAGAGACCTGAATCAGTCACAGCGCTCCTAGCCACTGCTAAGAAATATACGGACGCCGACGACGCTAAAAAGATAATTATCGAAGAAGCAGCAAGGGTTCCACGCTCTGACCACCCCCCACACTGCGATGACTACCGCGGCAACCGTGGTCGGATCGACAATTTTGACCACCGCAACCAGCACAACGACTCCTGCGACCACTGCGACCAACGTAATCAGCGGCATAACCGTCGTGATGATTACAGGGGCAAGCATGCTCGGGAAGATGATGGCGAGGTCAACACCGTTAAAAAAGGTGGTGGACATCGTAACTATGAAGAAGACTACGCCAAAGCATTGAAAGGGCCCTACCAGCTCCATCCCAAGTCCAACCATACCATGGAGAATTACCCCGTTCTCAAGTCTATCTACACACGTCAACAGGCTTCGGATACATCCGACAAGCCTAACGACGTAGGGGAACAGCGCAACGAGGAAAACGATGATGAAGACGTAGATCCCTGTCACAAGTATGTCAAGCCAACCGATCACGCGGACACCATCATTGGAGGCAAAGTGTCCATTGAGACCAAACGAGAACGCAAGATGCTCGCCCGCGCCTGCTTGAACATGGCCAACACTGACAACCTCATCACTGATCCACGGCTCCCTCCTTGGTCTCACCGTGAGATCTCCTTTAGCAGAAAGGACCAATGGGCTGCAACACCTGAGCCAGGACGTTTTCCCCTGGTCCTCGATCCTTGTATCAACAAGGTTCAGTTCGATAGAGTGCTGATTGACGGTGGCAGCTCCATTGATATACTATTCAAGAATAGTCTGCTAGCCCTAAAGATAACCTAGGCGGATCTCAAACCATACGAGGCATAGTTCTGGGGTGTTCTCCCCGGACAGAGCTCTACACCTCTTGGGTAGATCATGCTACCTGTGCAATTTGGGACCCCGGACCACTTCCGCACCGACTACGTCAACTTCGTGGTCGCTGACTTCGATGGCACCTACCATGCTATCCTTGGTCGACCATCGCTGACCAAGTTCATGGCCATACCTCATTACAGGTATTTGGTGCTCAAGATGCCTACCGAGAAAGGGGTTCTAACTCTCAGGGGCAACGTATCGCAGCTTATACCTACGAGGACGATAGCATCAAAATAGCAGAGGCTCACGACCTCTCTATTTGCATGGCCGAGACCATGCTCGACGCCAAGAAGACCTCAGCCGACCACCTAGAGATCCAGAGCTCAAGGCTCCACGCAAGAACATCAAGTCCAAGGAGCACAAGGTGATCTAGCTGGTCAACGATGACCCCAGCAAAATAGCCCTTATCGGGGCCAACCTAGATCCCAAATAGGAAGACGCGCTCATCAGGTTCTTGAGGAGCAACGTGGATGTGTTCACATGGAAACCTACTGACATGCCCGGTGTACCTCGGAACTTGATCGAGCACTCCTTGAATGTCAACGGCAAGGCCAAACCTATCAAGCAGAAGCTATGACAGTTTGCTCGTGACAAGAAGGAGGCGATTAGGGTAGAAGTTACACGGCTACTGGCAGCCGGATTTATCAAAGAAGTGTATCATCCGGAGTGGTTAGCCAACCCGGTTCTTGTACGCAAAAAGAATAATGAATGGAGAATGTGCGTTGATTACACTGATCTTAACAAACACTGCCCTAAGGACCCCTTTGGTTTACCTCGCATAGACGAGGTCGTAGATTCAACCGCCAGTTGCGAGCTGCTTTCCTTTCTCGATTGCTACTCTGGTTATCACCAGATCGCTCTCAAAAAGGACGACCAGATCAAGACATCTTTTATCATGCCTTTCGGTGCCTACTGCTACACGACCATGTCGTTCGGGCTCAAGAACATCGAGGCTACCTACCAACACGCCATACAGACTTGCCTCAAAGACGAGATAAAAGATGACCTCGTTGAGGCTTATGTTGATGATGTAGTTGTCAAAACCAAGGAAGCACATACCCTTGTTGACAACCTGGAACGCACCTTTGCAGCTCTTAATACATTCCAATGGAAATTAAACCCAAAGAAGTGCATCTTTGGTGTTCCTTCTGGTATACTGCTTGGCAACGTCGTCAGTCACGATGGCATACGCCGTAACCTAGAGAAAGTCAAAGCTGTCTTAGACATGAAGCCGCCCAAAAAGGTGAAGGATATCCAGAAGCTTACTGGATGCATGGCTGCTCTTAGTCATTTCATATCAAGATTAGGCAAAAAAGGACTACCATTTTTCAAGCTGCTGAAAGCATCCGAGAAGTTCGAGTGGTCGGAGGAAGCAGACGCTGCCTTCACATAGTTGAAACAATTCCTTACATCACCTCTGGTCCTCACTGCTCCCAGAGAAGATGAAACCCTCCTGCTTTACATTGCGGCAACTAATCGAGTGGTCTCCACTGCCATGGTGGTCAAGCGCGACGAGCCTGGCCACGCCTACAAGGTACAACGACCAATCTATTTCATCAGTGAGGTACCCAATGAATCCAAGACCAGGTACCCACAGATTCAGAAACTAATCTACGCCATACTGATAACATCCCGAAAGTTGAAACATTACTTCGACGGATATCGGTTGGTGGTCATGACCAAGTACCCTCTGGGAGACATCATTCGCAACAAGGATGCGAACAGGTGCATCATCAAATGGGCAATGGAGCTATGCCCTTTCTCCTTAGAATTTGCAAGCCGTACTACAATCAAGTCTCAGGCACTCGTCGATTTCATCGTCGAGTGGACAGACTTAAGTACACCCGCCTCTCAGGGGCCCGATGAGTATTAGAAGATGTACTTCGATGGCTCTCTCAACATCAGTGGTGCAGGAGCAGGAGTCCTTTTTGTGTCACCATCCAAGGAACAGCTTTGGTACGTCCTCAGGATTTATTTCCCAGTGTCTAATAACACCGCTGAGTATGAAGCATGCCTACATGGTTTGCGCATTACGGTCGAGCTCGACATCAAATGTCTCTATGTCTACGGAGACTCGACTCTAGTCATCAATCAACTCAACAAGGACTGGGACACGACCAACAAAAAGATGGATGCATACTACAAATCGATCAGAAAGCTGGAAGGCAAGTTCTACGGCATCGAGTACACACACGTGGCCCGGAACAAAAATCAAGCAACAGATGCGCTGTCAAAGTTAGGGTCATCCCAAGCCAAAGTCCCACATGGCGTATTCGTTCAAGACTTGCTCATGCCTTCCATCATAGAGGAAGATCCCACGGTCGACAAGCCTCCAGACCAGCTATTGGTGGCTATGGTTCTGGTGTCAAACACCTCCGACCACTAATGAGCCTGACTAGAGAGTACCTTTCATCAAGTACCTAACAGATGGCAGCGATTACACCGATTGGATGGAAAATGAATGAGCGCCTAATGCATCGCAGTAAGCAGTATCTGCTCGTCGATGGCAAATTATGGCGCAAGAACGCAAAGGAGGAAATCTTGATGAAGTGTATAACCCAGGAGGATGGCGAACATCTCCTAGACCAAATCCACTCTGGCTCCTACAGCAACCACGCGGCCTTGAGAACGCTGGTTGGCAAGGCTTTCCGAGCAGGGTTCTATTGGCCGTCAGCGGTAGCCGATGTAGAGAAGCTAGTCCGCCATTGTGAGGGTTGTCAGTTCTTCACCAAGAGAATCCACGTACTAGCACATGAGATCTAGACAATACCAGCCTCTTGGCTCTTTGCATGCCGGGGACTAGATATGATCGGGCCCTTCAAACCGGCCCCTAGGAAATTTACATGTGTCTTTGTGCTGATCGACAAATTTTCTAAGTGGATAGAGTACATGCCTCTGGTATAGGCATCCTCAGAAAAGGCTATCACGTCCATCGACCAGGTCATCCACCTCTTCGGCATACCCAACAGCATCATCACTGATCTGGGTACTCAGTTCACTGGGAATGCTTTTTGGGACTTCTGTGATGAAAGGAGCATAGTAGTAAAATACGTCTCGGTGGCGCACCCTAGAGCTAATGGACAGGTCAAGCGGGCAAACGGTATGATCTTGGATGCACTGAAGAAGAGGATGTACAGAGAAAATGACAAAGCTCCCGGAAGATGGCTCAAAGAGTTACCAACCGTGGTCTGGGGCCTCAGAACCCAGCCCAGTCACAATACCGGTGTATCACCATACTTTATGGTTTATGGTGCTGAGGCAGTCCTCCCAGCAGATATAGCTTTCAGATCAGCATGGGTAGAAAACTTCGACGAAGGCAAGGTCAATGAAGTGCGGGAGCTAGAAGTGAATAGTGCAGAAGAGAAGCGGCTTGATTCTTGCGTACATATAGCCAAATACCTTGATGTTTTGTGCAGGTACTACAACAAGAACGTTAAAGAGTGGTTCTTCGTGGTCGGGGACCTGGTCCTAAAGTGGAAGACGAATCAGGCTGGTGTCCTCAAACTCGCAACTCCATGGGAAGGGCCCTTCATGATCAAGGAAGTCACACGACCAATGTCTTACAGGTTAGCTCACTTGGATGGTACGGACGTACCCAATTCATGGCACATCGACAAGCTTAGGTGTTTCTATGCTTAACTACTAAGATATGTACTCCTCTTGTACTTTTGATTTAATTCAATAAAGCTATTATGATTTCTCCGACCACTCTAATGTGTCACTTTGAAGTCTATTGTTATCCTAACTCAACCAGTCAAAACCGACCACCATTCCTTCTTGGGTTTTTGGAGCAGGCCCTATCTCCGGTTCCTCCCAACGCGTGCATGGGATCTGCTCTCTACGCTATGGGTGATCGGCAGGTCCCCTCTGGTTTGACTTGTCTGTGTCTATGTGTGCATAGGCTACGCACCTCACACTCCAACCACAGGACAAACTAGGGCCACAAAAACCTATCAGGATGACGTGTCGACTAAACTGGTACAACTAAACAGAACGCTAACATGTTCTCACTTAGTTACACCAACACATGATTCAAGCTTAAATACGTTTTCAACAAAATGAACAAGCTTATGCTGATATATAGATACTATTGGCTGGTCGGGTCATGCGGCACCTATTGCTCGCTGGGCCTGACATCGTGCTCGAGTCCCGAGGACTCTTGTACTGGTCGAGCTGAAGAAGATGGCCCCGCCGATGCCTGGCTGGTCGAGACTACAGGCTTCACCGGTTGGCTCAAAACTGATGGCATTTCTAGCTGACTTGTTGATGGCGTACCCTGTATAGGTGCTGTCCCGCATCCACACAGGTTAATGTCACCAATTATTTTTGCCGACAAGTCTAGCTGGGTCATCCAAAGCTCCTCAGCCTTGTCTGGATCTACCTCCTTTGGGTATCCAGCCTCGAGGCGCTTGAGATCGATCAAGGGGTAGTGAGCACGTACCATGCTTAGCACATGTGCGCCTGTGTACTCACCCACCTCCTTCATGAACTCTTGGAACCATCCCCATGCCTTTTGGCATCTATCGACCAGTCCGAGCTGTGGCGTCCTTGGCACGTCCTCCGTAAGCGCTGGGTCGATAAGGTTGAGGACCGGCAAAATGCCCGTTGCCACCTCCTAGCACCGGTTTTTCCATGTGTCCTGATCCTCGTTGATCTCTTGGCATCGCGCCTTCCTGCCGTCACAATCTTTCATCACGGCTTCCAGATGCTTCTTGGCATTGACTTTTAAAACTGCAAACCGCACAAGCCATTAAAATGTCATACCATGACAAGATAAAGCGGGCAACAAAAGTGAGCAAAGGGGCTTGGAAAACTTACTTTTCAGTTCATCTTTCATCTTGGTCGTGTGGTCCCGAAGCTACGACTAGTCATGCGCCAGTTTTCTATTGTCCTCCTTCAGGCGATCACACTCCACGACCGCACGATTGTTCTCCTCTCAGAGACGGACCACTTCGGCTTCTAAGCCTGCACTACAGCTGTTACTACCAACAACACAACAACACTTGTCATGCACTCATTGTGATAAAGTGACTACTTACTTGTTCTTTCCTGCTCTTGTTACTGAGCTGGACGACCAGGTTCTGGTTCTGGGACTCTTGCTCCGTCCTCTCATGGTTGGCGGTTTCAAGTTGGTGGCACAAGCGTTCCACTCTGCCGTCAGCTCTTTATTGCTTGCAGTGATCCCCTCGATCTGGTCGAAGCATTTCTTATGGTACCTTGTGGTCTTCATTAAGTCCTATGTGCAAAAAGCTAAGTAAGAAAGTTTGACTACACAACAAGATCAGGTGATGAAGCAAAACATACCTAGACCTCTATCACCAGTCGTTTCACCGCTCATTCGACCTTCTTGGTCTCTTCGACCTCTAGGATTTCCTCATGAACAACCCATTGGTCGTTTCGCCAGCACGACACATATACATGTTGTCGCTTGTCCTGTGGACGACCCAGGACCTCTTCTACTTCATCCTCTTTGGCCTCCTCTTCGGGTATCGGTGCTGGTCCAGAGTTGGTAGCTTCTGTGATCACTATGGCCTTCCCACGGGCTACAGCATCGACAAACGTGCCCTGTGCTCTTGCCTCTAGCCGCTGCTCCTCTCGGTCTAACCTATTACCCTTGGTGCTAAGGTGTTGCCCTCCGTAGGGTTGGTGCTCGGAGCACTTGTGTTTGGCTCGGCTCTTCCCTCGACCCCCTGCTCGGGGACTATTGTCTAACTGCTGGTGGGCTGAGACTCTGATGGATTTTCTGCTATGGGTACCTCCATGGATGGCTGTTGCGTAGTCTTCTCTGCAATTGCTGTCGGAGCCATGCTGCTCCCGGCTAGTTGATTCAGATTTTTGGTGGACACCGACCTAGTATATCCAAGATAAGTTCAGAAGGCAACCATAATCAATAAAAATTGCAAGCTTACATCAAAGTTACAAATACTCATATGTTGGAACCGCGGAATGATGTGGCAAAGGCACGTCTCTTTGGCCGTGCTTGCTCCACGTGCTGTGTGGGTGACACCTGGTTTTCCTCTACATCCAGCACCGATGCTGGGGCTTGGTGCTCAACCCCTCCACCACTTGTCCTTCACGCTGTAGTGTTGGTGATGTGGGTCCCACCAGCATGGAGGAGCCGCCTTGCTTCATCGACTCTAGTTGCCTCCTCCTCTTTCGAGGGACAAGTCAGAAGATGTCTACGTCCTCTCCCTCCTCTGTGTCATCGTACGATAGAGTAAAGATCGCCTGACGATGCTTGCTGGTCGCCGGCCGCTTACCAGCAGCTTTGGCCGCTGCCTCCTCCCTAACTCTGAGCATGGCCCAGTCGACGTCTTCGACCCTGGAGCTAGACTAGGTGGTTGGGTCGGCAACTTGTAGCCAATCAACATAAGGGGGTGGCGACACAAACACTGTTGCTCTATCCTGACCATTAATCTAGGAAACACAAAGGAGATAACACAGTAAGTTTCTGTTACAACATAAAACTACGGGTACAAGGCAGGATGATTTACCTTTGGGGGAGGTCGGGCGAGCTTGAAAGCGTGCTCGATGTTGCTCAATCTAACATAATTTGGATTAGCTAAGTTAAATAGCTCTCCAATTCTAGCTCTGACTTCGATCTTGTCAAGCGCCTATTGCCTTGTCCTCGTTGGGTCTGCGCTACCTTGGTACTCATAGCTGGGATGTACCCTCCTCAGGTAGGGCTGGATCCTTTGGCTGATGAAGTTCCCGACCATGCTCGGACCATCTAGTTTCTTCCATGGGATCATCCCAAGTAGTTCTAGGATCTGTTCCAGGTGCTCGGGCTTCTCCGACCAGCTAGTCCTCTTCTCCAGAATGAACCCCACGTCGCACAGTGTGATCATGTTCGGCTCTACGCGGATGTAGAACCACTTCTTGTACCAGTCGTCAAGCGACGTATTCCAAGGGCAGTGTAGGTACTGGGCCTTCATCCTATCACGAAGGTTGAGGTACACACCTCCGGCTATCTTTGAGCCGCTGCTTCCTTTCTTCCGTAGACAGAAAAGATGGCGAAAGAAGTCAAAATGGGGCTGGAAGCCGCCATATGCTTCACAAAGATGAATGAAGGTGGAGACAAGAAGAATCGAGTTGGGATGTAGATTGCAAATCCCAATCTCATAATACAGACAGAGCCCCTGAAGGAAAGGGTGCACTGGAACCCCAAAACCCTGCTTGAAGAAATCTTCAAAAACCACAATCTCACCTAGTTGTGGATCGGGGTACCCCTCGCCCTTCGGCGCGCGCCATCCTGCAAGTTCCTTGTTGTGGAGTACTCCCATGATGATGAGGTCTTCGATGGTCTGCTTGTTGCTTCTTGACTTCCACCACTCCTTCGCCATGACTCCGGGTTTCTTCTGGGCGTCACTTTTTGCCATGAATCCGGCCTTGCTGATGAAAGCGGATACGGTGGAGGAGTGATTGGTGATGATTTCGAAGGTATTAGGGTTGGCAAGAGGAAGAAGAAGGCTACGGCAGCGAATGGTAATGGGGTTCGGTAAAAAGTAACTTACCAATTCTATACTATATTTAACCAAGAGTTCCACCATTTCGTCTGCCCAAGATTCTTGGGAGACATGCGCACGCAGCACAGATGGTTGTTTTCACAACCTCGAGATCTATGCCAATATATGCGCCTCTTCGTTATCAGTGTATGTGCCTCTTTGTTACTAGTGTGAGAGGGCCCACACTGATGCACCTCCTTACAGGTGACAAGTGACTGTTTGCTTGAAAGGACAAGAAGGCAGTATGACATGCTATACCCGTCTACTTTTTTGACCAGACGTGTCAGATTGGACTTGACAGAGTAAGAAGATAAATAAATACACCAAATAATAGTACAAGTGGCATTTGGTTCTTCGCCGCACGTCTCGTGCTTAGGGATGGTCCAGACCACTATCGTGCTCGGGGACTGCCCAGACCACTATCGTGCTCGGGGATTGTCCAGACCACTACCGTAATCGGGGACTGCTCCGACCACTACCGTGCTAGAGGACTTTTTAGACCACTACCGTGCTCGGGGACTGCTCCGACCACTACCGTGCTCGGGGACTGTTCTGACCACTGCTCGGAGACTGCTCTCCTCAGCTACATGTGATTTGTACCCACATACAATTGAGAGGCATTTATTTGGACCTTGCTACAAGACTTATACTTCGCCTTCCAGCAAGCTCAGGGACTACATCGGTACGATGCACCTACCGGTGCATCTCGTATTGCTTGTACGACGATTGGATTCTTAACTTTAGTGGAAATTCTTTTTAGACCCTGGCACCACGTGCCTATGTCACCTACTACCAGGCTTGGGGACTAAGTGGGCACACTTCACCTTGCGGTGAATGTGTTTATTTTATCGACCCCTACGCTTTGACTAATTGCTAGAATTACTATTGTCCAAGGGTCACTTATATTTCTTTTCAGAAATACAAGTGGGCACACTTGATAAGGAAAGAAATATTTTTTCTTTTTTCTTTAAGAGCACCATGCATTCTTTAGACAACCGGAATCTTTGGCTGTAATCGTGGTCTACTGCTCTCTGTTTTGACCAGAATGCTGGCACATTCGATTGGTCAATGTTTCAATCAGTTGGAGATGACATGAAGATAGATCACATTAGTCGAAGGAGATCGAATGGCGTGTCACAACATAATACATGGTGCTTGGGAACTAGCTGTGGGGGTATTAACCCCTATACCCTTATAGCTAGGCTTGGGCCAGCCCGGATCAGGGGGTCTGGTCCACTAGAAGACGATGCGCGGCCTGGCCAAGCTATTCGAAATCCTGCACAAGGAATCAAGACAGATTTGGAGATCAAGCAAGATCCTGGTCGGTTAGAATAGGAATCCTTATCCGGCCACCTATGGTAATTGTAACTGGCTAGGATTAGTTTCTAGATCTGTAACCCTACCCCCCAGAATATATAAGGCGGGCAGGAGACCCCTCTAAAAAACATCTCTCATTGACATACAGCAATACAATCAAACACAGGACATAGGTATTACGCCTTCGCAGTGGCCGAACCTGGATAAAACCTCGTGTCTGTCTTGCGTCACCATCTTGTTTGTGCCTTGCACATCTGTCTGTCGACAATCTACTACCTTGGGCATACCCCTAGGTAGACTGCTGACCATATTTCATCGATAGTGGTTTGGGGATACCCCTAGGCATACCCCTAGGTATAGCAAACGTGGTTTGGGGATTGGATCAACGGTTTAGACGTCTCGAACGCTTTAAAATCCGTGGATAACATGAACTCGGGCCGTCTTCTTATGTTGGGTGCAGTCACCAGGCCGTCTTGCCCCGACATTGCGGCCTTAATAGCACATCTTGAATGACTAAGATTCATAGTCTTTTTGTCAATATAACTCGAGAGATATGTTATCGAGAGAGATGTTATCCTAGGGTTGAGTTTTTCACTACTGGCTGTTGGTTGCCAGGTATGACATTGTCGTCTACTACCTAAAGCTGGGACTTGGGATGTGCCATTTTAGTGCCTCTCATGACACAATCTTTTGGCATGGTCAATAATAGAGCCAAGTGCTTGGTTATAAGTCAAATTGTAAGAGCTAAGTTATACAATAGTTGTCTTATATTTATCTATAAATTTTTTATTATTATTATGTAGTACAGGATCACAGGAAAAAGCTAGCTAGGGCAACATGTATACGAATAGTCTGTGCTCTCTGCTGCTAGCCTCTCTGGCTAGCTCAAGTTCGGATCAGATGGTCCAATCACTTGACTACTTGACGGTCTAGACGGTCGGACGATTCTTCGTTCGACGGCAACGGCGATGATGCCACTATCGACGACGGCGACGTTCTTGTCTCGATCCACTACGTAAAAATGATTTTTAGCAATGGGTCGAATTTTTTGTAGGGGCAGCTGGTGATGGAGCCGCCCCTATAGTGGCATGCTCGAGTGCCTAGACACCAGCCGCCCCTACAAATGGAACAGCATGGATGGCTGGTGATATGAGCCGCTCCTACAAATAGGGTCTGATTTGTAGGGGTGGCTCAATCACCAACTGCCCCTAGAATTTCTATTTGTAGGGGCGACTGGTGATTGAGCCGCCCCTACAAATGCCCACGTATATATAGCTCGGATTTGTAGGGGTGGCTCAATCACCAGCCGCCCCTATAAATGACCCACATATAAAATAGCTGCAGCACTTCTTCCTCCTCGGGTCACTCACTCCAACCCGTGAAAGAAAGGTGGGGAGGCCTTGGGCACCTTCCAAAAATTACTCTACTAAGGGGAAGGCTTTGGTCTCAAATACTTTGGTGGAGAGGTTGTAGAAATTAAGAAAATACTATTCCACACTTTTTTTTGAAGTTTTAATGGTTGGTTAGTGAGTAATTAGAGTTTTGTTTTTCTCTCTCTTCTATGGTGCTTGAGCTACTTATGAAGCAAATTAGAGCCAAGTTTTAAATGTACTAGGGTAAATTAGGGAGGAGAACAAGATCAGTACCTTATTTGGTCCATGTTTTTTATTTTAGTGAACAATTAGTTAGTTTTATGGATGTTTCATGTGCATGTGGATCTAGATCTAGGGTTTGGTTTTTTATTAATTTTATTTTTGTTAATTTATGTTTGATGAAATTGGACTAGGGTTTGTATGAAAGATATTGGGTAAAGTATAATTGTTGCTAATTGTTGTCTTTGAAATTGTTTATTGTAATAAATAAATATGTATTTTAATTATTTATGGATAAATGGGCCATTAATTAATTTTCCTCTACCATGGTGTGTTTGTATGCTTCATGTAATTATATTAGATTTATATTCATATATATCTGAAGTATATACAATTATTCTCAAGTAATTATTAATTTGATTCATTTTTATATATATCTAAATAAGTAGTCCTTTAATATTTGTTTTGTTGTTGTTGTAAAAGATGGAGTACATGAACTCTTGGATGTATGGTTCGTTAAGGTTCAAGGCAGGTTTCCATGAAGAGGTTGATAAATTTATTGAAGCTACAAAGAAGCATGCAACGACATTGAAAGAGAATAAGGATACAATTATTTGCCCCTGTAAAGATTGCAAGAACCGTATGGCATGGATAGATGTGACTATCATCAGATCACATTTGATTATGCGAGGATTTGTTGAGGACTACACAGTGTGGATTCATCATGGTGAAACGGTTAATGTTAACGACGAGGATGAGGAGGAATATGACGACAAAACCATAGAATCCCTATCCCAATATTCAGCAGAGCTTGATGTACGAATGGATTTTGAGTTTGGTAATGAACAAGGTGGTGATGCTGGTGGTTGGGATGGTAACGACAAAGATGGTGCCAATAATGATGGTGGAGCACGTGTCGGGGATGAAGATGATTTGGAGGACATGATTCGAGCCCTTGGACTAGAGATTTTACTAAATAGCCTGAAAGGTCTAGAAAATTTGGAAAGGGTGACAAAAGCATCGAAGGAGACTGTGTATGGTGTTGGAAAGGGTTGTCCGACACATTGGACATTGCTACATTTTGTGCTTGAGCTGCTCATCCTAAAGGCTAAGTATGGATGGTTAGACTATAGTTTCAATGATCTATTGCATCTCCTGTCATGGGTGCTACCACAACCAAACTCAGTTCCCGCCAACACATACCAAGCGAAGAAGGTCATAAGTCCATTGACAATGGGGGTTGAAAAAATCCATGCATGCCCCAACCACTGTATACTTTTTCGTGGCGAAACGTTCAAGTCACTGGATAAATGTCCCCGATGTGGGGCCAGCCGGTTCAAGAACAATGACCTTTACGATGGGGACTAACCCTCCACGAGGAAAAAGAGGAATAAGAAGGGTACAAAAAAGGTGGTACAAGAATCTCAGCCCCCAGAGGACACTCCATTAGGCAATGATGCAAAGTGGAGAAGAATTCCTGCCTTGGTAATATGGTACCTACCAGTGACTGACCGCTTGAGACGTATCTTCCTAAACCCTAAAGAAGCCACACTCATGACATGGTGGGATGATGAGCGCAAGGTGGGTGATGATAAGATTGCACACCTAGCTGATTGTAGTCAGTGACAAAGGTTTGATGAGAAGCACAAAGAATTCAGCGATGACCCAAGGAATATACGGTTTGGCTTGAGCACCGATGGAATGAATCCCTTCAATGAGAGGATGAGCAACCATAGCACATGGCTAGTGATCTTGACCATGTACAACATCCCAACATGGTTGTGTCAGAAGAGGAAGTACCTTCTCCTCACTACTCTTATTTCTAGCCCTAAACAACCAGGCATTGATATAGACGTGTTCCTTGAGCCTTTGATGCAAGAAATGGAGAGGCTATGGAGGCATGGGGAGCAGATGTACAATGCATTTCGAAAGGACTTCATATGTAGAGCAATAATATTTGTTACTACCAATGATTATCCTATGCTGTTTGCTTTGCCTGGACAGATCAAAGGAAAGACGGGATGCTTGGTTTGCTTGGATGGTACTACATGGGTGTGCGTAGATGTATCCAAGAAGATAGTTTACCTAAGGAACCGACACTTCTTAAAGACAAGTCACAAGTACCATAGCAAATTATTCTTTAGATTTTATGACAATGCTCTAGAGATTGAACCCCCTCTGGAGAGACGTCATAATGGAGAACATGTGTACAGAATGGTGAAAAACATATGCATCATCTATGGAAAGAAGAATCCAGATGGGACGAACAGAGATAGAAGTACACCTCCTGTTGAAGGTGTACCTTTCAAGAAACAATTGATCTTCTTTTAGTATCTGCCTTAATTGCTAGACTCAGAGGTCCCCATACCATTGATGCTATGCATGTGCAGAAGAATGTCTTTGAGAGTCTCATTGCTACCTTGATGGACACAGGCAAGTCAAAGGATGGTCTGAAAGCACAGAAAGACATGGTGTAGCTAAACATGATGCCACAGCTTCACCCGGTACCTAAGGCTAATGGAAAATACACTCTGCCCGTGGCATGCTTCAACCTAACACCAGACAAGAAGAGAGCTATATACACTTTCCTGAGGGGGATCAACGTCCCAACTAGGTTTTTAGCCAATGTTAAGAAGCTAGTGTCGATGAAGGACTTGTCAATAACACACTGCAAGGCTCATGATTGCCATGTGATGCTGACAGTGTTTCTACCTATTGCAATCAGGGCTATAAAGCCAGAGTTCTTGAAAATGGCCATCACCCGCATGTGCTACTTCTTTTCGAAGATCTCATAGAAGACGATTGGCAAGCAAGAGCTAAGTGACCTACATGAATTTGTGGTGGAGACACAAAACCAACTAGAGATGTGTTTACCTCCTGCTTTTTTTGATATAATGCCACATCTCATGATTCACATGGTTCATCAGATACAGGGGCTGGGCCCTTGCTACTTGCATGAAATGTGGTCCTACAAGCGGTTCATGTCGGTTCTAAGTCGATACATGCATAATCGAGCATACCTAGATGGCTCCATGATAGAGGGTTACAGTACTGAAGAAGTCGTCGAGTGCTGTCAAGAGTACCAAAAAGTACGGAAAGGGATTGGTAAACCCGATTCTCATCACAAGGGAAGGCTAGCTAGGATGGGCACCAGCGGTAGAAAAGTGTTCATCGACCATGATTACAAAGAGGTGAGTCAGGCTCATTATAGTGTCTTACAGAGTACACAACTAATGCAACCGTACATTGATGAACACTTGGCTACCATTATGACGGAGAGAAATGACCGTTTGGATGATTGGGTCATGAAACAACACAAGCAACGACTAACTACATGGTTGAAGGACCAAAACATATCGCCTAGAGAAACCACAGACTCTATTACCATCAGTAGGTTGGTAGAGGGGCCATTGAGATAGGTGACATCTTTGAATGCTTATGACATCAATGAGTATATGTACTATACCCACGCAAACGATAGTAAATATGTGAACCAAAACAGTGGCGTTCGAATAGAGACTCTCAATGGATTAGGGCAAAAGATCCAATACTTTGGGATCATTGAAGAGATATGGGAACTTGACTATAGAAGGGAAATAACGGTGGCCCTATTTCGATGCTGCTGGATCAAAGAACACCAACTGAATGAGATCGGATTGAGAGTCATTGACCTCGAGAATCTAGGCTACCAAGATGACCCTTGGGTGCTCGCTTCACATGTCGCACAAGTTTTCTATATGTCTGACCCACAAAGTAACCTCCCCCCGAAGAAGAAGACAAAGCACGTGGTTGCCTCCGGGAAACAACACATTATTGAAGTTGATGGCGTGGATGATGTTGAAGCTTACAATAACTACGATGAGATGCCGCTATTCACAGACTTTCCTAAGAAGATCAGTGTTGTGGAAAAGAATCTCTCTAAAGACATATTGCCATGGGAACGAAAAGGTGTCAAGGGGAAAGTCGTTACAGCGGGCTAGCTAGTTGTTGAACGTGATGTGTTTATGTAAGTGTGTGTTTGTTAGACTTCATTTATGCATGCGTGTGAGACTATATATTTATGTACGTGTGTAAGACTATATATTTTTGTATGTGTGTGAGACTACATTTATGCATGTGTGTGAGACTATCCTTTACAA